>NC_081413.1:357126358-357441358 GCF_030272615.1 Cryptomeria japonica
GTCACTTACCAAGAGGTTTCTTGAAAGGATGCTTGGAGGTCTAATCTATCAAGAGGTTCCTTGAAAGGATGCTTGTAACATGTGATGACACTCCAACCCTGCATGTGTCCTTTGTTTGATTTACTCATATATCTTGATTGGTTGGTACGCCTCTGGGACTTTATATTTGTGATTGATGTTGATTATATAATGTTGTAGTGCTTGATTTGTTGAGTCTCTTTGGTTGTTAAGTGTCAGCTTAGGTCTAGAGTGTGTGTTGGGACCCTGTGTCATCTCCTAGCATAGGGGGTGGTTCCTTTGGTTCCACATGGTCAGGTGGTTGATGTCTTCTTCCATTGGGATGTCTTCATTGGATTCTTGCATGGATGTGGATTCTTCTATCATGATGGTTTATGGATGAATATTGTAGCAGATAGATGTATTTAATCTTATGGCACTTGTTATTTATATATCATGTAAATTTTATAAATGTAGTAGAAGAGTAATGCTCTTGATATATTGGATATACGTATGTAATGATAAATTTTAACTTAGGACTTGATTATGATTGGTGAAAGAAAATATTGAGATTTATTGTAATGTATCCTGTAGCTTGTGGACTAGTAGTAGATTGAAGTCATTGTAATGCTTTTGTTGTAAGTGAATATTCGATATGTATGAAGTATTTATGATGGCATTAAATGAAGGTTCTTAATAGAAAATTTGTTATACTTGGTAAGTGGATATCTATAGAATATGAATGTGAACGGGTACTTGTTAGGATAAATGGTTAACCTTAAGGAACTGAACTAGATTGCATTAGATGAAGTGGGATGTAGTTATGACTCTAGTAAGAGGATAAGTATGGATGTATCTTATTGTATTTTTTAATATAATTTTGAAATGGAAAATAATGTTAATGGAAATATGGTTGTGCATTTGGTATTATGTGTATGTTGTTAAGGAATTAGAAATGTGAATAGAACATATTGCTATTAAGTAAATCATGATGGGGGAAGTAAATGATCATGTTGGAATTTGAATGTAAAAAGGGAATTAGGAATATTTGGTATTGGTACTCTAAAATGAACCTAATTGGAATGGATTAGTTAACATTGTAATGGATTGCATTTCATGATAGGTAGTTAGTAGATGATCTTTCTTATGTTGCATGGAAGGAATAAATGGTAATGGATATGTTTTGTGGTGAATTAGTAAATGATTATACGTATATGCATGGAAGGAAATATACAGTCGTGGTATTAGGTTGAATTAGATAGTAGCAGTGATCATGATAACATTTGCTTGTGGTGATATCATAAGTAATGATGTTGAGATACCCTAGGGTAATAGAAGTGAAGTTTATGTAGTGTTTATTTCTACTTGCGTAATTAATTCATGTATTTATTATAATATATGTTCATGATGGTTAAATGCATATTATGTTGATGGATGTTAATTCAATGAGTAGAAGATGTTATGTGTTGCAATAGATGATGTTTTAAAAAAAACATCTCCATTAGTATGTTAGTTGCTTAATTTCTCTAGGGTATTTTGGCGGGCATTACAATTGATCCTTATGTTATATTATTTGATTAAACAATCATGTGGGTAAGATTGGTTTAGGTTTATAATACGTTGTTGAACAACATAATGTTAGCAACTGTAGGATTGATTTACACTTTCTTGAATGTTGAATAATGAAATGTCAGTTCTATGGTGCAAATATTAGGAATAAAATGAGCTATATTGGTTTAGATTATGAGTTATCTAAATTAATGTTAACTTGAAGTATAAATGGTATTATGGCCTCTTCGGTGTTTTGTTATGTTTGGATCTTCTTATGTTGGCATTGTGAGACCTTGCTTGAATCTTGTCCTTCATGGTGGGGATACTCAGATGTGTGGTTTTTTATGTACTTGTTTTCAGAGGCTTAGGACAGGAGTTTAAGGATCCTTTATTGTATAGTCATGCTTCTCTTTTGATGAAATTTGTTCAAGTTTTGTATGTTTTGAAAGCTAGATGGTCCTTCCTAGCCCACCTTGTATTCTCCCTATATGTTATCTTACTCTAGCAAGAGAGTCAAGCCTTGCTATGGTACTTTGGTGAATCACCATCTTGAGATTTTTGGTTTGATTCATGATGTTGCTTGGATTCCTAGGTGCAATCTTGGGGGAGTGGCTTTCATTGGGGGTCGGGACCCAAAGTGATCGCTAGGGTAACTCAATGAGAATTTTGTAATCAAGTGATAATATAAAATAATGAACTTGGGTGGGTAGCTAGATAACATTAATAAAGATTAACTTTTGTTGCCTCTCTTATGCTCAGATGCTTGTATAGGGCTGAGGTAAGTAGAGAAGGGTCTGGAATGGCTTCCACCAATCTTGTCCCTCTGAAAGGTTGGTGTGGTCCACTAGTGTTTGTATGGGGGTTGGGAGAGGTTACCAGGGTAACCTAGGATGGGGGCCAGGACCTAGTGAAAACCTACCCAGGGTAACTCAAGACAACCTAGTGATGACACTCTTCCCTAATGCTACCTAGTGGTAACTTGCGCCTTTTGATTCCTTCCGTGGATTTTTTTTTGGAAATCTGGAAGTGGTTGGTTAACTTATGTTGGTTTATCCTTTTGTGGATTGCTTTGGGCCTCTAGAAGTGGATTATTGACTTTGGTGTCTCCTTTGATATTACTATTGTGAGCCTCTTGAGGATTTTGTATTGTTGAACTCTTTTGTGAGCCCTTGTGTACTATGTTTTGTGGATTCTCCTATGAGTCTCTTGTGAGTATAGCTTTGTGGATTCTTTTGTGGTTCTTGATTGGTACTTTGTATGTTTGCTTCTGCCTTATGGGTCTGACTGATACCTCCTAGCACTGGGGGTCGACCTATTGGTACCACATGGTTGGGGGGAGTTCTATTCGTACCAATTGGGCTTTGGATCTTTCCGTGGCATGTTCGAGGAGGCTCGTGAAAAGATTGAAGACTGTTATTATTGTACCAAATTCATGTATTCATCCCATTATGGAACTCTTGGAGATTTGTATCTTGAGGATCCATTGTAATGTATTTGATGTTCTTATGTGTAATCTTCAACAATGTAATATGTATCTTGTACTTATGTAATTGAGCAATATTTTTATTTATATAGCAGTTCCTTGTTGGGTTAAGGATGATGTTCAACCTTGTGTTGCATCACTATGGGGTCGTCTTGAGGACGGTTGCTAGATGTTAAATGTGTATCATTATTCATCTTGATGTATGTATCTCTATGCATGTATAATGTAATCTTTAATAAAAAAAAATTATTCACTTTTTCATTGTCTATTTTGTTTTGTCCTCTGGTCCTCATGGCGGGGCGTGACATAAATACAGGCCCAAAATATAACTATAAACTAAAATAGTAACACAAAATAGGGCATAGGAGAGCACTAAATCAAAGAGAAGTAATTGAATAATCTAGATTTTATTATATTCAATCCAACAATATACAGCCACAATACATTGTGTTGCATTGCATTGCACAGCTTCATATTTATAGCTAAGCTTATAAAATTCTAGAATTCTAAAACTAAAAAGTTATTTTTCATGGACATCTTTTGGTTATTTCTTGTTTCTAGAAAACTTTATCTCTCTAGAACATTCTATACAATCTTATACCTTAACATCCCCCCTTAACATTGGCTAGAATATTACAAAGAAGATACAAAGCATATACAAAGAAGAGGGGAACATTAGAACACTATACCCCCTTAATGTTCACCACTAACATACCAAGCATTCCTCTTAATTTCAAAATTTTGGCTTATGTCATACTCTTAGTAAATACATCAGTTGTTTCTTCTTCACTTGGCCAAAATTGTAGATTGATAGTAGCTACTTGGACCAAATCTCGAATATAGTGTACATCAAGCTCAATATGCTTTGTTTTTTCATGAAAAACTGGATTGTTGACAACTTGGATGGTGATTTGATTGTCAAAATACAAATTAGTAGCATAAATTTGAGGAAGGCTAAGCTCAAATAAAATATTTTGAATCCAAACTACTTCCTTTACCACTTCTTTTGATGCTCTATATTCTCCGTCACATGGAGATAATGATGTAGTTGTTTGTTTTTTGTTGCTCCATGTAATTGGACCTGAGCCAAGCTAAAAAACATAACCACGTGTAGATTTTCTATCATCTATATCACCTCCCAATCGAAGTATGTTTATGCAACCAAATAAATTGAATACTTATAGCCATAGTGGATGCCATAGTGTAGTGTCCCATGAATGTATCTCAAAATTCTCTTAGTATCCAACCAATGACTTTCTTTAGGTGCTTGCATAAATCTTGATACTAGATTAACTGGAAAGCAAATATCTTGTCTAGAATGAGTCAAATAAACTAAGCTACCAACAAGTTGTCTATATAGAGTGGAATCTACACTTTTAGAAGTACATTCTTTAGTAAGCTTAACTTTTGGTTGAAAGGTAGTAACAACTAGCTTGCATTCAAGCATGTTAAATTTTTCTAAAAGATCCAAAGCATACTTTGATTGTGAGATGAATAATCCATCATAGATTTTGTAAACTTTTAGTCTAAGAAAATAATTGAGGTCTCCCAAATCACTCATATGAAATTCCTTCTTAAGATCAGATTTCAAATTATTGATTAACCCAATATTTGATCCAGCAATAAGTAAATCATCTGCATAATTTGCAACAATAATAGTCTCTTCTTGTATTGTCTTCACATAAATATTTGGATCAGATTTATACTTTTTAAACTCATGAAGTAGAAAGTACATGTCAATATTTTCGTTATATGCTTGTGGTTCTTGTTTTAGACCATAAAGTGACTCTGTTAATCAGCAAACATGATAAGGACTTCCTTGATCTACAAAACCTTGTGGTTGATCCATATATATTTCTTCATATAAATCTCCATTTAAGAAAGCATTATTAACATTTATTTGATGAATATTTCACCCAAGACCTGCAACCAAAGAAAGAATAATTCTAATTGTATTTGACTTAACGACAGGAGCAAAAGTTTCTTCATAATCAACTCCCTCTTTTTTATTAAACCCTTTAGCAACCAATTTAGCTTTGAATTTTTCAATAGCACCATCTGATTTAATTTTTTTTTTGTAAACTCATTTGCAACCAATAATATTCTTACCTATAAGACATGGCACAAGTACCCAAGTGTTGTTCTTTAGCAATGCATCATATTCCTCTTTCATAGCTTGCTCCCATTCTTTCTTCCCTCTAGATTCCTCATATGATTTTGGGTCATTTATTGTAATACTTTGGCCATGAGAGCATGCAACCATTCCTTCCTTAGTTCTTAGGGCCTTGACTATAGATTTCTTCAACACTCCTTGTCTTTTGTCTAGTTGAAATATCATCTTTATCATCATCACTCTCTGCAAAAATAGGTTGATCACAAGAATTAGTTGTTTCATTTGTGCATACTTCATTCTTATTGATATAGGGAGCATTGGTTGTTGTAGAGTGAGAAAAAGTGGCTAGGATTTGTGAATGTTCGTCAAACTTTACATCTCTACTAACAATTTTTTTTCCTTGTCAAATTGTATAACCTATAAGCCTTTGTTTCTTCATTGTAACCCATAAATAAACACTTAATGACTATTTGGTTCTAACTTTTACCTCTTTTCGTCAAGAATGTGTGCCCAAGAAATACACCCAGATACTTTGAAATACCCAATGTGAGGTTTCCTGCCACTCCAAGCTTCTTCAAGAGTGATGGTGAGGATTTTATTCACAATATGTGCAACACAAGAAATATCCAAACTCCAAAATTTATTATGCAAACTTTTGGGATGTAACATACAATGAACCATTTCTAAAAGAGTTATGTTCATTCTTTCACTGACCCCATTTTGTTGAGGGGCGTAAGGAACTGTTCTTTACATATTAATACCATATTTTGCACAAAATGATTCAAAATCATGATTACAATATATTCTTCCTCATTATCTGACCTTAAGCATATAATTCTTTTTCCACTTTGATTTTCAACTAGTGCCTTAAACTTTTGAAAAACTTTTATCACTTCATTTTTCCTTTCAAGAAAATAAACCCATACTAACCTGTTATAATCATCAATAAATATGAGAAGGTACATGGGACCTAAAAGTGATTGATAACCCGATTCACATAAATCACTATGAATGAGTTGTAGTGGATGATTATCTCTCCATGCTTTTCTTGATTCAAAAGGATCTAGATGGTGTTTACCTAATACACACCTTCAGAAGCTAAAATTCTTGTAAGTCCTCTAATCATATCCTTTCTAACCATGTCTTGTAACTTTCTATAATTTATATGTCCAAGTCTAGCATGCCAAATTTTTGACATGTAATTTGTTTGAGAAATAAAAGCATGGGAGAGTATGTGTTCATCATCAACAAACCCAACAAGTTTAAAGAGACGGTTTTTGTGATCAACTCTTCCAATAGCAATTATATTTCTTAGGTTTTCTCTATCTCTAACAACAACTTGATTATTAGTGACATCAACCTCATATCCAACTCGTGTGATTTTAAATATTGAAATAAAATTCACCCCTAATCCTTCAACCAATAAAACATTTTTCAAAGACCCATTTGTCACATTAACATTCCCTAATCCTACTACAAGAAGTTTGATTTTATTTCCAATAGTAATTTCTTGATTTGAATTTTTCCACTCATGAAAATCAATGGACAAAGATCTATCTCTAGTCATATGAAATGATGCTCCTGAATCTAAAAACCATTCTTTATTAGTGTCTAAAGAAAAGCAATCCCTCTTAACACTAGATTCACTATTGGGTCTAGCACTTACCTTCACATTTGGTTGTTCTTTCTTTTTAACAGAGATGGCTATGAAGCTATGTCTATTTGCCTTGTCATCCTTAAACCTTTCATTAAACTGGAGTATTTCATTGTCCCTCTTCTTCAAACAATTTTTTTCCATATGATTCTCACCACCACAATACCTGCGAATAATAGGCTTTCTTCCCACTTTCTTTTCTGCACCATCATTTCTAGAAAAGTGGTTAGAACCGTCATTATTTCAAAATTTATTATTGCTCTTGTAGTTCTTCTTTCCATCAACATTTCTATAAAATGATTTTCCCTTAGTTGCATATGCATGATTCTTCTAAATATAACCGTGTTTAACAAGTTGAACTTCTTCATCTAAAATTGACTTGCAAAATTGATCAAAAGTTTGTTGGGAGGCATTGAAATTTAATTGAATAACTCTCTTTCTTGATTCTTTAAATATCTTATATGGTTGGGGAAGATTACTTTCAACCATTGAATTAACTGAAAAATCTGTATTTCCATATTCAGCACATATTTTCTTCAACTGGGCATTTAAATATGTATCTTCATTAAAGTAATCACTCAATTTTTCAAAATCAATAGGACCCAAGTTCTTCAAAATCAATAGGACCCAAGTTCACCAATTTTTCTTCAAAAATAGGCAAAGCTTCATTTGAAGAGTCCATGTTAGCTAAAAAAATTAGCTTTCAAATGAATATCAATTCAACAATACTTCAGCCCTATTAAATAAGTTATAACTAAATCTAGCTCTGATGCCATGTAAAAACAAGCCCAAAATATAACTATAAACTAAAATAGCAACACAAAACTAGGCAAAGGAGAGCACTAAATCAAAGAGAAGTGATTGAATAATCTAGATTTTATTATATTCAATCCAACAACATACAACCATAATACATTGTGTTACATTACATTGCACAACTTCATATTTATAGCTGAGCTTAGAAACTTCTAGAAATCTAGAAAATTCTAAAACTAAAAAGTTCTTTTTCCTAGCTTCTAGCTATTTCTTGTTTCTAGGAAACTCTATCTCTCTAGAACATTCTAGACAATTTATTCCCTTATGCAGTAGTTTCAACAAACCCTTGACTAGCAGTGATCTCAATTCTCCTGTAGTTATGGCTTATAATGTGATATTTTTGGTTGCTACTATAGTGATCTCCTTCATCGTTGGCAGCGTCTTTCCTTCTCCAGTGGCATTGACTCCTACAACCTCTATGTGCCTTCAGGCTCCACTCCTTCACTTTGCACAGCAACTTAATAGTCTGCAAACAAACAAAAAAATTATCATCTTTTACATTTCCTTCGAACGATCTTTGTCCAGCCCAATCAAGCATCCACCCAAGTATGCAATTCCTTCGATCTTATGGGAACACCCAAAGCCTGTGTGCTCGAGAGTTGTTGGATCCACTTCCTATTATGATAGTATCATAATATAGTACGCCTCTGATTGAGGATCCATTCCCATAGGTGATGAAATACCCTCAGTCACGAGTCTCTTCCACTGACTCTTCTAGATTTTCTCAAATTTTTACAAATCCTCCAACATTTCTTTCATAGTCTAAGATCTTCATGCTAAGATTATTCCCACCAAACACTTTTGCGATCTCAAATACTTCACTAGCAATTCTTTCTCAACACCTTCAGCTCCTCTTTCAACTGATAAATTTTAAGACAACATTTTTTATTGATAGCTTTTCTATTGTTGGCGAATTTCTCCACTGGCTTTTAATACACTAGCATTTAAGTCAACAACTTCTCTTGGCAAATTTGACCTTCCAGCGATCTACAACTTCAGACTGCTTTTGAGAATAAACCAATAGCAGTGATCTTACCTTTCTTTGGAAGCTTCTTCAAACAACGACAATCAACTACTCCCATAAAACGCAATCAACTTAGCTCTCCAAGATCAACCAACTTTGATACCACTTGATGAAATCAGAGGTTCAATGGAAGTAAAAACACAATAATCTAAAACGAGGGCCTCCCCTTCCATTGTGGTCATTGCTTCTCTATTGGCCACCTAGTCACAGATTTTTCTCTCGCCTACCATAAAGGTACTGCCACTTGGTGGAAGGACATTCATGACGATCACTTGACTATCTTGGATAATGTTCTTCATGCTATGCCTTGCATATCTTTTTCCCCATTAGTCTCTTTGTGTCAAATTTTGGGTCCCCTTTGTTTTTTGGTTTTTGACCTCGGCACTCCAGGACTCTGAAGTCCCAAGGCCCTTTGGCTTTCTATTTTGTTTTGACCGCGAGACTCCGGAGTCTCGAGGTTCTTTTCCTTTCTTTTTTGTTTTGACCTTGGAACTCTGGAGTCCCGAAGTCCCGAGGTCCTTCTCCTTTCTTTTTTTTTGACCTCGGAACTCCAGAATCCCAGAGTCCCGAGGTTTTGCATCTTCTACCTCGGAACTTCAGAATTCCGGAGTCCCGCGGTGGTGCCTCCTCTTTTGATCTCAGAACCTCAGGACCCTAGAGTCCCGAGGTCATGTTTAAGGTTTTTGTACGGACGCGTTTGTGATGAGCTATAAATAGGGTTGATGGACTTTTTAAAGTTCATTTGTGCATTCAGAGCTCCTCTTTCCTAGCTCCAAGTCACGAACTTTCGGACCTCCGAGCTTTCCTTGGCGTTTTCGAGCATTTCGATTCACCAGGTTGGTGAATTTTCTTGCCTTTCTTGTGGTTTCTAGTTTAGTTTTTCTTTCCTTTTTGTTTTTTGTTGTTTTTGTTTCCCTTTGTTTTCGTGTGCCTTTGTTTTTCATTGTGTACCCTGGTTTTTGCACCCGGAACCTCGGAGTTCCGGGTGGTTTCCCATTCCATGACCCCAAAACCCCGGATCCTCGGAGTTTCGGTCCTTCCTATTCCATGACCCCGGATCCCTGGAGTTCTAGGCCTTCCCATTCCATGAGCCCGGAACCCCGAAACCCTGGAGTTCTAGGTGACTTTTGCATACACCTAACCTCATAACCCCAAAGTTCTGAGCCTTCTCCACTTGTGCCTAGCCCAGGACCCCGCGACCTCAAAGTCCCAAAGTAAATCAAAGTTTATCCCTAATATTGAAGACTAAAGATTTGTGTTTTGCTTGTAGGTTTGAGTGGTTAGATGGACTCATCCTCCAGCAAAAGAGGCAAAGAAATTGATAGACTCCCAGCCACCATGAAGTATCATTATCAAGGATAGGTCTACGTTTCAAAGCTAGAAGATCAAGTCAGATGGGTCACGGATACTGAAATAGGCCACATAGAAATTGAGGATATCAAAACTCAATTGGACAAACCTAGTCTAGAGGCCCTCCATGAGAGAATCAAGAGATTCGGCCTAGTTGAGGCTACCATCTTCCCACAGTCATTATAGGCACCAGAGTTCATAATGGCCATTGCCCCATTCTATAACCCGGAAACTAGAAACTGCACAGATGCACAAGGAAAGACAGTCATAGACTTGTCTCCAGATATGTTGGGGTTCGTCTTTGGGATCCCAACCAGGGATGAGGTATTTCTATTAACTGAAGAAGAGGCCTTAAAAGCATGGAATGAAAAAATATCAGCCAGTAAGAGGCACATGAATACAAACCGGATAGAAGAAGAAAGAAAGACAGGTCTCAAGGAAACAGAGATCCTGAGGGAAGATTTCAAAGAGCCTCAAAGAGATTTAATCATTATGCTTAGCAAGGCCTTTGGCAAGCCAGATTGCAAGCATTTTCATCTGTGGATGTTCCAATTCATGACCACCATTTTAATAGGGAAACAATACTTTGACTCGTCGCAGATCCTCTCCAACAATATCTGCAAGCAGATGAAAGAAGTTCAGCATACTTAGAAGTTCTTTTTCACATCATATGTCATCTGGGTAGCTGCTAGGTCTGGAAAGTTTCCAGGGTTGCAGGTAGAAGGTCAATTGGGAGAGGAGGAAGGACAGAAGAAGATATGGGAGTATTATTCCCAACTCACTCTAGCTAATGCAAAGACTCATTTCAAGAGAGTGAATGATGCCTTCATCTTCCAAATAATAATTAAATTGACAGGAGATACAAGATATCGGATTAGCTTGGAGGCTATGGCTATCATCCGAGAGTGGGCATGTTGGTTCATCCAAAACCCATGCTCCACTTACATCAGGGTTAGTGGATTCACAGGGAACCCACTGTTCCTGCCTCAATATTGTAATGATAGGATAATTTTGTTGGAATATGTAAGACAGCTTGTAGGCCTCCAGTCACTTCTGTCATCAAAGCATAAAACAGGTATTGATTTCTCAGTATCTATTGGGTACTTTGCCTGTTCTAAAATACAAGTGGCAAAGTTAGCAGAACAAGAGCTTCAGGATTTGAACTTGAAGGAGTATGACCATGCTAGGGAATTCTCTAATCCCTACAGGAAAGTTAAACAATCTATGTCAAAGGCATATGAGGGGCACAGGCCTAGCTTGGAGGAATTTTGGGCCAACCTGCAAGATAGTTTTGAGGTTAGGGAGAAGAGCTATAACAGATTATTTGTGCCACAGGTAAGAGATTTTGGGATTGAGACTAACCTCCCTAAAGACCTGAGGGATGATGGAGAGTTACTTGATCTAGTTTATAGGGAAACAGGGATAGATAAGAGGCCCCTCTCCCCAGTAAAATGGTTTGCAAGCAAAAACACAAATATGGAAAAGGTCTCCCAAGTAGTCATCAACAGGACCAAGCAATGGCTATGCCAGAGGGTAAGGCCCAGGGTCTCGAAGGCAAAGCAAAAGGAATCCACTTCAGGGGTACCTCAATCAAGGGGTCATAAGCAGTATGCTCAGAAGACAAGGTCAGCCTCTAGGAAAAATATGTCCACCAATCCAGGTGAAGAGGACAAACATCAAAAAAGCACTAAGGACTTACTAAAGAAGCTCCAAGAAAAGATGAGGGAGTATGAGTTATTAAAGAAGGCAACAGACCTGGGAGTGACCAATGGGTTGGGCGCGGTACCACTCCCCAAAGTTCTCCCACCAAGGATGGCTATAGGCCACACTGAAGGAGAGGGTACCCAAGGACAAGAAGAAAATATAGAAGCTAATGAGGAGATACCCACTCAGCCACCTTCAATAGAACCCACAAATGCTCCACGCACTAGTGCCCCTACACCACCACTAGTCAATATATCCATAGGGCAGCCTGGAGTGCAAGGCTTCACGTCTACCACTGAAGGAATGAAATTTAGAAATATCAAGTCTAATTCAGATCAAGAGGAAGACGATCATGAGCAACAACGGTCATTGGAAGGTGAGCAAGAAGGGGATGAGACCGAAGATATATTGAATGAAAGACTGATCCTAACCCCTCAAAATCAAGAAGACCTCTTCAAGGATATAGCCACTAGGCAAGGAGAAACAGAGGCAGGTGAGGAAGAAATGGCATTTAATAAAGAGGTCAGTGGTAAATTAGGAGAGTTATATAAGCAACGGGCTCTCCAAATTAACCTAGCCCGCCAGATTTCCTCACCTCAAGATCCTGGGCAAGCAGGAACAGAAGTCAAAGATGAAGCAAAGGAGCAGGCAGAGATTAAGGTTAGGACTATGGATATAGTGTCACATCTGTTAAGGTTTCAAGCAGATCCGAAGCCAATATGAACTAACAATTATATGCAAATCTAAATACAAAAGATAAAGGAATAAAACAAGAAACAGATAACACAGAGATTTAACGTGGTTCACCCAGAATGGGTTACCTCCACCATACATAGTTGTCCGATCTTTCTTATTATCCAACAAAAACAATACATAAACCTCTCAATGCCTTAAGCATCCCAGCCGCTTATAACATGCATTTTTTGGGCAACAAAAAAAGTCGGCCTTTTTAGGGTTTTCTTACAGTACTTTTTTTATCAGTCGCCACATATCAACAATCTCCCACTTGGAGACTAATCAGGCTCCACACCAAACAATCTCCCACTTGGAGACTGATACTAGATGACACCACTGTACTTGCAGCATCCACTGGATAAAACACTGGGACTCAACTGGTATAAATTCCACAATTATCAATCAAGAAGACCAATAGAAACTGATGAGGAAATCAGCTTCTCCTATGGAACTGCCTTCGTGAACATATCGGCAGGATTCTCACTTGTGTGAATCTTCTCAAGCCATAACTGACCCTCCTCCAAAATAGTCCGGATGAAGTGGTACCTGAGCTGAATGTGATTTGTCCTTGAATGAAAAGAAAAGTTCTTCGCAAGATGAATGGCACTCTGGCTATCAGTATACAATGGGCGATCCTCCTGTGTCTGACCCAATTCCTCCAGAAAATATTGTAACCAAATCATCTCCTTGTTGGCTTCTATAGCAGCAACATACTCAGCTTCAGTGGTTGAAAGTGCAACAACCTTTTGCAACCTAGAAATCTAACTGACTGCAGTTCCCCCTATAGTAAAAACATACCCTGTAGTACTCATCCATGAATCAATATCACCTGCCAGATCAGAGTCAACAAATCCACTCAGAGCAGCATTAGATCCTTTGAAACATAATGCCTTCGTAGTAGTTCCTTTCAAATACCAAAGAATCCATTTCACAGCATTCCAATGTTCCATACCTGGATTACTCATAAACCTGCTCACAACTCCCATTGCATGTGCAATACCTGGCCTTGTGAAAACCATTGCATACATTAGACTGCTAACAACTGATGAATACGAGATGTTAGACATTTTATTTACCTCTTCTTGTGCCTTTGGGCACATCTCCTTAGTCAATTGAAATGACTAGCCAAAGGTGTACTAACTGCTTTTGCATCCTGCATGTTAAATATTTTCAACACCTTCTTTATATACTCACTTTGGGATAAATTCAAGGTTCTATTTTTCCTGTCCTATGTAATCCTCATACTGAGAATTTGCTTAGCTGCACCCAAATTTTTCATAGCAAATGACCTGGCTAATTTATGTTTAAGATCATGTATATGTTGCATGTTAGACCCAGCAACAAGCATGTCATCAACAT
Organism: Cryptomeria japonica; assembly: GCF_030272615.1. NCBI lineage: Eukaryota > Viridiplantae > Streptophyta > Pinopsida > Cupressales > Cupressaceae > Cryptomeria > Cryptomeria japonica. The sequence goes on from NC_081413.1 coordinate 357,140,145, forward strand.
AAAGCAACAGGATAATATAACTGCCATTATCAAATCTCTTAAAATATACACAATGATCAAGAATGACATCTATGATAACCGTGTTCAACCATGAAACTATCCAATTTTAAATACCATTGTCGAGGTGCTTGCTTTAGGCCATACAAACTTTTCTTCAACCTGTACACCAAGTTCTCCTTACCTTTGACCTCATATCCCTGTGGTTGCAACATGTAAATTTCCTCCTCCAAATCTCCATGGAGAAAAGTTGTTTTGACATCTAATTGTTCAAAATGTAAATCATCTGCAGCCACAAGACTAAGTACAGTTCTAATTGAAGTCATTTTTACAACTGGAGAAAATATTTCATCATAATCTATACCCTTTTCTGTGCAAAACCTTTTACCACAAGTCTGGCCTTATATCTTTTCTGACCTCCTTCCTCCTCCTTCAGCCGATAAACCCATTTGTTAGGCAAGGCTCTTTTTTCTGTAGGTAAAGGGACTAAGTCCCAAGTCTTATTTTTCATCAAGGAGCCCATCTCCTCTTTCATGCCTAGCTCCCACTGTTGTTTGGCATCCACCTACATTGCTTCTTCATATTCTTCTGGTTCACCAGAATCAGTTAATAAAATAGAATACAAAGAAGGAGAAAATCTTTCAGGGGGTCTACTTGACCTCGTAGAACGTCTAACACTTGCAGGAGTTTATGGGACAATCTGTTGTTGTTGAGCATCAAGTACCTGTGGCATTTCATTTTCAAGAATCTCATCCAACACCACATATTCTTGTTTGTCTTGTTCATGCTTCTTTTCTTGCATCTGTTCTTTATACATAACCTTCTCATTGAATATAACATCTCTACTTCTAATTATTTTCTTATTTTCAAAATCCCATAACTGATAGCCATATTCATCTATCACATATCCAATGAAGGTACATTTCTGAGATTTAGCATCAAGGTTGGTTTTGTTTTCTTTATCAACATGGACAAAAGCTTCACAACCAAAGGTTTTCAGAAAAGAATAATTTACCTTTTTACCAGTCCATGTCTCCTCTGGAATACCACCATCCAAAGGGGTTGAAGGTCCTCTATTTATCAAATAGACAGTAGTATGTACGGCATCTTCCCAAAAATGTAAGGGCAATCCAGCATGCAATCTCATGCTCCTCGCGCATTCCATGATAGTCTTATTCATTCTCTCTAACACACCATTTTCCTGTGGAGTTCCTGGAACTGTCTTCTGCTTTTGAATCCCATTTAAGGAGCAGTAATCTTCAAATGCTTTGCTGCATTATTCACCTCCATTATCCGATCTGAGACACTTCAACTTTTTTCTTGTCTCATTCTCAACCAAAGCTTTCCATTTCTTAAAAGTTTCAAAAACATCTTATTTTTGTTTTAGGAAATATACCCATATTTTTCTGGTTGATCAAAAAAAATAACATAATAACAAGAGCTACCAGGAGATGATACCTGAGTCGGTCCCCATACATCTGAATGCACAAGCTCTAACTTCTCACTCTTCTTCTCTTTCCCAACCTTGAGAAATCTGACTCTTTTATGTTTACCATAAACACAGTTTTCACAGAACTCTAAATCAATCTTCTTTAGTCCTGGCAATAGATTTTTGGAGTGAAGGATTTTCATCCCTTTCTCACTCATGTACCCAAGCCTATGGTGCCACATTATCGAATCTGTTCTTGCAACATCTATTGTTGTTGTCCCTACAGTAACTTTATCTATAGCAGCTAGGGTAGAGTATGTGTTACCAGTACACAGATATAATGTGCCTACCTTCGCACCTTTAGCTACTACTAATGATCCTTTAGTGACCTTCCAGATACTATCTGAGAAGGTAACTATGCAACCTTCATTACCTAGTTGCCCTGCAGAAATTAAATTTCTTCTTAAATTAGGAACATGTCTTACCTCCTGCAGAAACCAGTCATTTCCATTCTACAACCTAATCTTTATCTTTCATTTTCCAACAATTTGATAGGGCTCATCATCACCCAAATATACCTGTCCAAAATCACCTTGAACATAATCTAGAAAATATTTTCTATGGGGTGTAGCATTAAATGAAGCCCCGGAATCTATAACCTAGGAATCATTAACATTATCCAAACATAAGATTAAAGCATCTTGTAAAATATTACTTGCAATATTAGCTTCCTTACTGTCATTTTTTATTTTTGTCTCCTTCTTTGTTTTTCCGAGACCAACAGTCTTTCTCTAGATGATCAGGCTTTCCGCAGTACCAGCAATCTTTCTTTCCTCTAGATTGAGAGCGTCCTTTCTTTGACTTCTCTCGTGACTTCTCATTCCCAGGGTTCACATTTCCTTGCTTAGGATAACACCAACAATATCATCAAATATCAAAGTATTTTTACCAGAGACAAAGTTACTTACAGCCATAACCAAGCTATTCCAGCTTTCTGGCAAAGAACATAAAATCAAGAGAGGCCTAACCTCTTCTGCAAAAGTATTTTTTACCGAAGACAATTGACTGGTAATTGTATTAAATTCATTTAAGTGCTCCGCTACAGATCCTCCCTCACTCATTTTCAAATTAAACAAACGCTTCATAAGAAATACCTTATTCAAAGTCGAGGGTTTCTCATACAACTTAGCCAATGTCGCCATCAAATCTACAGTCATTTTTGCTTCTGTTATATTGAAAGCTACAGACGGTGCAAGGCACAATCGAATGGATCTCAGTGCCTTTCTATCTAAAATGTCTCACTCTTCATCTGACATTGTGGTCGCTTTCTTTGCCTTTCCTTCCAATGGCCTCCACAAATCCTTTTGATACAGGTAATCCTCCATCTGCATTTTCCATAACTGATAATTCTGGTCGTTAAACTTTTCGACCTTGAATTTAGAATCCTCCATTGCTCCCACTCAAATCTGAAAGTCTTGCCAATTTACAAAAAACCTTGCTCTGATACCAATTGTTAGGGTTTCAAGCAAATCCAAAGCAAATATGAACTAACAATTATATGCACATCTAAATACAAAAAATAAAGGAATAAAACAAGACACAGATAACACAGAGATTTAATGTGGTTCACCCAGAATGGGTTACCTCCACCATATACAGTCGTCCAATCTTTCTTATTATCCAGCAAAAACAGTACATAAACCTCTCAATGCCTTAAGCATCCCAGCCACTTATAACATGTGTTTTTAGGCCAACAAACAAAGTTGGCCTTTTTAGGGTTTTATTACAATGTTGGTTTTCATCAACAAAAAACATCAGAAATACGTGTTGATTGTACAGTACTTTGCTTATCAGTCTCCACATATCAACAACATCAGGGTGATAAAGATGAAGATATACCACAATGGCTGGAGTTTACCTATGGGAAGAAAAAGAGAAAAGCAGAACTCCCTAAGGCCACTCTATAGCAAGTAATTACTGAGGAACCACCAAAGGTTAAAAAGCTAAAAACCATCCATCATTTATAAAAAATAGATTACGTTGAGGTGATTGCAAACATGGTAGTTCCACACGAAGTTGAAGGATAGGCTTCTCCCAAGTATCAAATATCCCAGGTAAATTTGGGTAAGCAAACCAAGTGGGGAGAGCTAGATACTTTGGAGCTAGCCACAAGTGTTGTCAGAGGGCGAGTTGAAAAGGAGCACACCTCAAATATGGAGCTTAAGACACAACTAGGGCAATATAAACATCTCCTGATCGAAATGAGTAAAATTCTAGACTCTTATAGAGCTGATGACCTACCTTCAACCTCATCACTGCCAGAGGGAGAAGTAAAGGAGCTATTAGAGGTGAGACGAGTGGCTACTGCCGCCAAATCTTGGACCCAGGTAAATGCGGCTAAGATTAGGTTGTTCTTGAAAAATACAGTAGAAATATACCGTAAGGCAGTACAGGCAGGTGGAGCTTTGGCAACCTGTTCCACACAATGGGAGCAGAAGGCAAACACTTTCAATAAACAGTTCTAAGTTTTGAAAAGGATATTGCGGCTAGGAGAAGAGATGGTAATAAAAGAAGACCTCTTAGGAGGCGACAGCTATAAAAACTTACAGTCCTATGTATACATTTTGGAGCTGAAGATTGAAATGTTTCAGCAATATATCAAGGATATGACTGAGATTCGGGACCCTCTCCTCAGGGAAATTTTGTCATACAAGATTTTTGTAACGAATATGCTAGGACCTTTTGGCCTCAAAATAGCTGATGTGGGAATAATGGACCAGCAGTAAGTTTTGAATCAGTGGTATGCTTATGAGGCACAACACCTAGGACCCGCAGCCCAGTTTGATGTCGCCCTTATGGACAGATACACATATCTGATTACTCAGTGTTAGGAGGTGGCGAACACGGTGAAGGAGTTAGAGGAACAGGGAACACATGCAGATGAGGTTTTGAAGAAATATAAATTTAGAGTTAAGCATGTAGCTAATCCTCCAGTCCAAGCAATTGCATGTATAATTGAAAATTATAAAGCTTTTACCAAGAAATAAGGCAAAGCTTTAATTTTGTATTTTGAGCTGTAGCTCCTACTCGAGTTCCAATTTTGAGAGAAATTCTGCATGATTACGAAAACGTGGCTCACCTAGCAGGGTCTTCGTAGTGCTCATGCAATCCCCATTTTGTAGTTGTTAAGTGGAGTGTCAAGGCAGAAACTTGCAAGTTAACTGCAACTCCTAGTTTCAGTTCTTAATTTAGGATAGGGTTATTTCCTAGATAGTAGGGTAAAGAACTTCTATAAATTGAGAAATTAGATTCATTTGTAAGGGTCCCAAATTGATGATTTGTGGCCTACTTAGAGATTTATATTTTGCAGATTGATTAAGAAGTTTGAGTTATTTTTGTTATACATTCATGGAGATTAATATGAAAAGCAGCTTGTAGATTCCCTGATCTACGTTCATATTCTACCAAATTGTTCTGTGTAATCTGGTAATGTCTATTGTTTGGAGTTAGCAATGTGGTTTAATCTTTTTTGTCTATCACTTTATGAATCATATTGTACATGTCAGTGGTGTATGAGAATCATTGTGATAGGCCATATTGTTGGTGATTTTATTTCTATAGATTTGTGAAATTGATGATTTTGCAGGTTTTCTGGAGGTCCGTTGTTGAATGCTAATTTGGATAATATTTGATAATTGCTTGGATTATAGGGAACTAATTGAGTAGTTCATTAAGTTGTCATTATATTGGTATTTATTGTTACTTTCTTGTTTCCCTTTACGCTTCGCATTTTATTTCCCAGAGAATCTTAAACCATAAAAATACAAAAAGAGAGGAAGTGCAATTATCCATAACTAGCGAGATTTAGTTCTAACCAGCAGGCCCCTTTACAGGTATAACCACATCAACCATTGGGTTTCCCATCACTGTCGAGATCCCATCACTGTCGAGACCCGACTATAGAGACCTTGGAGTAGTGAGTTCTTCCGAACTCGTTACTTTTCAGGAGAGGTGGTGAGTGCTTGCATAAACTACCTGACTGTTGGTGAGTGTGTCAAAACACCTGTCAACACTTCCTTTGATGACTCCTTACATAATGGCTTATGTTCTTCCTCTGATGACTCCCCATGGAATGGTAATGATTCCTCGTAAGATGATGGTGCACCTCCTACTATTGGTGTGGCCTCCTCAAGCCTCATGCATCCTCCTTCATCTCGTGCTACTGGTGTGTTTCTACCCAAACCTATGGACCCTTCTCTACCTGTTGCTCCTTAACTGCTTCAGCCTTCAGCAATGGATTTGTCGCATGGTCAGCATCATACTCTTGGATCTAGCAATCCCACTAAGGGAATTCATCTTGCTTCCCCTTGTGTTGGTGTTCCAAATGATAGTGTTGCATGGATTGTCATTTGTAGACAGAGGAAAGATCGCTCTTCCTCTTCTTCTAAACTCTTCCTCGAGTCATGGGCGAAACTTCTACCACCCTTGAGGTGGGTTACTAGCTACTCTACTAATGTGTTGTAAATGGGTTGTTTGGCCTTTGACTAGAGGTTTGTTCTTGACTAGTTGTTTGTAGCCTTTTTCACTTGTTTTTGTAAAGGGTCAACACCCTTGTTTTGTTGCTTTTTTAATCAAGAACACAACAATTTGAAATAAGGGATTGGAAGCATATTCTAATTCCCCACTTTAGCAGAAATCATATTACTTAGATCATTATTTCCTCTCTTTCTTTTGTGCAGAAATGGTCCCTTTATATAACTATAGGTGACATAACAAATACATCATAACTAGCCAATTTGTACCAATATTTCCTTAACCATATCCAATAATATCCCTCTAACTATCTCCTAATCTCTCCAAATATCTTCATGATTCTCTCGACAATATTTATGCCTACTTTCACTCATCTCATTCGTATGAAGACTTCTAGAATTAGTCTACATTATTACTTTTCATCATATTATTCATTAAACATTACAAATAGGAACATTCTCGAGTTTTCTTGTTGATTTGAGCCTGAAAAATGTAGCTTGAATTGGGGTCCCCTCTACCCAACTCACTAGCTATTGGCTCCCGACCAACAATTACTCCCCCTACACCCACCTCCCCCCTTTTTCATATTATTGGTTACTTGCTCCCGAACTCACTAGCTGCTTGTTAGTCAAAATACCTACATTTGATAGGAGGCCTCGACCCCACTATGAGCAGTTTGATGCAATGGGTTCAATTCAAAGTCAATTGTTTGAGCCAAACTATTCTACCCAAATAAGAGAGGGTTATCTCTTTCATGGGAAATCTTTATTACATTGGTCCCTCTTTAATATTTTCCCCTATCATCCTTTAATCTTCAACTTTTGTTTTCTCCATTGTTTTTTTCTTTTTTATTCTTTGTCCTCAATCTTCCTTCATCTTGTACCTACAAAAGAAACATTGTTGAAGTTTGCATAAAAAGTAACCATCCACTAGAGCACATAGATAACCAATCAATGCATTTGTTGGTTCTTTAGAAAAATCCTTCTCATACATGGTTCATTAACCATTCTTTCATCATAAGTCTTCATTCTTGTACATTTTAACCCCCTTGCATTATCGTCGTCATCATCCTTTTAGATTTTTGGTTCAACCAATTACCCTATTGTTGATGCTCCTACATTAGACTCCCAAGGAACAAAAAATGTTCTTCATGTACTCCTATTCATGTGTTCTTTTTTTCTTGCAAACTTTTGACCCATAGTTTATGTATAGTTTGTGTTGCTCCATCATATCCTTGACAATCATAACTAACCAATGTATTTGTTGGTTCTCTAGAAAACTCCTTCTCATACATGGTTCATTAACCATTATTTCATCTTAAGTCTTCATTCATGTACCTTTTATCCTCCTTGCATCATCACCATCACCATTATTTTAGATTTTTGGCTCACCCATTACCCTACTGTCGATGCTCAGCATTGGACTCCTAAGGAACAAAAATGCAATAATCTGAAACAAGGGATCAAAAACATGCTCTAATCCCCCACGTCAAGGGAAATTATATTACTTAAAACATTTTTTTGTGTCTTTCTTTTTGTGTACAAATGGCCACTTTATATAACTATAGGTGTCCATAACAAATACATCATAATTAGCCAATTTGTTCCAACTATTCCCTTAACCATATCCAATAATATCTCCCTATCTCTCTCATATGATCTCTCCAAATATCTCCATGATCCTCTCAACAATCTTTATCCCTACTTTCACTCTACTCTCATTCCTACGTAGACTTCTAGAATTAGTCTATATTATTATTTTTCATCACATTGTTCATTAAACATTACAAATAGGTGTTCCCTCTTCCATCTTCATTACATCGATCCCTCTTTAATATTTTCCTCTATCATCCTTTAATCTTCAACTTCGGTTTTATCCATTGTTTCATCATAAGTCTTCATTATTGTACCATTTATCCCTCCCCCTTACATCATCACCATCATCATCATTTTAATTTTTGGCTCACCCATTACCCTATTATCAGTGCTCCTACATCACCTTGGCACATATTTTGGTCTAGGCCAAATAGTTTGATTTGTGGATGGGTAGCATATAAATCTAGGAAACATTTCATTTGTAATCATTAGGTTATGGTATTGCATCCTCTAGGCACTTTGTGTTCAACCAATCTTTTATGGATGAAAACCCATAGGAGACTAGAATCAGAGGATGAAAACCGTTTGGTTCTTGAGTGCACTCTCATTCACCAAGTGCATTGGAGCATCAAGATTTGCAATACAATTCAATATTTTAATGAAGTATATCATTGTTACATATTTGTACTTGTGTTTGTTGGTTTATAAGGATTATCATAATTTATGAATCATGTGTGCAAGTTTTCTATGTTAATTGTGTTGTTTAAGAATGATCAGTTGTTGTTGCTTGGATTAGTTGGTAAAGATTGTTGGTTAGGTTTCAATCTATTGTTTTTATTGTAAATTCTAGAAAGGGACATCACACATGGTAGTGTCTAAATTACAGAGAGCTCAAATGAAGAAGAGATTGAGGATTCTAAAAAAAGAAAAAGAGTTTAGAGGAAGAAGATTAAGAAGATCGCTCAATTTAGATGCCTAGTAGTGGCTCATGACTAAATTTTGTATACCAAGCGAAAGGAAAATCCTTACATTCTTCTACAATTGAATAACTCCATGAGAAAATGTAACAAGAAGCAACTCAGCAACCCCTTTCATTTGACACATAAATGATACCTTCAAAACAATGTATGAAAGTTGATTGTTAAGAAGAATAATCATGAAAGAGGGAAAATTTCCATATAATTCAAAGTTTTGACAAAGGGTAGAGGAGGCTACAATTATTGAAACATCATCCAAAACTGTCAAGAATTCATCTCTACAAGTTGCTCAAGTACATGTCTCTACTCTTTAATCACAATCTTTATCTTCTCGATTTTTCTTTGCTATTACATAATCTCTTTCTGTTTTAATAACTTCTATCTGAATATAAATTCTCTTTTCTCCTTTAATTGTATTGACCCAATGCATTGCACAAATCTTGCATATTTGCACACAAGCAATGCAAACTTCCATAGGAATTATGACCCCTACTTTTTCCTTTACCTCCCCTCAACCAACATTGATCAACCTCTATCATTCACCTCATGTTTGCCCTCTTTCTCTCCCTTAAACTCAATGATTTGTTCTCCATTGCCCCATGAATCATGCCCAATGTTAGGTCACAATCCCATATGGTCTTCCATAAGGTCGCTCAGTTGTCGTCAAATTCATCCCATCTACAAAATTTAACCAATAAATGAGGGCATCCCTTCTACCATCATTGATCAACCTTTACCATTCACCTCAAGTCTTCCATCTTTCTCTCCCTCAAACTTGATGATTTGTGCTCCATTGCCCCACGAATCATGCACATTGCCAGGTCACATTCCCATATGGTCTTCCATAAGGTCGCCCATTTGTCATCAAATTCATCCCATCTACAAAATTTAACCAATAAATGAGGACATCCCCTCAACCTCTACCATTCACCTCAAGTCTGCCATCTATCTCTCCCTCAAACTTGATGATTCGTTATCCACTGCCCCATGAATTATGCCCAATGCCAGGTCACATTCCCATATGGTCTTCCATAAAGTTGCCCATTTGTTGTCAAATTCATCCCATCTACAAAATTTAACCAATAAATAAGGACATCAAAGCATAACTATAAGAACATGCATGAGATCATTCTACAATCCTACATAAAAATCCTTGGTGATTGGGCACATGACTCCTACTATTGATAAAAATAAAAGAGCAAAAGTGGCTCAATTGCAATCAATTATATGAGGGCTTAGGAGTTCAAATGAATCCTCAAAAGTTGAGCTTGCATTGAAGAATCAAATAGGAGCCCAAGCTACTAAACATACACAAACACTTTAAGTTATTACATTGGTAAAAGAGTTAAAATAACTCCTTAACGCCACACAACTCAAAGCAGCATTGAAATTCATAGTTGAAGCTCGGACTTAAATGCTAAAGTAAATATTGAAGTTGACCAAGCCGTGCTCTCATTGTCTCCTTAAGTCGCCCAAGCATTGTACTTAGCGGATAAGTTGTACAATATAACAAATGAAATCCTACTTTCGACGAGAATCAATGGTAGGAGAACAACAACAACAAATGCTAACGGATTTTTGAGAAAGAACAAAGCTACTCAGTTGACCGCATTAGAGCTGGCTTTGAAGGAAATGGAAGGGCATATCCTATCCCTAGTGAAACAAGGCCCGCCCTCACCATTTTAAGATGACACAATGATTCAAGGAGAGGGTTTGAGAACAAAAAAAAGTAGACTAGACATCATTCAACGGTTGGCATTAGACATCAATAGAATACATCTTTCTCACTCTAGTTCAACTAGAATTCTAGTTCAATGTTATAGTAATCTAACTTCAAAGCATTTCTCATGAAGAAATCATTGCGTTGGTCAAGGATTTTTAAGCCTTGAAGAGCAAGAAGGATACGTTTAGAGAACAGTGGGCAGAAATAATCGAAAATAAATGAATTGGCAACATTTAGACCTTTGCAGGTCGAACAACATAAATTTATTGCACCATTGGTTTAAGGATCCAAGTCAACTCCCAGGTGGATCTAATAAGGACATAAATAGTATTATCAACTAATCCACACAGAGACATCCCACTTATAAAAAAGCTCCCAAGTTTGACACTTGTTTCTGCTATGCATTTCATTGGTCAGGAACCAAGCACAGTCCATCTGGCATTCTACAGAATTGGTGGATCTTCATCAATAAGGGTCATCTGATCCCCTCTAAGGTTTCATTCATTCTTGCTTCTAAAGGATGCTTCCTTAGAATATGTAAATGTTTTGCATTTTCTTAGAAATAGTTTTGCAATCTAAAAATTTAGAAGACACAGTTAACTATCAAATTACAAAATTCACGGTGCATGGTTTCAAGAAGGATATAAAAAGATGAATATAACTCTTTTAGAGGGATTCAAGGGAAGATTGGAAAACTCTTTTCTTTTTTTATGGTTGCAGTAGACGGTATAGCCTTTGAGGTGATTTTCATAATTAGTCAAGGTTGTTTAACTGTGTGTGAGGCCTCTTATGTAATTCTTAAACAAAAAGTTTGTCATTATGTGCCATTGTCTATGCAATCATTTTCTCTTAATTGTTTTCTGTACATCGTTAAGCCTAAATTTGCTTGTTTAAGATTCAGTAATCAATCCACCAATTAATCATAAACAAGCAAATATTGTATTCAATCAAAACAAGCAACTATTGCCAGCATTCTAGTGCAACCATAACTATTAATTGGCAGATTGGTTACTATTCCCAATATTTTTATTTTTATTTTGTTGTTGGTAGATTTTGTGCAAATATTGTACTTAATCAAAAGCTTTCAATTGTCTTTAAAATAAGTTTATTTTCAAAGTATTTTCTTTCTTTCTGACCTTAAATTGTATGAATAAATATTGAAAATCATACTAAGAGCAAACTTTTAAAATACAGAAATTATATTTCATATGCCATAAAGCCTCATAATCGCATTGACCTTGTGATAATAAATGGGAAATATGTATTTAAGCATTTGTATGTTTGTATGTGACTATGACATGTTGGTGTTTGTTTGTCTTTCGATCTTTATACAATCCTCTAACTAGTAGGGTGTCAATGGTTGAGGTTATCATATGGTCAAGTAGTACCTCTCATTCTTCAATTCATAATGTTTTCATTGTGGTTATGTCTAAGACATAAATTTATCATGTTTATTTATATAACGTGAAAGAAAAGAGGATTGTTTGGCCTTGTGTAATTCAATTTGGGAAACTCTTGTGGGTTTCAAATTTGGGAAAATTGATTGAGGTCTTGGCCTTCCCCTTCTTAGTTATGAAAGGAGAAAAACTGATAAAAAAAATTGTCATTTAGTTATAAAATAAAGTGATTTCTTAGCTTTGTTTTTCAAATGGAAATAGTAAACTAGTGGTGAATCTATCACAATGAAAAGGGGGGATTTTCTATTTGAAATTAATTGTGTTAGTGATTATGCTTTCTTGAGACTAAACATGATTAAATATTGTCTTATCTGAAAAGTAAATCTGTAATCATTAAAACTGTGAATCCAACTTGTCGTCCCATAGTGTTGCAAGTGGCACAATCTTGAAATTTTACAATCACACAATACTTAAGAGTGGGCTTTCTTGGACACATGTTCAAACTACTATATGGCAATTAACTCACAACCCATAACCAAGCCATAACTATTGCCAACTGCTGATTGTCCAAAGACCTTATTTATAGTATGCCAATGTTTGAGACCATAAGTTTTGCAAAGTGTCACAATAAAATCTAGTATGTATCTGTTGGCATATGTGCAAAATATGTTGACATGATGATATTGTGTTGTCATTGATGTCAATATGCTAAAAGAATGAATCGGTAATATGCTCAAGAGAGAACCGATATGCTGAAAGAGAACCGGTAATATGCTGAAGAGTGAACCGGTAACATGATGAAGACTGAACGGGTTTATTGAAGTTAAGCAACTGGCAAAGTGAACCGGTATAATGATGAGAACCGGTATATGTGCTAAAGGTGAAGCGGTTTAATATGGTATGACTACCGGTTGGTAGTCTCAGCTTCAGGGTTTCCGGTTGAAGTGTTTCGAACCTATGTGATTCAACCGATGGCATTGTGTGATGAGTTAGCATTGTAATGGAGATCAGATCGTGTTGCCACGTCAGTCTCGTGCACGTGAAGGATCTTGCATGAAGGAGATTGATCCTATCTACCTCGGGAATGTGTGAAGTCTATGCAAAAGGTGGAGAACGTGTGATGGGTTATCACCTCCAAGAACGGTGAAGAACAAACGATGGAGAATGTCTTGAGATCTGTTCAAGACCATTGTATTCAAATACACAGTGACTCAATGGTCAGGATTGAACCGACTAAATTGCTCAACCTAAATGTTTAGGGTTTAGGGTTTATGTTACCGACCTATCTGTTTCCTATAAGGTCGATGTTGTGTTTCATGTTGAAGTTGTTGGCAAATGTTGTGTGTGTATCTAAGTGCAAAGATACGTGATTCTTGCTAGACCAGATAAGAGGGTTGATACCTGTAGAGTGTGTATGCAGAAGAAAGGAACTAAAGCGGGTTTGCATTGGCATTGAGTGCTATTACTAGATCATTGTAATACCTGTTGATCTCTAATCACTTCAATAGTTGGAAAATCCCTTAACAGGGTAGCTTTAACCAACTTGTTGTAAATCCTTTAACAAGGTGACTCAAAGCCATTGAGTTCATAAAATCCTCTAACAAGGTAACCCTTAACAGGGTTTAACCCTTAACAGGGTTTAACCCTTAACTGGGTATTCTAGCCATCCCTTAACCGGGTGATCCCTAACAGGATCGGTTCCTAACAGAACCTGTTGTAACAGTCTTTAACCGGACTAGGCTTCTAACAAAGCGGACTTCTAAAGAGTTCAAAAACAGCTTGTGGGTATTCATCCCCACCGTGGTTTTTCCCAGTTGGGTTTCCACGTGAAAAATATGTGTGTCATATGTGATGTCTTTTTCATGTGATGCTATGTTGTTTTCTGTCAAGCAATGAAACATGATGATCTAGCAAGTTATTATATTTCTGATGATTGATTACCTGTTTATGCACAAGAATAATGTGGAAATGAGGGTGTAGGTTGTGTGGTAAGATAAGTGTTTCTGGTTTATATCTTTCACAGTCTCATTGTGCTTGACTGGTAGTATTTTCGTTTGTGACCGGTGTTAGTGATTGTCAGTCAAGTTCACTGTTTGTCGTCAAACCGGTTCAGGAAAAGCTTTTGTACCTATACTGATTCACCCCCCCCCCCCCCCGCCCTCTCAGTACCAATTTGGTACTCACTGCTCATCATTGTGTTATCAATTGGTATCAGAGCATCCTCCAGGTCCTCTGTGTTGTAAGCTTAACCGCTTGAGGGAAAGATCCTATTGTAATGATGAAGAGGGAAGGTCCAAAGTTCAACAGAGATAACTTTAAAATATGGAAGGAAAGAATGAAGATATATATCAGAAGCATGGGTGCTCAACATTGGAGCTATGTTGAGAATGTTTATGTTATCCCTACCGGTACTCTCACCGATGACCAAAAAAGAGAGATTCAGGAGAATGGGAAAGTCATGGAAGCCCTAATCAGTAGTTTATCTGACATTGAGTTTATTGATGTTCAGGACAAAGAGAATCCCAAAGAAGTATGGGATACTCTTGAGAACATATATGGCGGTGATGAGCATGTGAAACAAGCTAAGGAAGAAAGCCTTAGAGGAAAGTTTGAAGACATGCGGATGGTTGAAGGAGAGACCATTCAACAATATGGAATAAGAATCAAAACTGTTGTTGAAGATATCAAGAGTGCAGGTGGTAAAATGGAAGATTCCACTGTTGTTAGCAAAGTTTTGAGATCCTTATTACCGGTCTATGCAATAAGGGTTGCTGCTATTCAGGAGTTGAGGTCAATAGACAAGACTAAGGTGTCCCTAGACTCCATCATTGCAAAGTTGACAGCCTATGAGCTAAATAGCTTTGATGGCAGTGTTCAGAAGACTGGATCAGCCTTCAGAGCATCTGTTGCACCATCTAGAAAAGGCAAAGAAGCTAGTACCAATGGCGAACCAAGACAGAGCAGAGAAATGGATGATGAGGAGATCCTGATGGAATTTGAAGCTCTTCTTGCCAAGAGACTTCCTAAGGGAACTGGTAAATACAGAGGTAAGCTTCCTTTGAAATGCTTCTCTTGTAACCGGATAGGACACATTGTTATAAATTGTCCTGATGGTGATAGCAAGGACAAACCGGAAAAGTTCAAGAAGTTCAAAGGAGGAAACCGGAAAAACTGTTTTGTAGCAGTTGATGAAGGTGTCACTGATGAGGAGTCAGAAGATGGAGAAAATGAGGATATTGTGTTTGTAGCAGTCAAGGAAGATGTGTCAGACAAGAAGGCCCTTGTCTCCCGCTTTGATAATTCCAATGAGTGGATTATTGACAGTGGTTGTTCTCACCATATGACTAGTGACCGAAGTAAGTTTCTTTCTCTAGAAGAGTATGATGGTGGTGTGGTTCATTTTGGTAATGATGCACCATGTATGATCAAAGGCAGAGAGTCCATCTCTCTGAATGGAAAGAGCAGTGTTGACAATGTGTATTGGGTAGAAGGTCTAAGGCACAACCTTTTGAGTGTTGCTCAACTGAATAATAATGGACTCACTCTAGAATTCAAAAATGGAGTGTGCAAAATCAAAGGAAAGAGTGGTGAACTGATGGCTACCGGTATGCAGACCAAAGGTAACCTATTTCAACTGAATGTTAATGTCAGTACATGTCTTATGGCTAAGTTTGAAGACAGCTGGATATGGTATAGGAGACTCTGCCATGTAAACTTTGACAATATTATGAAGGCCAGTAAGATCAAGACAGTTAGAGGATTGTCAGTGATGAGCAAACCGGAAAATCCTTTGCGCAGAGAGTGTCAACTAGGGAAAATGTCTTCCTCAACCTTCAAAGGTAAATCTTTCACTGCAGACAATTTATTTGATCTTGTGCATACTGATTTGTGTGGTCCTATGAAAACTAGGAGTGTGCAAGGAGATAGGTATTTTATGATTCTTACAGATGATTTCTCAAGAATGATGTGGGTCGCATTCCTGAAGGACAAGTCTGAAGCCTTTGGAAAGTTCAAAGCTTTCAGAGCACTAGTAGAGAAGGAAAGTGGTAGAAGAATCAAATGTCTTAGAACTGATCAAGGAGGAGAATTCACTTCCGGTGAATTCAACAAATATTGTGAAGAGAATGGCATCAAGAGGCAATTGTCTGCCCCCGGGACTCCATAGCAGAATGGCTTAGCTGAGAAGAACCGAACTGTGGTTGAAGCGGCTAGAACTGTTGATCCAAGGAAAGGTTGCTCACACCTTTTGGAGAGAAGCGGTGAGCACTGCAATCTACACAATGAACCGGGTGCTCATCAAGAAAGGAAAGGATAAGACTCCTTATGAGTACTGGACCGGTAAGACACCAGTGGTAAGCTACTTCAGAGTGTTTGGTAGTAAATGTTATATCAAGAGGAGTGAACATCAGAGCAAGTTTGATGCTAAATGTGATGAGGGAATTTTCCTAGGGTATTTCACAAAGAGCAAAGCTCTCAAATGTTACAACAATAGGACTCAGAGAATTGTTGAAAGCATCAATGTTAGGGTTGATGAAAACTCTGAGAAACCTAAGGAAATTGGCAGAGAGCATGTAGGAGATGAATCGGTAGTAACCCTTTGGGAACTGATTGCAAATCAGCCCAATACCAATAATTGTGCTCCTACACCGATGGATGCTTACACTAATGAAGATGAGGATGAAGAAGAAAAGCAAGAGAAATCTGTTAAGAATATACCTAGGTATGTAAAACTCAATCATGATCCAAAGCAGATCATAGGAGACAAAGATGCGGGAATTCTTACAAGAAGAAAGGTCAAAGAAAACTCATGTATGATCTTTGAATTCAAGCCTAAATCATTCAAAGAAGCACATAAAGATGAAGACTGGATCAAGGCAATGGAAGAGGAACTTGATCAGATAGAGAAGAATGGTACATGGTCTTTGGTACCCAGACCCGAGCATAAAAATGTCATTGGAACCAAATGGGTCTTCAGAAATAAACTGAATGAGGATGGCACAGTGGTAAGGAACAAAGCCAGACTAGTATGTAAAGGATATGCCCAAGAAGGAGAAGACTATGGAGAAACCTTTGCCCCAGTAGCAAGATTGGAAGGAGTTTGTATGCTTCTTGCATATGCAGCTTTTAAAGGATTCAAGGTATACCAAATGGATGTAAAATCTGTATTTCTAAATGGAATACTTGAAGAGGAGGTGTATATAGAGCAACCAGATGGGTTTGCCCTATCAAAAGACAGTGACATAGTGTGTAGGCTACATAAAGCCTTGTATGGTCTGAAGCAGGCACCTAGAGCATGGTATGAACGCTTGCACTCCCATCTTGTGAAGATTGGATTTGAAAGAACAAGTGAAGATAGCAATATCTACTTGAAATCAGAAGGAGATCGGATTCTGATCTGTGAAGTATTTGTTGATGACATAATCTTTGGTGGAGATGACAAGATGAGTCATGACTTAACAGATGAGATGAAAAAGGAGTTTGAGATGTCACTCATAGGGGAGATTAAGTTCTTCATTGGACTGTAGATTCAGCAAATGAAAGATGGAATCTTTATTACTCAGTCCAAGTATGTGAAAGAGGTGTTGGAGACCTTTGGCATGGAAGATAGCAAACCGGTTGGTACACCAATGGTGACCGGTTGTAAACTATCAAAAGAGGATGACTCGGCATTGGTAAATGAGAAGGAATACCGATCAATGATTGGTAGGTTGCATTATGTAGTGCATAGCAGACCAGACATTGCACATGCAGTGGGTATTACCGCTCGGTTTCAGCAAAGCCCAAGAGAATCTCACTTGGTATCAGTCAAGTAGATTCTTAGATATCTGAAGGGAACTATTGACTATGGATTATGGTATCCATACAATGATGATTTCAATCTGAAAGTGTTCACAAATGCTGATTGGGCTGGTAATGTGGATGACCGGAAGAGCACAACCGGTGGTGCATTCTTTCTCAGTGGTAGATTGGTCTCATGGATGAGTAAAAAGCAGAGTTGTATCTCTCAGTCTACAGCAGAAGTGGAGTATTTTGCAGCTTTTATGAACTGCACCCAGACTATTTGGATGAAGCATGTATTGAATGGCTTCAAAGTTCTTGTATCTAAACTAGTAAGTATATTTTGTGACAATACAAGTGCAATTAACATTTCCAAGAATCTAGTTTTACATGCTAGAACCAAGCACTTTGAACTCAAGTATCATTTCTTGAGGGAAAAGGTTCAGAACAAAGAGGTGGTATTGGAACATGTTTCTAGTAAGGAGTAGTTAGCAGACATATTCACCAAGCCTCTACCGAAGGCTACTTTTACCTATTTGAGAGGTGAATTAGGGGTGTTGCCCCTTCAAGAGGTAATCTAAAGGTTTGTGCTCCACATTAGTCAGCTCTTACTTTGCTATATCTTTTCAGGATTGATGTGTTGAAGGATGCTACTCCTCAGGGGGAGTAGAATAGTAGAACAAGGAAGCTTGTGCCTCCACTTTGGCATTGTTGTCAAAGGGGGAGAAGATGTGAAGTGGAAAAGAATAATGTGCATCAATAAAGAGTACAATGAGAAATGGATATTCACAAGGTCTCCTTTCAACTTTTCCAACCCATGATTTAGGGCATCTGCAACATAAGTGGCATAATCAAATGACCTAGGGTCTTTCGATTGTAAATCAACACACAGAACCATAACCCCAATATCCATGAGAGGATGAGCCTCTAAGCCTAATACTTGGGCTGCAGCATAATATGTATACTTAAAATACGGATGGAATTGGTTGACATCAAATGGCACCTTGTCATTTTTGCTGAATGGAACAAAGGACCCGCCCACTTTCGGCCGGTAAATGGGTAATCTCCATGTCCTGTAGATGTTTTCCAAGCTAAAGAATTCTCGCGACAGTTTCTGCATATCAATATTCTCTTCTACTTCCCAGTCTAGATCAAATACCATATCAATAGTCTGTTTGTTAATCACCACCAAGGGATTCCCTCGGTAGTCGCATATGGTTTTGGTTCTTGGATCATAGCAATCTACCAGAGCTTTCATTAATTCAACATCCACAAATACATTCGGGACTACCAATTTCCCTATGTTTTTCTTCCATAGGTTACTTATGGGCTCAGGAGCATCCCTTCTCTTGTAACTAAACAAGAAAAACTCATGTCCTCTGATTTCTGTCCATATGTCTCCCAGATGTTCAAATCTATCCTCCAATCCTTCTTCTTCACTCTTGATCTTTTTAGACCTCACACTGGATGTCGGGCATTGGTCCAGCAAATCCTGAGTCAAAGCTCTACCTTCCTTTTTCTGTCTTTTGGGCTTCTCTTCAGGGTTTAATTCTTTCCCTTTTCTACTCTTTTTAGAAGAACGAGGAGGTTCCATAATTTCAGCAAATACGAGAAATCACACTTACTTGGAGAATTGTCTAACTCTTCTGATTGTCGTTCACGAGCTTCAACAAATTCCTTGCAACTTTCAGTCTCTTGGCATCAATCTGGTTCTTATGAAGATTCAGTCAGTTCAGCTATAATTGCATGGGCAACTTGTGCACAGTTAATGTCTCTGCGTCTATAACGGCTATTCAAATGTTTAAACTTAATTGCAGATGTGACATTCCTCACTTGGGCTTTTAACTCTTTTGCGGGAAGTACTATTCAACTGAAATGATCGTAAATCGAGTTTTCGATGAAACCCTTGTCTTCGGCCGAATACTTTGATCTTTCATCGAAAGCTCACTTTCCTCGATATCACTTCATCGGTGAATAGCCCATGTCGAAAAACCATTTTCAAGTCTCATCGAAATCATCTTTTCCTTGATGAACTTTCTTTCGATAAGTCATTCGCAAGTTTCATCGAAATCATATTTCGATGAGTTCTGTTCTTCGGTGAAAGTTCATGCAAGCTCTTTGAAAGTCTTTTTTCTTCGATATCCCCTTTATCGATAAAACCCCTCTGTTTTTGTTCGATAGAATGTTATCGATGAGATTTGCATTTCGATGAATGCTTTTTGAATTTCTTCGGCAGTTGTATCTCCTCGAAATCACTTTTTGCTTTTTGCTTTTTGCTTTTCACTTTTCGATGAAACTGGAGTATCGATGAGCGGCTTCCTTCATTTATCGAAAGTGATATTCCACCGAAGACATCTTTACATAGTGCTTTACACGTCATGCTCTATTTCGATGAAAGCATTCTTTCGGTGAAACTCCTTTTGAGATGCTCGATATGATATTTTGGCCGATAATCTTTTAGTTTTCACGCCTTTGGGAAGATTTTTTTTTTATTTCAAATATAGTGTTCAACACGATGGAGAACGCGTGATGGGTTATCACCTCCAAGAAGCGGTGAAGAACGAACGATGGAGAATGTCTTGAGATCTGTTCAAGACCGTTGTATTCAAATACAAAGTGATTCAATGGTCAGGATTGAACCGACTGAATTACTCAACCTAAATGTTTAGGGTTTAGGGTTTATGTTACCGACCTATCTGTTTCCTATAAGGTCGATGTTGTGTTTCATGTTGAAGTTGTTGGCAAATGTTGTGTGTGTATCTAAGTGCAAAGATACGTGATTCTTGCCAGACCAGATAAGAGGGTTGATACCTGTAGAGTGTGTATGCAGAAGAAAGGAACTAAAGCGGGTCTGCATTGGCATTGAGTGCTATTACCAACTCATTGTAATACCTGTTGATCTCTAATCACTTCAACAGTTGGAAAATCCCTTAACATGGTAGCTTTAACCAACTTGTTGTAAATCCTTTAACAGGGTGACTCAAAGCCATTGAGTTCATAAAATTCTCTAACAAGGTAACCCTTAACAGGGTTTAACCCTTAACCGAGTGACCCCTAACAGGATCGGTTCCTAACAGAACCTGTCATAACAGTCTTTAACCGGACTAGGCTTCTAACAGAGTGGACTTCTAAAGAGTTCAAAAATAGCTTGTGGGTATTCATCCCCACCATGGTTTTTCCCAGTTGGGTTTCCAAGTGAAAAATGCGTGTCATATATAATGTCTTTTTCATGTGATGCTATGTTTTCTATCAAGCGGTGAATCATGATGATCTAGCAAGTTATTATATTTATGATGATTGATTACCTGTTTATGCACAAGGATAATGTGGAAATGAGGGTGTAGGTTGTGTGGTAAGATAAGTGTTTCTAGTTTATATCTTTCACAATCTCATTGTGCTTAACCGGTAGTATTTTGGTTTGTGACCAATGTTAGTGATTGCCAGTCAAGTTCACTGTTTGTCGTCAAACCGGTTTAGGAAAAAAATTTGTACCTGTACTGATTCACCCCACCCCCCACCCCCCCCTCTCAGTACCAGTTTGGTACTCACTATTCATCATTGTGTTATCAGTATCCGCATTGAATTATCTATCTCCTCATTTTCTTGTTTGTTCAAAATGCCTGGCATTATTGGATTAGGGAAAGAGAAAGAGGTAGAAAAGGTATGTACATTTTCCTTGTGCTTGAAACATTATTATATTCTGACTTCATAATATATCCTAATAATGCATAAACATCAAAAAGAGCCATAACCCTCCCTCCTTCCTACCTCCATTTGTCTCTACTAGTGTACTTGGGCAAAAAGGTAAAGAATTATCGAACAAGTACTCGGAGTTAAGGAAATGCATGTTATTTATAAACACGACCATGATAAAAGAACAAACATGCATGCTTAGCAAAAGAAGGGATTGGTCACATGTTAAGAAATGAAAAATTAAATAAGTGATCCACATTGAATTATTAGGGTTTTCTCGTGATCTTGTTTGTTCGACATGTTTAACCTTGTAATAGGGAAAGAGAGAGTACAAAGGGGTCTACATGTTCCTTGTTCCAAAATTTATAATACGTCCTAGTAGCGCATGTACATCAAATAGGCATGTACCCCTCTCACTCATTTTATCCATCATTCTCTCCAACTAAACATGTGCTCTTAGTGATGGTCCATTCATATTCTCTCTATCATGTCCTTCCCCACCATATTCATGTTATCTTTCCTACCCTTCAACTGCTTTATCTCTCTCCTAATGTACTCTAGAAAACATAAAAGGAATAAAGGAATTGCCTACAAGAGGTTCGAGTTAAGGAAACAACAATGAATTTACTCTTGAAACCTATGTCTTAATGATAAAAAACAAATATGTGGTTGTCAAAGAAAGGGGACATTCATATGTTAAAAAATGGAAAATGAAAATATAGACTTCATCTTTTATCAATCTTCTAATGCTAACTTGAAAAGAAGATGGTACTAATGAAATACAAATAATTCCTTTATGTTTAATGCTTAGCTTATCTCTCCCTTATCTCAACACTTTTCTTCAAAGGTTACATTAGTTTAATGATATTAAGTTGGTTGCTCAATTAGAGTAGAAAATAATAGAATCACGTTTAAGTTTTGAACTTTGAAGTAAAGGAAACATTTCTTCTTACTATAACCATGTAGAAATGATAAAGGAATAACCTTGTGATTATGTAATTAGGGAATGTAACAATCTCATTAAATTTTTAACTTCTCTTTCCCAATGCCTTCTTTGTAAAAGGTTAATATGGGCACGGTATCTTCATCGTTGGGTTGGATAGCATGGTTAATGCAAGGGTTTAGGTACTTAAATCAGATTGCCTTCTGTTCCTTTAGTTGGTGTTTGAGGTCGATGCCCTTTTCTTCCCATGCAGAACATTATGAAGTCAAGAATACCGTTCGGGTAACACTCTTTTAGGTGCCACATCCATTGCTGCCTTCTCATCTTCAGCTTTTACCTACTGCCACGTAGGGTGTGATGCATAGGGATGTATGCCATTTGTTTCCCCTAAAATGATTTTTATCTCTTCCTTGTATGCATTTATTGACATGTCGCATACATTGTCGATATTAGAGGGCATCTATGCTTATTTGTGCATGTTACCTTGTCGTTCACGTAATGCATTTAGTTTCAAGACAGATTGTTAGTTGTGTATTTGCGGAGCTTGTCCATGGGAATTACATCAACAAATCAAAACATGATAATCATAAAAAAAATAGCCAAAGGTGTTTTTTCCTCAAGTTTGGCGGATGTTTTTATTGAAAATAACTACATTTTAGTGTTCATATAAGCCAGAAAAATACAAGTAAAAACAAGGCCAGCATTGATTCGATATTTCAATCTCATGCATATAGATATGCAAATAAATATGGGAAAATGGAGCAAAATCCAAAAATTAGCCAAGAGAAACGTTTTAAACTTCAGCGCTTTTTTTATAATACAGCCGACTCCATCCCTATAGAAACAATAGGAAAAATATTATATTTCAGGTCTTTATGTTGTTCTGAATTAATTAAATCATATGCACATATGATGCCAAATATTTTGGCTGCCTTAGTTAATTGTGCTTATATTGTTTTAATGACAGTTTGCAGTGTGTAATGCAGAGAGAACCAAAACATCGGACAAACACATATGATTCCAGAAGACTCACTTAACTGTATTTATTACTGATTTTTCAACTTTGAAAAGTTTGCACAAATGCAAATCGATAGTGAAAACTCTCTTTACATTTATATTCCTGAGTCTTGTATGGTAAAGAAACAAAGATAATTACATAGCTTCTCAAGCCCAGAACAAAAATAACATGCACAATGGACATGTTTTAGACATACATGTTATATTCAAATGAACAGCTACCACATGAGATTAAAAGCTATTACATATTTAAATTAGAAACAACAAAAGAAAATTCATCGATCGCCAAAAGGTGCTTGCATCAGATCAAAGGCCACGTCCATGAACTGCATAACAACATAATGATTTTATCAACCTTTTTAACAAATCAGGCATTGTCATCTGAAATGTCACAAATATTAGGTCAGATTTTATAATACCAAAGGCCTACTAAGTATATTAAGAGCAATTGAACTAGTATACAGAACTCCTTGCAGAATGGATAATCAACTGAATTATGTCTTCGACACATAACATCCCTTTCTAAAGTAACCAAAAAAGAATCTCTGCTCTTTCCGGAGTAAGATTGAGCAAGATAAACATCTGAGTGATACTTCAAAGTGCTATTGCCATGGATTACTAAATCTGTTTTTTGTGTACATGAAAACAATTTTACGAATGTAGAAGCAACTCATTCTTTCGTATCATCTTTAAAGTTTCAAGTTCAATTTTCAAAAATCATTTAATGCACTTGCTTCTTCATAAATATAAGTGTATTCTTATTATTATTGTAATTGACTAGTTTAGTGTATATTTGAAGTTCTGGAATGCATATTAATAGTATTTCTCTAGCATTTGCACAAAAGATTATCAGTTTTTAAAAGTTTGAGCCAGTTTTTTCAGAGTCTCGAGTCAAATTGTGACTTGCCGAGCTTTTAACAAGTCAAGTCAATACTATGGGAGGAGC
This sequence comes from Cryptomeria japonica, assembly GCF_030272615.1. Taxonomy (NCBI): domain Eukaryota; kingdom Viridiplantae; phylum Streptophyta; class Pinopsida; order Cupressales; family Cupressaceae; genus Cryptomeria; species Cryptomeria japonica. The sequence continues at coordinate 357,164,173 of NC_081413.1, forward strand.
GAAACACAAAATTAAGGAATACATTGATATGACCTGACTAACATTGTCACAAAACAATTCTCTACTCGTGAGCTGTCCCTAGATTGAACTTTGATAAACCATTGAAATTGAACTTCAAACAAGTATAAGATAATTCTTCTTTGTTAGGATTCCCCGTGAAATGTGCACCTCGTCGTGTTCATTTTCTAAAATTGCATCATAGATCCTTACTTGGATTTAATGGCTTGCGGCTTGTCCCTAAACCAGGACAAGATTGTACCCCACATTTAATATTCAATTATTGCATCCTATCCATGGATTCCAGCATATAAAAGCAGGAAGTGTGATCCATATTATTTTAGGAATTCAACTTGAAAACTCTTGTTGGCCATAAAAATCATAATTCCTTCAACATGTCTGCTAGAGGAATTGGTTGATACAACTATCCATAGACTGTCATATTCTCCAAGCAAATGAGGAATTTAGCACTAGGTGATTGGGATAATCTTTTTGTTTTAGAGTGTATAAAGTGTGTGTTATACATGAATTTGTTCATGGTCAAAATCAATGCCTCTGTCAGTCATTTGGAACAAAGTACCTCCATGAATTCTTAATTTCAAAACGGTCGGTCCTTATGTCATGTCCTGCTATCCTAGTCATCCCTTGATTTAGTCATTCCAATTTTACATTAATATTAACAATGCTCGCTGAAACTGTGTCCAAGGAACAATATTATGGCCATTTGATCAGCTTTACATTCCTTCATTACAATGATCACCCATTCATTGGGTGAAAGTAATCTTTTAATTCCTATTTTTGAAGGACAATTCAAAGAAATGTGGTATAGGATCAACTCCTGAAAAACTAATATTGGAAAGTTTAAAATGCCAAGATTGCTAGACAAGCGTCATACTCCCAAGGCCAGAACATGCCAGGAAATTGACAAAATGATCCTGAGGGTATTCAAGGAATGTTGTACACTGAAGATCAAAACTTCAAGAATTGTGTCACTTCACAAAGTCTTGAATTCTTAAATTCCACTAAGCATCATGCAAGAAAAATAAATGCAAAATTTGACACACAAAGCAAACATACCAATCCTCATTAACTGCTGCATGCCCCAAATCTCATATCCTAAACATACTCAAACTCACAAAGTCTTATAAGGGTATAGTGCTAAAATTAGCGACAAAAAGGTTAGAGAACAAGCTTCGGACCAAAAAACTCAAACTGTCAAGGTTATGAGGCAAGCAAGGAACAATACCCAGAAATAAGTTACTCCACCACCCATTGCCAAATCCAATAGTCCTAGCCTGACTTTTCTACCATAAAATTCCCTACTTAACTCATTTTTACTCATTTTATGGTTAATCACATCAGAAGAAACTGCTCTACCAAATGTTACAAGCTTTATTCTGCCATGAAATAGAAGCAAAACTTGAGGCAACCACAGGTCAAATGTATCATTCAGTTCGTCACGGATATAAACATGGCTACATCAATGGCAATGCTCAGCAGAATCCAACATGAAAAAAGGACAATCTATGATTAAGGGAGCAGACTGAAACTAAAATACCTCAGATAGCTTTAGCTTCAGCTCAAGTACACCATCAAACAAGCAAACAGAATCAAAGAACCCTGTCAACAATGGGTAGCTCATAAATGCAACTTGATACTAGGGGTGAGAACTCATCCACTGCTCCTCATGATATCAGAACGGGTCATCATTAAAGAAAGAAGGTAGTTTTGAAAATAAATATGAAATTGATAGAAAGTCCAATGTTACAGTTGCAGGCAATAGTGATGGTTTTAGAGATGAAGACAATGATTCCGGGTCAAAGAAGAGGAATTCACCAACTCCTAGACCACTAAGGAAACACAAAAGGGTCAAATAATATGTTCCTCAAGACAAGAGGCAGGAGAAAACTAAAAGCAAAGCAAAGAATAAGCCAGCAATTTCAATACAATAAAGACCTCCTAGCAAAAGGAGATAAACCAAAGGACCAAGGGAGAAAAGGGGAGAAGTCAAAGAAGAATGTAATAAAGAAAAAGAATCCAAGAAGTTTCAATACAGGAGATAACACTCAAAAGAGATTGTGCAGGAAGGAGTCATGATGAAACCTCAAAATTTTCTCATAAATTCATTAATCGGTGACTTATCAAATGTCAATACACAATGAAAATTAATATCAAATCTTCATATTGCTCTTCACTGAGAGCATCAAAGTCAACATTTGATTCAATTTCATTTGAGCCACAATGAGTTACAATGCCACTTCCACTAGCCATGTCATATGTAGAAGCTGCCTCATCTAAATAGATTTTTGGCAAGTTCTGCAACAATAAAATCTAAGTCTGCAAACTCAAGAGTTAGATCCTAATTCATCATCACCCCATCAGATCCTAATTCATCATCACCCCCTCATTGCATTCAAATTTCTTATCTGACAAGAAATTCCAATAATTAGTGGGGATCTAGGAGTTGAGACCCTCATGTTGATGAGGGGCAGTGCCCCTCGTGGGGGTCTGGAGGCAACACTCCCAATTGGGTTGAGGTGCAATGTCCACAACAGAGTAAGGAGCCTTTGAAACCAACCCTAAATTAAGGCCCCTTTGAAACCACACAAACCTTCATAACACATGCCATTTTCACAATTTTATCACTTAAAGGGCAAAATTAGGTATTTGGCACTTTTTTGTTTATAAAATTGTTCTATAAAAAGGAATGTCTAATACCTAGGAAGAATTAATCTAGACTAAAGGAGTATCACATGAAGTAGTACCAAGATGTAAATGGTATCAAAAACAAGATTATTGTGATATGGTATCCATCTACTGAAAAAGCATTAATGAGGATCCAATGTTGAGTAAAGTTATACATATGAGCTCAACTTGGATGTTGTCAATAAATATCCCACGTTTTTAAAGCAAAGATTATTAAATGGAAATGCAGTAAAGGAACAAATAGAGTAAGGCAATGACATTCTAAACATAGGGAGCCCAAGTATATGATCCAAAGTTAGGAGCAAAGGGTTGAAAAAAAACAGCCTGCTCAAGACAAGTTCAATGAATCATATCAATCACAAACAATGGTGAATCTATGGAATGTAACCCAAGTTACTTAAAGAAAAAATTTAAATGATGATGGTGCAAGAAGCTGTTGACATTAGTACCATCATTTCATGTGCAAGCTGGCATCTGACAGGATAAGAGTAAATGACATCAGAAAAGTTGCTGACATGGAAAGAACATATGGCTGTAAATTAGCAGGGGGCAAAAGATGAGAAGAGATAAACATATAAAATCTGTACCTCACTTTTTAATTTCCAGTGTGAAATCCTTCAATAAGACAGTGTTAATGATGATTTTGCTTGTGAAGCAATCAAAAGGGCAAAAATGTTAGGATCCACACACATGATAACAATAATATGCAGAGCAAGCTAGAGATTACACAAAAGAAAAGATATGTGTGCACCAAGATACCCTAATATCCAATACACTCATAAGTAGGATAAACACTTAACATAGGCAAACACCATAAAAAACTCCTTATGGAAGAAGCCACTCCAAGCTACATGTCCATCTTGAGATCTAAGCCAAATATAATTCTCAACATCTCCTTACAATAATATTCACCTCCTATAGATAGACCTCCTATTAGCATAATGGAGTGGTAAGCCGTTAATCCCAACATAGCCTAACTCAGCACCTATAGACACCTACAAATCACCCACCATCCTATGCACAACTAGCACATTTTTAAACTATTTATTAATTAAATTTAACCACTTTAATTTAAGTAATTACCCCTCAATTCCTATTCCTAATATCCATCCCCCTCCACATGATATTCATTAATTAAATCCCCCTTTATCCACATAAACAGCCAAGAAAAAAAAAATTACAAATTCCATTTATTCTCATCAACTCATTTTATAACAATCTTAAAACTATCTCCCACAAATTCAAAAATTATTTTAAGTATCTCCCAATTTCTCCAGCATCCATCTCCCAACTGTTAGAGTATTCGGGTATTTACTTGATTAATTAAACATTATTTGTTTAATTATTTAAGTTCCCTTTATCTCTTTTACACTTAAGCTAACTTTAGGTGCATGTAATTAATTATTATGTGCAAACCTAGGTTTTCCCTTTTAGGGTTTCTTGACCTATTAAAGGTTGAGTTCTTTCTTTTCATGGTATGAAGAAGGATTATTATTGACAATACATTTTGGAGCATATTTTTCCTGTGTATTCTTTCCTTCTGTGATTTGCTTTATTGTTTCTCCTTGTAACAGGTTTTTCAGCTTGCAGAGATTATTTGGTCTCCTGTGGTGTTGTATTTTCTCAACTCCTATATGGTATTAGAGCTTCAAATCTACAACTACTTGTTCTTGTTTTGAGAATTTTTGCTTTGGAAGCAGATCTGGGGTTTCAGGAATTTTTTTTATGTACCTAGGGTTTGACCTTTTTTTCTAAGCACTTTGGGCCTAAACGGACCTCACCATCGTGCTCAGAAGGCCCAAAAACCCCTATGGTCATATAAAATTTGACCTATTTTGGTTCTTGATCTCTGGGAGCATTTTTTTCTCCAGATTCAGGTCGTACGGCCCTGGCACGCAGTTCGAGAAAAAATTCAAAAAAAAATATTTCGCCTTTTTACGACACGCAGGCCGGATTTTGATTTTTTATTAAAAAAATCATCAAAAAATCAAAAGAAAAAAAAAAGGCGAAAATAAGTTTTTAAAAAAATTTTGGTTTTTTGCCCAAAAAAAAAAATTTGGGGGGGGCAACCCCACGATATGCAGGGTACCGTGGGGCCCCCTGCCATGTTGCAGGCCCGTACAGCGCCGCCGGCGTTTCTTCCCCGGCCCCCGCCGGTCCTCCGGCGCCGGCCTCCAGCTCCCCGGCCTCCGGCTTTCCCGGCCCCCACACTCAGCCCTGGCCTTCGGATTCCCCGGCTCCCCGCCTCCGGCTGCCGCTCCCGGCCGCCACTGGAACTCCGGCCACCACCGCTGCAGCGCCGCCTGTGCAGCCCGCTCCACCCGACAATGCCTCCTCCGTGCCGCCCTCCTCGGGTCCCTGGCCGCTGCTCAGCTCTCGGCTGCCACCTGCCCTCGGCCTCCTTGCGGCCCAGCAGCTCCCGCCGCCGCCGGAACCCTCTGCACCTCCAGCCCGCTGCCCCAGCGGCCCCCGCTCCACCCAAACGTGTCGCCGCCGCGCCGCCTAGCGGCTCTGCTCTGCACGAGAGCGCCACTCCGCCCGATTTCACCACCGGAGCTCGTCCCAGCCGCCGGCCCACCACTAGGCTGCCACCGAAGCACCGCCCAGCCACCAGACCTCCCTTTTTGGTCTCTTTCAGGGGGGGTTTGGTTTTTTGGCCATATCTTGGGCATACGGAGTCGTTTTTTCGAAAACGAATAGGCATCGGAAAGCTGGTTCCGAGCCCGACCTCATGGTGTTGGTAATTTGTTCCAATTTTGCTGTTTGACTGTGTTTTTTTCCAGTCAAAGTGAGGTCTAGTTTTTGCACTCCGGGAGGCATAGAATGAGCATCCGAACTCCCGTTTTTCGAAAACTTTATATTTTCAGAAAGCGTGTGTTGTGTACTTTCCAGCCATCTGAGTTTTATTTCCAAATTCTGCTCCATGCATATTTTATTCAGTTTTTTGCTTTTCAGCACTCTGGTGGATATCGTGGTTGTTTCAGGTCCTGGGATCTTTTCTCTGAATAGGGTGTCTCTATTTTGGTTCTCGTTTCTATTTCCAGTCTTCTTATCATTGTAGCTTGTATTTATGCAAACGCACTGAGATAAAGTGTCATCATGCATTGTTTACTTGGAATCTTGCACCTCTCGTGCCTTGTTGTACATGCACTATCGATAAAGTGCCATGAGGGGGTTGATGTTTGCCTGTTGTTTGCCATCTTCCTTTGTCCAGTGAGTGTTCCTTCCATGACATTCGCCTCATGATGTGTGTCAAGTGAGTGTTCCTTCCACGACACCATGTACTTTTCTCAGTACCTTTGATGTTCCTGGTTCTTCGTCATGCAGTTTTTCTTGGCTGTTCTTTTCAGTGTAACTGTCCCTCTTCAGCATTATGGGGAGGTTTGTCCTGTTGGTTCTAATGCTTCCATGGTTCGATTGATCAGCTCTTCAGGCTTTGGTGTCTCATGCCATCTATATCTTTGAGTTCAATTGTTTGCCTTTGTTTGCCATCCGAGTCGAGTAGTGTCATTTGAGGGCACTCGTGCAGATTACAGTCTTCTCTACCTGGTCATGTTCTAGTTCAGTGGAGGTTCTTCAGATCAGCAGTTATTCTTCGACAGAGTTTGCAGGTTCTTCATGCTTCAGTGATATTCTTTTTTATCTCTTTTTGGAGTAGAGTTTTGTTCCCATGTGGTTTTTTCTATTTCTCCAGTTCATAGAGATTTCATTGTATTTGGGTACCTGATCAGGCCTTGTTGCCGGGACCCATCTTTATTGCTTTCAGTAGTTGTTCTAGGTTTTAGCTTCTCCCTAAGTCTATCTTAAGGGGGGGTGTTAGAGTATTCGGGTATTTACTTGATTAATTAAACATTATTTGTTTAATTATTTAAGTTCCCTTTATCTCTTTTACACTTAAGCTAACTTTAGGTGCATATAATTAATTATTTTAATTAATTATTATGTGCAAACCTAGGTTTTCCCTTTTAGGGTTTCTTGACCTATTAAAGGTTGAGTTCTTTCTTTTCATTGTATGAAAAAGGATTATTATTGACAATACATTTTGGAGCATATTTTTCCTGTGTATTCTTTCCTTCTGTGATTTGCTTCATTGCTTCTCCTTGTAACAGGTTTTTCAACTTGCAGAGATTATTTGGGCTCCTGTGGTGTTGTATTTTCTAAACTCCTATACCAACTACCCAAACAACTTAATCATCACCATTGATCCCTCAACCAACTTTCATTGTAATGTCCCTACTGGACGAAAACCCAATATGTTGGCTAAACCCCGAGGAACGTTCCTCTATTGTGCTAAGCATGCATGTACCCGTAACAGATGATGGGGCCAATAGCCACATGTCCACTAGGGGATTGGCTTATGCTAGCACTTTGGTGGAACGAAAACCCCACATTTAACACCAATGGATGTTATTCACCATCAATCTAGGTTTTTGGCATAGTGGTTGCTTTGTTTGGTATCAAAGCCGAGGGTCTTAAGGTTGAGCTCTATGGAGCATGGTGGGCAAGTCATATTCCTATTGGAGAAAAATATCTTCGCTACACCCCATCGAATGTTCCTCCGTCATTCTAGTAGGCATGTACCCAAACCAAATGGTGGGGCCAATTGCCATGTGTCCACTAGGGGGTTGGCCTATGTTGGCACTCTAGTGTGGCAAAAACCTCACTCTTAACACCAATAGGTGCCATTCACCATCAATTTGGGCTTTTTGTGTAGTGGTTGCCTCATTGGTATCACTATAATGTACATAGAGGTTTATCTTTGCCCTAACCAGTTAGAGATCACAAATCACACCAATGTAATGAACCTAGGGTTTTATATTTGCCCCTAACCAATAAGAGATCACAAATCACACACCTTGTCTAAATAAAGAATGGGATAATTGTGATATTGCTGTTTACTTTGTTTTTAATAGTGAATCCCCATTGAAAATTAAACACACAAAAATACACAGTTGTAACAGATTTATAGAATAATCAGTTCAGATCTAAAACAAAATGTGCAATTTATGAACCTGGTATAGGGCGAGTTTGGTCTCACTGTTCTTTTCTTTTGAAGAATACAAATTCTTGAGTACCCTGGTCAATGAATAGACCCCTGAATATATTTGAAAAACTGAGTTATGATTCACCTTCGTGGTGATGGTTAGCTCCAACAGCAAATAAGGGGCAGCGCCTTGGTATGGGAGTTTTCCTTCAACTTAGGGTGTTAGTCAGTTATCAGACATTAGATTTGCATGCAAACCTTAACATGACTCTGCAGAGGCTGTGGTGATGGTTTGCTCTAACAGAAAATAAGGGGCAGCGCTTTGGTATGGGAGTTTAACTTAGGGTGCTAGTCGATTTGAGATCACCTTCAACTAGTCACACATTCCTTGATTGTATAGTTATACTCCCTGCAATCAGATTTGGATATGCACCAAATCATAGATCTACTATATGCTGCAATCAGCCTTATTGCACTGTGAAATTTGTTCATGAAAGCTCATTCTCAGGGTATAAACCCCTTCGATGACTGTGGCGACCTCCTTGTTTGTTGTCTGCAGTCCATCCACAAGCTATTTTGGGTCTGCAAATGAATTTCCCACTGGAAATTGATAAATGTTAAAGAACATAAACTCAATTGCAAACCTTGAAGTAGATTTGCTCAAAGGAAAGGTATTTAGGTTGTCCTCCAAATACCTAATGTGTGAGTGCAGAGGGTTTCATCCCAACAAACATAGTAGATGCATAAGTTCAATTACTCCCAAATATCCCAATAGATAGATGATAAGAATGAAATCTTGAGTGCCCATTTATACCTGTTGGCTCTTTGATAAAACAAAAGTTTAGTCGGCCCCCAATCTGGAAATAAGTTGGCGCCTCCCACAAAACAAAGTGAGTTGGCCTCCAATAATTATAATATTATTATTAATATAATTTTAATATTATTATTTATAACATTATACTATTATTTCTTATAATATAAAGTTTTAAGTAAGTTGAAAACTTGAAACTAATATTTTATTTTCCCAGCAGAGGGGACATGACAGTCCTCCTACCCAAAATATTACTTGTCCTTAAGCATTAACAACTCCGAAAGCTCTATCCACTTCATGCCACGATAGCATAACATGGATTTACGCTCATCAATCCTGAGCACAACAAATAAACTCACTAATTCAGGCTTCCTCATGGTCCTTGCCTTCTCAATGACCTCATCAACACATGCATAAGCTTTGGCATCATGTGCAATTACTCCTGGATTGGTATCATGAAATTTACCTTGGGATCTACAAATTATTATCGTGATACTCCAAACTGCTGAATCATATCCACACGAGGAAATTATGAGTAGAATCATTATAACATGGCTGTAGCACTCCACCCGTTTGCTTTGAGCCCAAGTTATAAAGGTTGGAAGCCATCCTATTCCTTCATCATTGACAATGGAATACAAACTCCACCATGTAACTGAAAACTCTTCTTGTTTCCTATCCTATAATTGTATTGTCTCCATTATTACTCAGATTGCTATTTTACTAGAAAGAACTGAAAAGCCTAGCCTTTTTCGGTGTGACTTTCTTGTGTGCTTCTCTTCTTCTGACTCATCCTTTTTGGGGGTTCTTTTTTCAATTTATAATGTCCCCTTTTTTCGTGACCTTGAAATATAATTAAATGATTAAATTTAAGTTGTTGAAAAATAAATAAATCATATGACGACTTATTTTAATTATTTAATGAGGTCATTAAAGTGACTTTAATGGTTACTTAAGTAAAAAATTTTAAAAGTCACTATATTATTGTTTCCCTTAAGTTCAATTAAAAGAAAAGGAAAATCAAGAGGCAAAGCAGAGGGAAAGCCAAGAGTTTCCACACTGGGCTATAAAAGAATAATGAGAGATTCATTCAAAATATGCTTGGTTGATTTCTCATTTCCAGTTCTGTATAGCTTTTTGGAGCTTAAACTTAGGACGAAACCCCTAAGGCTAGCTGTTTCAGTAGTATGTCAAGCTACCCTAGTCAGTTGGAAATATAATTCCGATATTTCATAGTGCATCATTTTGAAATTTTGTAAAATCTCAACCTGAGACAAAATTTCATAGATGGGAATTTAAAGTTATATTCATTAAACATTTGGAAGACTTCTGCAAATATTAAATCCTGTTTTCCATAACAGACATTTAAATTAAGGGAATTTCTTTATTTCTGCTCATTCCATTCTTTACCGTGTATGTATTTCTATTCTGTTTGCAAAGAAAATACAAGTGAAACTCATTCAAAAACAAATAGACATGCTCTTACAAACTTAGAAAACCATACAATTTTATGTCTGAAACTTCAAAGAGAAAAAAGCACAGCAGAAATTTGGACCAGATTGTGTCAGAACCAGTTGGGGATCTTACACAATTTCCTTTTGGCAACCTCTGTAGTCATTGCCATGCTCACAATCTATTGATTATTGAAGTTGGTTTCTACCATCACTAGCAATGAATGAATTTTCCTCTAGAGCTTTAGATGTCTTGAATTTTCTAATATGGAAGTAAACACTATCGTTATGATCTCCTTTGTAAAAGACTGGCTTGACAGCCTCACGCTATTCTCTGTTTTACGATTTCCAGCACTATCAACAGCAGCAATATCTAGTCCCAAAGGTTTTTTGAAGTCATGGCCAACATTATTTGGTTCTACCCCTTCCTATCATTGACAACACTATCTTTTTCAATCATAACTTTAGAGTTGATATCCCATGTTTTGCATTTGAAGGATTGCCAACACAAACATTATCTGATTTTAGTGTGTCACTCTTGACTTTAAATGTTTGTAACTTATTGTCAGCATAGGTCATATTCTCTATTTCAGTCACCAATGGACAGTTGATATCTCATGTTCGTATATGCAGCATTCTCAACATCTACTATCTCTAGTTTCAGCATAGTTATGGAGTCATTATTAATATTCTCTTATATCATCATTGACTACAACTTCACCATTGATATGCTTGGTTTTCATATTTGTTGAACTGTCAGTATCTAATTTCAGCACTTATCTGTCATATTCATCAATATTGTTTGCTAGTAAGTTATCCCCAAGATTAACAATGACATCTAAATCAGTCACAAGTGGACAGTTTATGTCTCGTGTTTTTATTCAAAGCACTGTCAAAACTAAAAATCTCTAATTGCAACATATCACCGGTGTCATTAACATCATAAAGTCCTTTCAAACCATTAGCTACATGGGCAATATGATCCACTACAACAGCCAACATCAATTGTTAGCATACCCATGGCACTGTCAACATCAATTGTCTCTGAGTTAATCGTATTGATGCACCTAAACTCATTATTAAGTGCTCCAAACCTACTCCACTCATTAACAATGCTAACTTCTTCAATCACAACTCCATGACCTCTTGTTCTCATATTCAAAGCACTTTCAACAATAGTATCCAATTCAAACACTTTTTTTCAAATGATCATTAACATCTATTTCCAATCCATTCTTAGCATCTACAATACTTCATACTTCTATAACAACTAGGAAATTAATATGCCCATTGTTGACAATAAAACCTTCTTCAGTCACATTTGCACAGTTAGTTTCGACAGTTTCAATATCCAAATATCGATAGTCTCCAACTTCAGGATGTTTTTTGAGTTGTCGTTAACATTCCTAGATAGGAAACACATTTCTTCAGTCACAATTGCACAGTTAATTTCCCACATTTGCATATTTGCAGCATTGTCAACAGCAAAATCTAAAGTTGGAGACCATTTTCATGGTGGCCTTTGGTTCACATATCTTGCAGTCAACACTTGTCCATATCATGTTTAGTTGGTGATTCAACTCATTTGGTAGCCACCTTATGAGGGTGGTATTAAATCCATCCAAGACAAACCAAACATTATCATAATGAAATATCTTCCCTTGAAATCTTCCTATGGTTCCACGAACTCTCTCAATGAAAATACCATGCCTCCTCAACTCATGATGATACCCTCTACTCAATGGTGACCCTAAAAATTCAAACACCATGCAATGCTTGTCCAATTTAAGTCAAGTATAATCACCAAAAGATGACTCGCCCTTGGATGAGGTGGTGTTCATTTCCCATTAAAGTCCCATTCCTCTTGCATGACACATCTTAGAGTTTCTTCTTTGATCTTCTGGGCAAGTTGGTAATTGCTGCTCCTCAAATGGATCTTCTTAGGCTCCTCTCTGTCTTTAATTCTTATCATCCAACAATTAATGGCCTTTGAGCTTTGGAGTGTATTTAAGTTGTGATTCACCTTCCAGATTTGGGATCAGACCACAGAGGTTGCGGTGATGGTCAGCTCTGTAATGTCCCTTTCTACAACATTGCTTATTATTGGCTTAAAACAATATATATAACATAAATAAAATATCATAAATTTTATTATAATATTAAAATAATTCTGACAATAATCTTATCTTTATTTTCTACTACGTTTCTTCTTCCAATTTGCAGCTATTTCCTTGAATGTTTGTCCTTGATACTTGAATGAGTTATGGGTTTTAGTCCAATAATTTGATAGGAGAAATTAAAGGTTTTCGTCCTTAAATCTCTTGATTTTTCCTTGAGGGTTTACATCCCCTTTGGCTGTAATTATTTACTTGCAAAGTCACTTCACATTTTCTTCCAATTGATTGATGTCCTCTCCACAATGAAATGATCTCCCTTTATATCTTATTACTGAGTGAGTCACAACCTTTCACATACAACTACTGCCCTTTGAAGGAGTGTCAACCTTTCTTATTCAACCACTGCCCTTTAATAACTTTTAATTTTAATTTAATTCTTCTTTATTCTTAAATCACTAGAATAAAAATTAGAGCAACCTTATTAGCATTATCTTTGGCACCACATTTTAATAGACTAGTCGCTGGAAATGGCCAGCTATGTATGCTGCGATTGGTAGGTATTTGGCAGGGGCATGACAAGCTCCAACTGCAAATAAGGGGCAACAACTTGGTATTAGATTTTTCCTTAAACTTAGGGTGCTAGTTGGTCTGAGATCAGCTTCAACTAGTCACACATTCCTTATTGTGTACTCCTTGCAATCAAATCTGGATATACACCAAACCCAAGATCTGCTATATGCTGCAATCAGCCTTATTGCACTGCAATTCTATGCCTGGAAGCTCACGCTCAAGGTATAAACCCCTTCTATGATTGTTGCGACCTCTTTGTTTCTTGTCTACAGTCCATTCACAAGCTGTTCTGAGTAGCCAAGTGCTTGTTACAACAGAAGGTGATGTTTTCACACCAATTGGGTGTTTGCAAACAAAATGCCCAGCTGGAAATTGATGAATGTTCAAGAATGTAAGCTCAATTGCAAACCCAGAAGTAGATTTGCTCAGAGGAAAGGTATATGTTTTTTGTCCAAATACCTTAATGTGTGGGTGCAGGGGGTTTCGTCCCAGCAAACACAATACATGCAGAAGTTCAATTACTCCCAAATATTGAAATACATAGATGATAAGACTGAAATCTTGAACGCCCATTTTATACCTTTTGGATCTTTGATAAAAAAAAAGTTTAGTCAGCACCAAATTTTAATATAAGTTGGTGTCACCCAAAAAACAAAGTGAATCGGCATCCAAGAAAGCTTATTAGTATTAAGATAATTATATTATTATTATTAATATAATTTCAATATTATTATTTATAATATTATATTATTATTTGTTCTAATATAGTGTTTAAGTAAAATTAATATTAATAATCTATTCTCCCAACTGAGGGGACATGATACTCCAACAAACCTGATTGTCAATCATCCAAGCCAAAAATCTATAACTCTACCCTTATGTGAGCCAGTTTTGAGAAGGATGAACCAAAACACGACATTGCGTTGCAGCTGTGAGCAACCATATGCCAACATTGTAAGCACAACCACCTTCATGGTGCAACAAGAATCAATATGGATAAAATTGTGATTTTTAATCATTTATTGTTGATTCCTTTGTCTAACTGAGGTTGCATTAAGTGTACACTGATGGGTTTGATATTTGCATTTGAATTCTTCGTTTTGGTCTACATTTTTTTATACACAGTACCCAATATAATCATTACACAAATTATCCATATAACCTAGTATAACTAGAAGAATGGGTGCCACATGATGGCACCTCTATCACGCCATAATATTATATACCAAAGTACATAACATGGAAACTCTCCTTCACATGTTTTCTTCCCAAAACATGAGAAAGATGCAGATAGTGAGACTTCTACAAATCATTACACAAACGATATCATGTTTTATCATTCAACCATCTATGTATGATCTTCTTGTGTAGTTTTCTTAATTGTACCTATCTCCAAAACTTATTCCATATTTTGTGGTGACACTCAAATCCATTCATCTCCATATTAATTACTTCTTTGCTTCCATAGATTATCATTCTTTCTCTAATGCCATTGATTACCATAGTTATTGCTCCTTCGATTCCATTTGTGTTTGTAGTTAGTGCTTCTTGGATGAATAATATTGTGCCTCCACAATTGTCACCTCGCATGATCATGTAGTTGTTTTTTCTACTAGCTTGAGAACCTTTTCTTATATATTGATTCTTCAATCTATTGTCTTTTATTCCTTTCCCTCTTGAATAGAAGTATTGCTTTCCTATGGTTCATTTTCTTCATTCTACCTATCTTCCTTCTAGTTCTTCCTTATAGAAATTCGAAATCAGCTACTTGCTTTACCTTAACCTTGGTTTTGTCCACATTATGTATAAAATATCTTGCAAAGTTACCTCCTTCCAATGCCAAAGCTTTGTGAATTTCTTTTGCACATTAATATCGATTGTTCCTAATGTCCCTAACTAAGTGATACCCAAAACTAAATCCAAAGCATAAATATTTGAATGCAAAACATATTTGTTAACAATAATCTTCCAATCTTTAAATCTAAGAAATTTTCTATCTTCTATTAAGTCCCTTTGACCTTTTCTTGAATTTGTAGTTGCTCGGTTAAGTCCACAATGATGTAATTAAACTTCATGCTCAAGCTTGTGTATACGATGACTTTCTTTTGAATGTATCCTATGCCAAAGCTTCATGAGCTTCTTTGCGCATAAATTTCTATTGTTCCTAGTGTCCCTAACTAAGTACATCCAAGAACAATATCCAAAGCATAAAATGTGAATGCAAAACATATTTGTTAATGATAAGCTTCAGATCTTCAAAAATTTGAATGCAAAACATAAGGAAACCCAATTCCCTCTCCTAAAGCATCACAATCTAACACAAAAGTAAGTGAAAAATCTGGAATAGCCACAAAATACATGAACTCATTACCTCTTTGAACTTGTCCAAAACTCTTCATGTGGAATCAGCTCAAGAAAAAGCTCCCTTCTAAGTCAAATTTGTCAATTGTGAAAATCCCTTGACAAGCTTCCTGTAGTAGCTGCATTGACCAAGGAATCCTCTTAATCGTGAAAGGATCTTGGGAGGGGGCCTATCTAGGATTGCACAAATCTTCTCATCATCCACTTTAATGCCCTGGGAACTAATTTTATGCCCCAATTACAAGAAAAATTCTCATCCCAAACTCACACTTAGATGCCCCATCAAAAAGTAACTATTGCTCTAAAATACCAAGTACCTCACCTATGTACCTCAAAAAATCCTCCCAAATTTTGCTATAGATTACTATATCATCAAAGAAAACCAATACAAATTTCCTCAATTGTTTAATCAACGCCTAGTTGATGTAAGACTAAAAAGTGGCCGATGCATTTCTCAAACCAAAAGGAATGACCAAAAACTCAATGCCCATAGTGACATCAAAATGTTGTTTTTTTGCAAATCCTTCTTCCTCAACTTACTTGGTGATACCCCAAAGATCAATCTTGGAGGAGCATACAGCTTCATGTAGCTCATCCATCAACTCATCAATGAAAGGATCTCTCCATCTTCTTGGCTAAACAACCCTTTTTGCTCCATTACAAAGCCCTCAAAGAACCACATCCTTCCCTTTGGATTTGAACTTCAATTCTATAGTTTGGTAATTTTGGGTAAACTCTCCGAGTGAATGCAGCCATTGTAATCCAAAAACCACATTCGTTTGGCCTATACCAACTACATGAAAACCATCAATATTTATGCCTCCCCAGATTGATCTCAGACAACCCGTGATTTTTCGCGTCGAAAAAAATCTCAAAAAACCCTTGAAATGCGCACAAGCGCAATCAAAGGAAAAAGGTCACAAAAAATGCAAAAGAAAACATCCACGATTTTGTAGAAGAAATATCAACCACTTCAAAAAACCCTCAATATCATGTAGAAGAGGTTTCGAATTTTCACAAGAAAGCAAAACTACGATTTTATTTCATAAAACTGAACAAAAACTTCTTAAAGAATCCTCAAAAAGTTCTTTTAGGAAAAACCACGATTTTATTTTTAAAAAGTTGTCAAAAATTTACAATGGCGACAAATATGTTGAAATGGCAACAAAAGGCTCCATATATAACAAATTACAAGGCGATGTTTCTAAAATAGAAACAATCATGAAGTGAGAAAAGGAAAGTGACTAATATTACAAATATGAGCATTAAATATAACAATATTTACTTGAATATGAAGCTCATTCTTCAAATCTTCAACTTTGCTTGGTTTTAGAGGTAACCTTTGATTGAAGGAAACCCTTTTGGAAATATTTCTTAGGCTGCCACATAAGTAGAATCGTGGAATAGAAATTGCTCTTGGCCACTAAAGTATCCAAAATCGCAGCCCTCTTGATAGCATCGTACAAAGATGTTGAAATGGGTACCATCACTAAGCCTCTAAAAATCTGCCACATAACTCTCTTCAATAACAACTTGCCTCAATTGTGTTGGCTCTTGTTGATGTGTGTTTTATGCACATGCAAGCATCAGAATAAAATACCAAAATACTTTACCCTCTCTTGAACAGAATCACCTCAGAAGCTAAGGATTAGATCAACTAAAATGATTCCAAGGTTTCTACAGTCAGGTCTTGACGAGTGGGTAACTCAATGGTCGATGTGAATTGTTGTTTTCACTTGGCGACTTACACAATTGTTCGAATTAACTTTGCTTATCATGAATGTGGAATCGGTGTGCCGATAACTTAGGATTTGGCAATGTAGTTCTGGGCATAATTCTAACAGGACTTACTAAAAAATGACAAAAACGGCATAGGGTTCAGGAAATCTATTCTAAGCCTAGGAATGTAGGAAATGATGAGCAAATTTAGTGGAATCAAACTAGGCAAGGTCTCACCATCAAATCAAAAAGATTTTGACACGAGCTTAGTGCAATCATCTAAGGTGTATTTCATAGATTTTTAAATTACTACCATCAAACATTGAGACCATCCAAGTTGATGCATAACAATGGACGTATAATAATCGAAGTTAAGCTTGCATAAAATTTCCAGTTGACCACGCACGGCGCACTTACAATCAGCAAGAGGCTAGTGGTATGGATTGATAGATTCCACACAAATATACTCAACAATTCTTTCATTCAATCTAACAAACATTGAAAGCAAATTCTAATCTAACTTGAAGGAATTGAGAACCTTGAATGCAAAACAACACTTGAAAAACAAAATCACCATCAAGTCGAACAATGATTTATATTCAAAAGTTGTAGCATATACCAACAATTCTACAAAAACTCTCTTACAAATGAGAGGCAATGAGGTATATATAGAGTCTCATACAAAATGGATGGCCAAGATTAAAACTAAATCAAGGGCCAAAATCATGCCAACAAAACCCTAGAGTTGCCCTAATTAGGATTTACATCAAAAATGGTGCCACCAACATATGGCCCAATAGAAAGATACCTAGTCGTCAAATAGGGAATCTTCTAGAAGATTCTTCCCTGCATCTCCCTCTCTCCTAGCATACTCCAAGAATCTAGCTAATACAGAATCTAACTCCTCCATGGAAATGTTGGGTAAGGTATCCTATTGTAAATCAATCATGTCCAATACATCTGAGCAAGCATCCAAAGTGTTCTCCCAATCTGGCATGAGCTTCTGTGAATCATGAACATGAATCAACAAAGAGACCAAATCATCTATCTAACTCTTCTTCAAAGAGTCCAACTGGTTGAAGTACATGAATTTCATTTTGTCTCTCAATTCTGGTAAGTGTAACCCATTGGCTTCACTAACATCAACCCCCAATAACTTCTCAATTGAGGCAAGGATCTTCGACTGAATATCATGAATAGATCCTTCCATCTCTACACAACTCTTTTGTGTGCTGTCATAAGTTGATTTCTTCATGGCTAATGAACAATACCAGCCATGGAAATCGTATATATCTCCACTGTGCACAATATTCTCCCTGATCAATGTGGAAATAGGAATCTTCTTCAAATCTTTGAGGCGTGGAATAGTCTTCTCCTGAATGGGTTGGAATTCTTCCCAAACTCCCTCCAAATATTGTATCCTAAATATGAGCCCTATTGTCCTGTCAAAAGCCTGGACAAGGTGAGTAAGGAAATCATCCGCCTGTCTCTTCGTATCCTCAATCCATTTCTCCACTTCCGAGAGTGCATCTCACTGCCTCATAATGTGTATGTAGTCCACGATCAACTGCAATAGGGGAAATAAGGGTGGGATTCTCACGCCTTATCCCTGCAATATACTCTCTAAATCTGATATTCTCTACTTTGTACTTCTCTCTTTTCTCTATCTCCTAGTCCAATCTCGCATTGATTGCCTTAAGGGTATCACCAACCTCTTGGAATTCCTACTCTTTTGTAGTATAGCCAAGGGCAACTAAAGTAATCTGGAAATCCATGGGAGTAGCAATGTTCGTTGTCACATCTCCAATAGAAATAGCCACCTACGCAATCTGCATCCCTGTCTCATCTCTAGCTATGTGTGACAAAATCTCAGCTCTCTTAGGTTCTTTCTCCTTGTTGCTTCTAGCTAAGTAGTCATCAATATCATCAATAGGCTATGCCTCTACCATCTTCTTACTTTTTTCCATACTCTTCATTAGCCAATCAGGAATAGCTGCCATCTCCATACCATCATCGAGACACATCTCTCGATCAAGCTCTCTCAATGCCGAGATAACATCATCATCATCATCAAGATTATCCCTGGTCAAATCATATACATTCTTTTCCAAACTAACCTCCAAAAGGATATTAGGGGATCTCGATTGATCATCATCCTCATTAGGTGGAGCAGATGTAGCTGTGGCATGTAAATCCTGAACATTTTCTAGTAATATCACTGTGTTGAAACATTGCTCAAACTCCCTGTTTTGTTCTGGCATTTCAACTTCCTTGATTGATGAGACACTGAGGGGTGGTGAAGGAATGATAGGCAAAGGAATGATAGTCCTTGGTTTCTTCTTCTTGACCTCCTCAATCTTCATTCCCCTAGCCTTGACTTCTCTTGGTGTGTTCTTCCTTCGTTTGGGAGCTTGACTCTCCTCATCCGCATGAATCCTGATATCACTAATAGTCCTCTGATCATCCTCGGAAGCGGATTCCTTTGGTTTCATCCTTTCATAAGTGAAGGTAACACCCATGTCAACTAACTTGTTCATCTGATGGTCCACCCATCCTCGAGAGAAACTCAAGACCTCTCTCATCAATATATTCAAATCTATTTCTTCTAGTTCTGACCAATTAGGCAATAAAATTGCCTTCTTCATTTCATTCTCATATTGTGGATGCGTATGATCCTTATCATCTAATACCTGATCAAGAATGAGGAAAAGTCCACACTTCCTCATGAAATCCACTGACATTCTGGACCACATTCTTCTTTTCAATGCTTGCTCGTCCATCAAGTTGGCCCAATAAGCTTCTATGTCTACCTTGTGGATGAACTTATCTCCCCTGATCCTTCCAACTTTCTTATCTGGATCAAATCTCTCTTTTCTTGTATGTTGCAAATCAATAGAATGCAAGCTTCTCAACTGTTGTGCTAGCTGCTACGGCAGATTGGCAAACCTCCAATGTCTTCCCCAGTGAAATAGGAAATGACATGCCCATTTTGTGCTTTTCTTTTTGGATAGAATCATACTCCAAAAGCTGTCCCACCACACGATCCATATTTCTCTATCAGCTCTGTTGCCTCTTTCGACAACCTCTTGTGGATTCCGCCTTGAAACATTCGCGTTATGTACATAGTGAATACATCATTCACTCTCTTATAATCTTCAATTCGATACATGTTCAGCTGTGGATAGCATTAATAACTCCTGAATTGTCCTTGTCCATTCCCGACTTCGCCTCTGCATATCAATCCCTTGTATGTAACAAATCGTGCAAGCAGGTACACCAAATAGGAAGTCATGGCGAATGACTTGGATCACTCCACATTCCTCAGCTGAAAATCCAGATTGTCACTTGTGATTTTCAACCAATTAATCAATGTTCCTTTCAGACAATCCTCGATGAAATAGAACATCCATCCATCGTATATTGCACCTTGTGGCATACCCATCACTCGGTTAAGCAGGAATATTAAATCACTATATTCATCTTTGAAGTCTGTGCACATGAGTGTCTTGGGAGGCTTCGAATGATGAGTCCTAGGATCAATCATCCACTCCTTGTTCACTACGGTCTTGCACACATCCATATTCTTCTTATATCTTTCTTCATATCCATCCTTAGTTATATCTTTCATGTTTGCTCCACATGGAATTCCAAACACCTCAACAATCGCATTCTCAGCAAGGTAGGCAATGATGGCACCCTTAAGAGTCTTGATCATTCAAGAGTGGGGATCATAACATCGTGCACACTCCAGGATAAGCTCGCTGCACTGTACGGATTGTGGAAATCCAACGGCCTGATAAATGTCACTCTTCATAATGTTCACATAAGTTGGAGAAAGAATCTGGCTTCCAATTCCGAACATCCACTGTCGCATCTGACCCATGTTCAAGAAATGCATGTTCGTGTCTGTAATCTCCTTCCATTTGGATGACATCTTGGATTCTGGATAGAATCTCGTCTCAACTATCCTCTGTTGTTCTCTCTTTTCCTTGATTCCGAACATCGACATCGTACTTGTACGAAGTTAGAAGTTAGAACTTCGGAAAATCAATCCTAATAAGCTATTTTCAGAATTAGGAAAGTTCTGATTTCTTAAAATGTAGACAAATTTAGGAATAGAAATCACGAATTGTGTCCATGTTTAAAACGAATTCGGAGAATAGAACGTAAATACATAAAATTAAGGTACAAGACCCTCATGAAAGCTCATAAAATTAATCAATTTCAGACTTAAGAAAGTTTGAAGACACCTCCTTACACTTAGGAAATTTACCAAAAAATAGAGCACAAAGGAATATACCAGATCAAGAAATGACTACGAAAAAGGTGTGAAAAGGATAACTTTCACACAAAAAATGTCTGAAGAGACCCTCTCGAAGTCGACAATGGCTGCCAAGAGTCTGAATACAACCTGCAACTGTGTAAATTAGTCCTCAAGATCATGTTGCAATCACTCAAAATGCAAAATATATGATAATCAATTTCTCAAGGCAAAAATGTGCAAATCTGAGCATGCATGTAGGGCTGGAAATGATTGTTAAGTCTGAAGACAAGTCTGAAAATGGAGTTTTCAGACCTACCAACACCCTTAGGAATGAAGATAAACTCAGAAAATGGCCCCGGAATGAAGCAAAAATGCTTCCCAAGTGAAATCGCCTAGGTTGACAAGTGGCTGGAAATGATGATTTTCTGAAGACAGCCGCCTATCAATGGAGTTTCAGACCTGTAACAGCATGTAAATGGTCTGAAAATGCACACAAAACTCCACGAAACCCTTCCAAATGCAAATCGTCCAAGTTGGAATTAGCTAGGCAATGAAGAATGAAGTCTGTAAATTAATTACCAGCCAACAATGGAGGTCACATAAGTCTGAAGAATGGTGAAAACCAGGTCTGAGAACAATTATCAGCAAGTTCCCAACAATGGTGCCACCACCCAAGGAGATACAATCACCAAAATGAAGGTAAAAACCTCCCAAAACAAAATCACCTAACTCCTGTAATGGCACCACCTTCCCAAAATCGGCAAAGTCTGAAAATGATGCTTCAAACACACTCAAATGGCTGCCAAGAAAAATAGCCTTGGCTGGGAATAGAGGAAAACTGAACAATCAAACCAACTTTCAGCCTAATGTGTCAACTTGACACTTCACCAAAATTCGCCAGCTGGAGGAAAACTTGCCTAAGTAAGCACACACTTGGCAAATATAATAGTATAATAATGCTGGCCACCTCCCTTTAAACTTGCTTTTGCCTTGAGAACTTTCACCACACAAGCAATGTGGGATAAAACGTTTGCTCTTTTACACCCTTGTGGGGAAAATCGACTTGCCTGGGGAAATAATTAATATTTTAATTTTAAATTGCAAGTCATTTATTAATTGTTGATTGTTTTTATTTTTTAAATAATCGTCAACATCATTAAAAGCAATTAAATTTGGGTCACATCATTAAAAGATTTTAAAATTTTATCCAAAATTGGACCCATGGGGAAAATCGATCCCTGTTTGGATTAAAAATCCAAATAAAAATAATTAAAATTTTCAAAAAAATGCACATTGGGGAAATTCGACCCATGTCTGGAGAAAAATTCGAACAAAATTTCATCATAAATTGCACAAAATTGCCTTAAAGGGAAAATCGATCCAAGTCTGGAGTCAAAATCCTGACTAAAAATCATCACTTTGGCCAAAAAAACACTCTAGGGGAAAATCGACCCCAGTCTGGATAGCAATCCGGACTTAAAAATCTTCAATTTGTGCTTATCCACACTAAAATCCACAAAAAGTTGTCATGAAAAGCTCTGGTGGAAAATCGATAGTCATCAGGAATCCTCACCTTAAGTCATCCGCAACCTCATCCACACTCCCCAAGGGAAATTCGAAGGTAGTCAAGAAAATTCCCAACACAGAGACAAAATTTAATCATCCCGGTGAAAAATTGCCCTAGTCTGGATTTTGAATGGGGGAAAACTAAGGCATGTCTGGATTTCAAGGGAAATCCATGTCCAGACTAGATTTTGAATGGAGAAAACCATGGGTAGTCAAGAATATGAGGGGAAAAGCACCTCTAGTCTGCAATTTTGACCCTTAGAATATGGACTTCCATCCGGAAAATGATGATTTTTCCACTCAAAATCACTAGGAAACTTCAAAATTCAATAAAACTCATCTAGACTTAGGCAAATTTACCAAAAATTTGAGCAAACTTATCGGGATAAAGTGCAAAATCAACTTGAATAACCTCCTAGGAGCGAGAAAACAACTCCAAAAGGTCCTAAAACACCTTAGCACTTAAAAATCACCGACGTAGACGTTCAAAAACACGTTAACGCTCAAAAGGTCTACACTTAGACAAAATTAGGATCATTTAAAATCTCAATTTTACGTGCTTGATCCTATAACCTCATAACCCCTAAAAGACAATTAGGCATGATCAAAAATCCGAGAATCCGGCACGGGAAATCAAAATTGCCCACTATGCTGCCAAAACCCTAAACTAAACAATGCAGAAAGGAGGAAAGAGGGGGTCCCCGTTTGCAATGGGGGGATGCGTGAAAAGGTCACAACAGCTCTCTAATTTTAACTTCTAGATCCTTTGTCAAATATCTCTATTAGTCTTTGGCTACAATTTTTTTAGTCTAGAACTATGCCCTTGTGTAACCATGTCATGAGACCACCACACATGCACTATTCTCTCCAAGTGAAGAGTCGCAAACTTGATTGCTTCTTCTGGGTACATGAGCTTCAATGAAAAGTATGTATCTAATTTTTGCACCCATGCCCTAGCTGAACATTTGTTTGACCATTACATGTAGGTATGGTGATCTTACCCAATCAAATGTGTATGTCCTTCTGATGTTAAACATGATGATGTCTCCTTCCTTCTATGCCCATTCCTTGTCTTTAAATCATAGTACTCACCAAGTGATAAGTCATTACAGATTGCTTGTCTTAATGTGTTGTACTCATCATGATACCTTCTTCCATGCAGGGCTGAAAAAAATGCTCTTCCTCTAATAGATCTTCTTCCTCTCTTTGTTGGAACTTGTCCTAGAATCATGGGAGGGTTGATTGAGGCACCTTCATTGGCTGAATTGCTCCCCTCACTGCATTTTGTATTGGCTTGGATGCACTCAAATAATGATTCAACACACTCAAGGTTCTAGCCATCTCCGACATGGACTTTTGGTATTTTAGATCTCTCTAGCCAACTCCCTATTACCTTGATTAATGATTTCTAGGATGTCAGTTTACTCTCTTATATAACTCATGGTTTCCTCTTTCCTTTTTTTCCCTTAGCTGATATTTGCTTTCTCTATCATTGTCTCATATCAAATGAAATCTGAATCATAAAATTAGAAGCACTCCAAAACACGCTGGCAAGATCTATTGCTCTAATACCACTGTAATGTTCCCAGTTCTTTTTTTAATCTAAAAAGGATAGCCATAAAAACTTTGCGAGCTAGGTTTGAAAGATAATTACTATTACGAATCCCTTTGATATTGAAAATGTAAAGTTACAGTACTCGGGAATAGTTATCACAAACTATTGAGTTTCAAACAAACAATGCAAGCAACTAGCTGGAAATACACTTTTAGTAAGAACTGTACCAGGGCTTACAGAATTAATTATGGTTGCACATATAAATTATGTCAGCAAGATCCACACTACAATTGCAATGAAACCTCATCAAATTCATAAACTGATCAATATGTCCATTACAGTCATGACAGTCCTCTGAAATAAGATGTATGCTCAAACTTACAACTATAACTTGCTGGTATAATGGTCTGCAACAGCAAAATCAATGTGGAAATGTGTTGTTGACTGGTGACTGAGTAGACCCAAGATAGTATGCCTATTGTAACCTACATAATGCTTTGTCAATTCAACACCTCCTACCTGTCACCGTTGATACTAGCTACATGCAGCTCACTGTGATGATAGTAAGGTCTTGTACCTAGTGTTTTTGCAAGTTCCTAGTAGGAGACTTATTCACGTGACTTAAGTTTACTTGGGTCCTAGGTGTCCTTCTAGAAGATTGATTAGTTGTCACATGGTGACTACTACTTTTAGGTACCTAGATCAACACCTTAGTTGTCTCATTGTATAGGATTATGACACATGTCACAATCTTGTCTAATCCTACCTCTCACCTTGCCTTTATAAGCAAGGCCTCTCATGCACATTTTTATGTCAATTTGTTATATTCAATCAATGTTGCATTGTTGAAGCAAGCTATTATTGCCATTCTCTCTTGTTTAAGTTATTGCAGTCTTGCAGGGATCTTAGGGGTGTTAAGGAGTCACCTATCTACTCCTACAAATAGTGTTATTGAGGGACATAATCGTGTCATTGTGGAAATGTTAAAATGTATGTTAAAGGATTCAAAACTATCTCTTACATTCTGGGCTGAAGCAGTTCATGCAACTGTGTACTTGTTGAATCAATCGCCCATCAAAGTGCATGAGAACATCACTCTTGAAGAAGCATCGATTGGGGAATAGTTGGTGCAGGAGCACCTAACACAAAGGCACAAAAGGAGTCTATAAGAGGATAAAAATCAATTCATAAGTATATTCAATTGCATTTTCATTTGTAATGTCATTTTGAGTCAATATGAATCAATATGTAAGGCTAAAAGAGCCCATTGTAATGAGTTGTCCAAGTTGTCCTAATAAGGTCTTGAATTAGTCATTTGGTAAAACTTGTATAAAATAACCTTTGAGGGGTAAAATGGTGACAAAAATACATTATTATTCCATCCTAATATGTTTTGAAGGTTCTTTTTAAGGTTTAAAGTCATTAGAGTCAAAAGTTGTAAAAGTTGTAAAATGCAACTTTTCAAAAGTTGTAAAAAGACCACAATGGGAAATTGTATGGTCATAAGAGGAAGTTGGGTAGTTGTAACTTCCATGTGAAGATGAAAAGGCTATAAAACCTCTGTAATGGTCGTTTATAAGTGTGTGTAAAAGTTGGAGAAGGAATTGGAAAGCATTGGAAACATTTTGGTATCATATTTTCATTGTTTCAATCTCTTGTTTTGTGGTCTTGAAAGTTTTCCTCTTGTTTCCAGGCCTTGTGCGGCCATGTACAACCTGGAAACAAGTGTATTTATATCATGATAGTGTAGTATATTGAATAATCTTTCCATTGCTTTTGGTTTGAGTTGATTTCATGCATTTTTGAGAAAGTTATGAGAGTTTTGGTGAAAACCGTTTGGAACTACCCAAAACCCTGATTCACGGCGACCAGTTTTGGCAAAATCATCATAACTTTGGATTTAACCGTTGGATCTTTCTATAACTTGGAGGAAAGTTTTATAACTAGCATTTCTAGAATCGGACCGGAGCGATTGTCCTGTTGATTAATATTTTAAGATTTATTAATGACTGTTCATGACTGTAATTTCATGACCAGAATAGAGTCAATTTCATAGTTTGAGAAATCATTTAATACATAATATATGGATCTACAATCATGATGGATTGATATCTATGGAGAAGATTTGATAATGGTTAATGAAAAACACCAATCAAATAACCATTATCAAATCTTCTCCATAGATATCAATCCATCATGATTGTAGATCCATATATTATGTATTAAATATGAATCATTTAAACCCTTCATCTATTCATTTCTTGCAAATGAAAAATCAAGAATTTTCCCAAACTATGAAATTGACTCTATTCTGGTCATGAAATTACAGTCATGAACAGTCATTAATAAATCTTAAAA
The DNA here is from genome assembly GCF_030272615.1 of Cryptomeria japonica. Lineage (NCBI taxonomy): Eukaryota > Viridiplantae > Streptophyta > Pinopsida > Cupressales > Cupressaceae > Cryptomeria > Cryptomeria japonica. The sequence continues at coordinate 357,190,632 of NC_081413.1, forward strand.
TATTAATCAACAGGACAATTGCTCCGGTCCGATTCTAGAAATGCTAGTTATAAAACTTTCCTCCAAGTTTAGAAAGATCCAAAGTTATGATGATTTTGCCAAAACTGGTCGCCGTGAATCGGGGTTTTGGGTAGTTCCAAACGGTTTTCACCAAAACTCTCATAACTTTCTCAAAAATGCATGAAATCAACTCAAACCAAAAGCAATGGAAAGATTATTCAATATACTACACTATCATGATATAAATACACTTGTTTCCAGGCTGTACATGGCCGCACAAGTCCTGGAAACAAGAGGAAAACTTTCAAGACCACAAAACAAGAGATTGAAACAATGAAAATATGATACCAAAATGTTTCCAATGCTTTCCAATTCCTTCTCCAGCTTTTACACACACTTATGAACGACCATTACAGAGGTTTTATAGCCTTTTCATCTTCACATGGAAGTTACAACTACCCAACTTCCTCTTATGACCATACAGCTTCCCGTTTTGGTCTTTTTACAACTTTTGAAAAGTTGCATTTTACAACTTTTACAACTTGTGACTCAAATGACTTTAAACCTTCAAAAGAACCTTCAGAACATATTAAGATGGAATAATAATGTATTTTTGTCACCATTTTACCCCTCAAAGGTTATTTTATACAAGTTTTACCAAATGACTAATTCAAGACCTTATTAGGACAACTTGGACAACTCATTACAATGGGCTCTTTTAGCCTTACATATTGATTCATATTGACTCAAAATGACATTACAAATGAAAATGCAATTGAATATACTTATGAATTGATTTTTATCCTCTTATAGACTCCTTTTGTGCCTTTGTGTTAGGTGCTCCTGCACCAGAAGCCCTCAATCTCACATCTCAGAGTGTTTGGGTGTGCAACCTTCAAGCACATTCCCAAGGTGCAACAGCCAAAGTTGGATGAAAAGTCTTACAAATGCATTTTTTCTTAGGTATAGTTCCAAGTTATGGATTAGTTTAAAAGGTGTACATCAGCAGGAATGTTTTTTGATGAGGATAAAGGATTTGTTTGTATTCTTCTGGATTTGAACATTTCGCACCAAACACCATGATCCGTCATCAGGGCATGAGAACAAGAGAAGAGAAGAATGATTTTTCTCTTCTCTTGCTCTCTTGCTCTAATGATGGATCATGGTGTTTGATCCGAAACATTGGCAACAATAAAATCTACACGGTCAAATCCAGAAGAATACAAACAAATCATTACGGACTGTGGAAATTTCATGATTTTAATTAAGAGGATAAAGGATGCAGAATCTCTTCCTCACCATTAGCTATCAATTCCCAAACACCAAAAATTATCGAACTTGAAGATGAGGAACTTGAAGCAATAAAAACAAAAAGAGGCTTTGTTTGCAATGGATCAATTTCCACATCTTTCACCACCTCAATCCTCATCTCATATGCACAAAAAGGTTCCCAAGTGATATTATGCTGTAATGAAGGATGACAAAGTAGATGTAGCTGCAAATAAGTGCAATCGGGCCAAAGATTCACAAGTCCTATGAGAAAGTAAGTTTGACTCTACGTTCATAATTATTCAAATCTTTGAACAAGAAATTGTGAAGCATGCTCTTGAGTCAACCCCCTAGAAAGATGCCATGGATGTTAAATATTAAGCATTGTTGAGGAACAACTCATGTGAACTTGTTGATCTTCCACCAAGGAAGAAAGCTATCGGTTGCAAATGGATCTTCCAAATAAAAATAATCCAAATGATAGCATTGACAAGTACAAAGCACAACTTGTGGCTAAGGACTATGCTCAGAAAGAAGGCATTGAATATGACAAAACATTGGCCCCCACAGCAAAGATCAAGATTATCCAAATGATTTGAGAATATCACTACAATTTGGTTGGAAAGTTCATCAAATGGATCTCACAAGAGCCTTTCTTAATGGAAATCACAAAGAAGAAGTCTATATGAGTCAACTTGAGGGTATAATGCACCATGACAACTACAAAAACTGCACAAACTTGTGAAATCCCTCTACGATCTAAAGCAAGCTCCTTGAGCTTGGTATATAAGGATTGACAAGTATGTCCTTCAACATGGATTCACAAAGGATCCGGTGAATTGATGTGATCCCAATCTCTGCCTCAAAGAGCAAGGGGGGTGATTGTGATTTTAATTTTATATGTCAATGATCTGGGCATAACAGGAAGTTCTACATAGATGATTGCAGCAACCAAAAATGATCTCAAACGATTGTTCAACATGATAGATCTCAAGCTCTTGCATTACATCTTGGCCTTAGAGTGTTACAACAGAAAAATCAAATTTGTGTCTCTCAAATGAAATAGGACAAGACATTGCTTGAGAAATTCAGGATGGAAGATTGCAAACCCATGTTGACATCTATGGAGACAAGATTACAACTTTCCCATCATGATCCATCACCTTAAGAGAATGCTACTCTTTACCATTAGTTGATTGTGAGTCTCATTTACTTGACCTACACCAAGCCAAATATCAGCTATGGTATCGTTATCCTTTGAGATTTATGTAGGAACCTAAGGTTTCATATTGGAAAGAAACAAAGTGTGTTTTGACATACATCTATGGTACAATGGAAAGTAGATTAAAAAAATTTCATTGCAATTATACATGTATGCAAACTATGCAAGTTTTATCGACTACAAGAAGTCTACTTTAGGCTTTGATTTCTGTTTGGGATCTCTTCCAATATCATGCCGAAGAAAAAAAAAATCATTATTGTTAGCTCTTCCACAAAGGAAAAAATATTGTGCTGTGGTGGAGCTCTCTACAAGGCAATATTGTTATGTTGCATCTTGAAAAGCATTGGTGTTCTTGAGACACATACTATAGCTTTGTTCAAAACAAAAGTGTCGAAACTTGTTCAAAATCTTGTTTTTCATGAGCACATTAATGCTTTGAGGTTCACTACCACTCCATCTATAAACATGTTTGACAACAGAATATCCAGCTCCAATACTGTTCCACTCAAAAGCTGTTACATTCTGACATCTTTACCAAATCACTTGCAGTAATGAAGTTCAAAGTTTCTCAAACTTTCTTGATTTTGTTTTAATGTCCCCTTTTATTTGACCTTAGAGAATAATAAAATGATTAAAATTAAGTTGTCGAAAAATAAATAAATTTAAAGACAACTAATTTTAATTATTTAGAGAGGTCATAAAAATAATCAATTAATTAAAATTTGTATGGTCTTAAACTTCTCAAGATTATTTATATTTAATTAATTAAATGCTGAAACTTGATTATTTAATAAAGGAAACTTGTTTTATGTCAATGAAATATTTATAAAGCGGGTCACTTTATAAGTGGCTAAAGTAAAATATGTATATTGCTGGGGGCTCACAGCCCAGCCGTACCAAATTGGAACCCACAAAGGAGACGCTCTACTAGAAAAGGTGGTGTGATGCATATAATGGAGTTCTAAGTCTCCTCAACACCCACCGCAGCCTTAAGGAGACTCTTTTAAGGGAGGCACAGCATACAAAGGGGTCAAACTCAGTCAAGACAGCCTACCAAAGGAGATGACAGCCTTATTTGGGATTGAAGTTCATGCACAGAGTATGCCATACCATCTTTGGAAAGAGCCGTACTACCAATGTAAGGATAAACAGCTATTAATAAAAGCAATATTGTTGATTGGGAACTTTGATAAGTTCAGCAGCTTGGTTTTAATAAAGATTAAAATTTATTATATATTATTGCTGTTGTTTCCAAGCATAATATTATGTGCCAGCAATACAAAGAATATGCATATATAATTTTCCGGATGTATATTTTATGCAATAATTTAACATGAATTTAGTAAGTGATGGTATGTAAATTCCTGAACTATTTTTGCAAAACAAGTTTGAAATAATACCCAGAACAGCAGATATTCAAATTGTTTGACAAAATGCCCATTAGCTAAATATTGAGAGTGAAAAACATTTGCATAGCATAATGGCCCCACATCTTTACAGTGGTATCAAAGCCTAGATCCTACCAGCCTACAGTGTTCAGGATGGTAATCAGTAGAAAAATAAAGTCTAACCAGGAAATCATGACAAAAATGTTGCATTTTTTTCTATAATATCAAAAGAATCTCACGACATTGATAGAACATCCAAAGATGCTGGAACCACATTTATCCATCAGACAGAAAAAAGGGACAAAGGAAAAAAATTATTCCATTGCAAAGGATAATGAAGGCAGCAAGAATGCACTCAGAAGAAAAAATATTTGAGAAAAATCACCCTTCCAAACATTTCAGAGGAGCATGCTAATGTTGAACCTACTGAAATTTTCACTGTCATAATGCCATCTCTTCGGGAGGTATGCTGGAAATACAGAAAGAGAAATTTGTTCCTGAAGGTCATGATGCTTCTAAAAAGGAGGATGAAGCTAATCCTCCATGTACATCTACAAATGGAGATGAGGAAATTGATCTTCATGACAGTGTTAAGATTGAAGGATATGCTGATTTGGAGTTTGTTAAATCAACAACTAATGAAGGTATGAATATATTTGATGACTCATTAATTGAACATAGAGCTGTGGAAACTTCAATTCAAAAATTTGGCAAAGATAATGATAGAGAGGTAGCCAATTTTGAAAATCATGCTAAGACAAATCAGAAAATATTGTTGTGTGATGCTGATTATGATCATGGACCTACTGCATTGAAAGTTTTGAAGGATCAATTGTTGGTCACCGAAGAAAAGGTTGTTCAAACCTTAACTCATTTTCATAGGAAAGACAAGTTCATTGAATACCTCCTTTGAACAGCTCAACTTGAAGAGAGACAGAAGGGTTCAATAGTTGGAGCCACTATATCAAATCTGTAAACTACCAGAAATGCTTTATAAGTAATCAAATCAGATTACCTGAAATTACTTTCAGATAGAGACCATGCCATCAAATTTGCAGAAAAGACTTATAGAGCATTCCAAGAAAAGGAAAAAGAAGTTGATGAACTTAGCGAGTTAAGTTTAGCTCACTTTTCCCTCTACAAAGCTCAAAATCATCACCTGTTGTAGCCACGTGAAAAGAACAAGAATGTGATATAGGGAGTATGGACATCAAACAATTGATTGAAGGAATTGATGAGCTCAGAAGTGATGAAGTACTCAGTGACTCTAACAACTCTACTATCACTTAGGAAGAGCACCATGAGTGCAATTCCATTGGTGAAAAGCATCTTCCATTTCGGATGCAAAATTATCTCTTAATGATCTGATTTGTGAGACACCTCTTGATTCATACAATGAGAGTGGTGAGATATGGAATCCAAGTGATTGTTTGAAACTCCCCATGGAGCAAGCCAGTGAATTTCACATTGATTGTATTGTGAAGTATGCTCGTCATTTTTCTTTCAGCCTACATACAAATGATTTGACCATGTTTTTGATGACGCATGAGAGTGGGATGGATGGCTGGTATAAGGGATTACATAAATCACTCTGGTACGAGGCATTCCCTTCTACAGAAGAAGAATTGGAATCTTACAGGTCTACCAGTTTGCTTCTACAAGATGGTTATTATGTTGTGATATAGGGTAAAGAAACAGAGACTTGGCACATTGGTATTCTTGCTGTAATTAGACTGATGCAGTAGAAGCCATCGGGTATTGGGAATGACAAACTCCCAATTTGGCCTTGAAATCCAAAGATTTTTATGATGGGTGGGTTCCTCACAGTATGACAGTTTGACAGAGTTGTAGGGTTCAATTGTATAATATTGGTGCAGATGGGATATAGTGGAACATTCTTTAGATTCATTTGGGATCCTGGTAGTGGCATACAAGTTCAGATTGTTTGGGGAGAAGCAATCTTTGGGAAAGGAAGACTGTAATGTCCCTCTTTATTTGACCTTAGAGAATTATTAAATTATTAAAATTAATTTGTCAAAAAAAAAGCAAATTAAAAGACGACTAATTTTAATTATTTAAAAAGGTCGTAAATATACAATTAAATTTTAAAAAGTCCTAAGCTTCTCAAGATTATTTATAGTTAATTAATTAAATGTTGAACCCTAGTCATTTAATAAAGCGACTTTATTTTATGTGAATGGAATATTTATAAAGTGGGTCACTTTATATTACACCCCTCTCTCTCATGAACAATTTCAATTGCTTTTCTTGCACAATAGAGATGTGATGAATATAAGTGAAGTTATGTGAGTACATCAATATTTAGCCAAGTACTGTACTAAAACTGATTCCAATCTCCAATCACCATCCAATGGAATTGAATTTAATTGAAGAGTCTTGGCTGGCCAAAGCCAGTTTAAATTAAAAAAAATGTGGATTCGATACCTAGGTTTTATCAAAATTATGGAGGATTGGTGGATGGAATCGAGGCACATCAAAGGTACGAAAATGTTTATCTTTTGTAAAAGGCCTCAAGATTTAAAAAGTAAACTCAAGAACTGGAAGAAGAACACATTCAAAAATATCTTTGAAGAAAAGGTAAGGATTGAAGGGGAGATGGACCATTTGAGTCAATTCATAATTAAGAATGGTATGTCAGAAATGGAATTCCAAAAGGAAAAGGAACTACTGTCTGAATATGATGAAATTTTGGCTCGTGAAGAATGTTACTCGAAATCCAAGTCACGGGAAAATTGGTTAAAGGATACATAACACCAAATTCTTCCACAACTCTACTAAGATGAGGAGGAGTTGGAACTGAATCTCCCAGATTTAGGGCAGAGATGGGAGAGTCCTAACGAATGACATTGACATTGAGAATGGAATACGCTATTTCACCAAGCTATTGGGCGGAGAAGGAAGTTCAGAACGAATTGACTATGATTTCATTAATGATATCCCACACTTGGTCACAGAGGAGGATAGCCAATTCTTAACTGTAGCAACAACACTTGAAGAGGTTAAATTGGCCACCTTTCAACTCAAGGTGGATAAGGCACCTAGCCCGAATGGGTTTACAGCATTGGTATTTCAAAAGTGTTGGGATTTCATGGCTCCCGACATACATGGGGTGGTGGAGGAATCTAGGAAGAAAGGCATCATTTTGAAAGAAATGAATAACAATAATATTGCATTGCTCCCAAAGAAACGGAGTGTTTCCACCTTCACAAATTTCCAGCCCATTTCCCTTTGTAATACAATATACAAGATTGTATCAAAGGTGATGACTAATAGACTAAAAAAACTTATACCACGATTGATTTCATTGGAACAAAGTGGATTTGTCCCCGCCAGGAACATTGTAGATGGAATTATAATTGCCCATGAGGTCCTACACTCAGTTAGAAAAGACAATCATAAAGGTATGATTCTAAAATTGGATGCACGTAAAGCTTATGATCATGTACAATGGAGATTTTTATAGCTAGTCTTGAAAAAATATGGCTTCTATAAAAAAATGGATCAATTGGATCTGGGGGTGCATATCCTCTCCCAGGTATTCAACAATGGTGAATGGAGCCCCATGTGGCTTTTTCCAAAGTGCCAAGGGTCTGAGACAAGAGGATCCCCTATCACCCTTTCTATTTATCTTGATGGCAGACTCCCTTAGTAGGAGAATCAAAGGATTACAGCAGAATAGTATTTGGAATGGCATAAAGGCTATACAATCAATGCCACCTTTCTCACATCAGCTTTTTGCAGATGACACATTACTATATGGTCAAGCATCCATCACAAAAGCATCAAATATCAAGCAGCTATTGGACAGTTATTGCCTATCCTCGGGCCAATCAATTAATAGGCAGAAGTATAGCCTTTTCTTCTTTAATACGGCACCATTGATGCAAAGACAAATTGCAAACACCCTGGGCTTTGCAATCAAAAAAATCCCTTCGACTTACCTTTTCAACGGAACAATAAGAAACAAACTATGGACCAGGATTGTGGAGAAACTCAGAAAGAAGATAGAGAATTGGAAAGGGCGGTGGTTGACTTTGGCAAGCAGGCTTACTATGATCAAGTCAGTCCTCTCAACCATCCTGATTTACCTCCTATCAACAATGGAAAACACTTAAAAATTGGCTCATGAGATAAACAACTTCCAGAGGAAATTTCTCTAAGATGGCGCAAATGACAAACACAGAATCCCATTACTAGCTTGGGATACTGTCAAACATCCCAAGGAATTGGGTGAAGCGGGGGTCAGGGATATCTTGATCCAAAATCGAGCCCTTGGGGCAAAATTGATTTTGAGAATGTATTGTGAACTTGAGACCTTATAGGTTGTTGTACTAAGAAATAAGTATTTGGATGAAGCTACTCCAAAGTGAATCCTAAAAATTGCCAACCCTACGAATGGTTCAGCCATATGGAATTTTATGATGAAATGCAGAGATTTGATTACCAACCACATTTCTTGAAAGATAGGGAATGGAAGTAAAGCGGGCTTCTGGTCAAATTCTTGGAATGGATATAAACAGTTGTCTGAGCTTCCAGGAATGGTGGGGCTATTGAGATTTTGTCTAGAATTTATGGGACGTTTGTGTCTGACTATATGCAAATTTGGTACAATGGTGACCACAAAATAACAAAGTGGAAAGACTTCAAGCTTCTTGACCTTGATCGTAAAGAAATACTTGTGGCAGAATTAAATAAGAGGCACATAGTGATGGGGAATGAGGAAGATCGAATTGTCTGGTGCATGGCAAAAACAGGTGAATTATCGATAAGGGAAGCCAAATGGTGTGAGTGGCAACATCTATGCTAGAATCCCAGCATACTGCCAAAGGCCGGAGCCTTTGCCTAGCTTGCAGTTCAAAACTAAATCCTAACGGGTGAGCGCCTAATGAAATTGGGTTTTATGGGACCCTTTTTGGGGCCCTCTATGTCAAAGGCATATGGAAAATGTGGATCATCTATTTCTACAATGTGACTTTGCTAATACATGTTGGGTACACTTCCTAAACAACTAAACTGGCAAGGAGTATTACCAAACTCCCTAAAAGTTATTATAAGTTGGCTGATTCTCCATAAAGGCTCTGTATGGGGCGAGCTATGGTATTCCATCCCTACAATGATATGCTGGCACATTTGGAGGGAAAGGAACAAATGAATCTTCAAGGAGAAAGAACTGTCAATTCAAACTGCCATAAACAAAATCGAAGTGGGAATCTATGAACAAATCAATGCAAAAATCATACATCGAAAGCATGAACTCTTTACCACCTGGGATGATCAAATAACTAAAGAACGACCATACTTAATTCCTCTGAAGTTGGTACAAAACAAGAATAGACAGACAGAAGCTAAATGGTCACTTATGCCAAAGGGCTATATTTGAAGCTAAACTTTGATGGTGCTTCTAGGGCAAACCCAGGCCTGTCTGGTGTTGGCTTCATTATTAGAAATGACAGGGGAGAGTTGGTATGGGGTAGCTTGGTTAAGCTCCCAGTCGATACCAACAATGATGCTAAATATGCGGTTCTTCTTAGCAGCCTTCAATTATGTATGGAGAAAATCCGACAGATTGATATCAAAGGTGACTCCCTCAATGTGGTCTGAGCTATTATTTCTACCAAGGCACCAAGTTGGAAATCCACAATGTGGCTGATCGAGATCAGAGAGATCCTAGGTAGAATGGATTACTCAATCAAACACATATTTCGAGAGACAAATCAAGATGCAATTTTTTAATCAAATCATGCAATAGATCAAAAGTGTGAATCTATCACATCAAATGTAACTTCTGCCTGGACTGGCTTCACCCTTGGTGGTGGCGCCCCCCAGTTGCAAGATGCCCCCATTACAAACTTCAATTATACAGGAGGCAATAATCACACTGCAAAAAGAGTGGAGTGACAGGATAGACACAGACACATGGTGCCCGCATGAATAGAAACTCAGATTTCTTTGGGATATGCAAGATATGTAAGAAGTTTTGCACGCCTATAAAGATGGGATGCCTTAGATGCAATTGCAGACAGAAAGCCAAAGTTGCATTTGCAGAGCTCAGGTTAGGAGGATGGTCAAGTCTTCTGAGTCACATGATGAGGAGATGGACTACATCATCCTAAAATGCAAGTGTGGCTGCTCACAGGAGTTTGTCAAGGCTCAGCTGAAAGAAATCTTTGCTTTCAACGGCAAGGTGGAGGAGGATGTCACCCACAAAATCATCAGCAGCAAAATGTTGGAGGGGCCCCATTTTAACAATGCAGAGCTATTGGAGAAGTTTGTGTACACCATCGCCAGGATGACTGAGGACCACAACATAAATGAGAGGGTTGTTCGTTGAATGGTATGCGCAGAGCTGACTAAACCTACAGTCAAGACCCTCAAGAAACTACCGACCAAGGCCTTTAGAGGGTGGGGCGCAGATGCATTCAGCATTGAGGAGATCCTCAAAAATGGGGATATGTTTGATACTATTGCAGTTTTACGGGATTGTTTGTGTAGGAACAATTTGGAAACCTATGAACATATGATCAATAGTAAATGGGGATTTGTTCTAGCCAAGGCAAATTGAGAGAGCCCAGGAGGTCATTGAGGCCATACGTATCCTAGTCTTCACTCTATACTGATTCTCATGTATCTTTTTTTCTAGTTTAATGGAAATGGGTGCTACCCCGACGATTGCAATATGCTTTATATATATAGTAAGTTGAGTCAACCTTCGTCAAAACTACGTAGGGATTTCCTTGTCCTCACCTGATTGTGTCAGTTGACCATAAGATAGCTTAAGTCGTCAACCTTGATCTAGTTGGGAAGGGTAGATGTTGTCTTTGGTCTTATCCCTATCAATTTGAGTTCATGGGTTATACCATTTAATTATATATTTATTGACTTGTTTTGATTGGTTGCTGAATATACATATGTAAGCGCATGAACAAATTATATATATATGGTAACGTAATTTGAAGATGATAATTATAAGCGTTAATAGTGGTGGGAACCGAGTAATATGCATACCAAGATTTTGATTTTATAAGTTAAAACCAGTGTTCCACGGAAACATGTTTCCCCCTCCCAGGCCCAAGTCTCCCCGTCCCCGAAACCCGTCCCCGAAACTTTTTCCCTTCGTCCCCTTGTCCCCAAAGCCCCTCCCCGCGTCCCCCCGTCTCCCCATCCCCACCATCCGTGGAACACTGGTTAAAACCTTGAAGAGATAGTACTACTTCGTAAAATAATATTATTATCAAGCCATGTATCTCAATCAATAAGACTATCCCCCATCATTTTGTGATGGAGGATTTAATGGACCGACTTCATGAATATCATGAATTGGAATGAAATGAAATTCAAGTTGATGCGAAGTAATTATAATAATTGTTTCTTGATCCCATGAATTTAATAAAACTTGAGTCCAATCATTTAAGAGGAAAAGCTATGCTTCATTAAGAAGATAGATTTTATTATTATGAGATTCCGGAATACAGAAATGGAAAAACGGAGAGTAAAAGTTCACAAGTGTGAAGGCTAGCTAACTCGACAAGCTAAGAAGGAACGCACAAGACAGCAACCTACTAACAGGCATATGCCATAACTTGGAAATTCTCCTTGAGCTTATTTGTGGACAAAAACTTTAATGAATGGAAAGTAAAAAAAGAAAGACAATTAATAAGAAGGTTTCTGTTGTTATTATGTTCAATATATAAGTAAGATTCAGACTTGATTCAAAAGGCTGATTGATTTCATAATGGTCTTTCTTCCATAGTTATAGTATTGGCATTCTAAGTCAAGCCACAAGAGTTGACCAACATAGAAAACGCTAATATAGTTTCAGTTTGAAAGGAACAGTTACTTCTTACATTAGATGTCCTTGAGGAAGCACGAAGAGAGCTCAATAACGGACTGTAACCCCAACAAGTCATTTAGTAGCATTTGGCTTGTGAAGGGTTGTAGACCTGATGAATGAAACTGAAGTTTACTTCTGTTAGTCATTGTTCTTGAATTAAGTAAACATTGACTCATTCATCTCTCACCAAGCTGAGAACTTGTGTAAATCTTTAGTATGTAACACAGCAATGATTATACATTAACTTCTTAAAAGAACACTGAGTCTTACATTCTTTTCTTATGCTTCTTGTCCTAAACTCTTACGTAGAGACAACTTCAGACATGAGGAAGAATTATATGTGTAACCCGAAGTCTTTCCTTTCCTCGTAGGTGTGACCAGAGATTCGAAGGTCTGCCAAAATAATTATTACTCAGAAACTGAAAACCAGAATAGATCAGAGGCATAGAAAACATATTTTAAAAACCAAACTTTGGGGAACATCAACATGCTTATCAAAGGAAAGATAAACTAGACCCTGGTGTGTAGAGGGTTTGTGGGCAAAAGACTGAGTTCATTCTTGTTTATATAAGCGCAGAGAAAGTACTTTCACGCATGCATGTATAATTCAGAGATAACACGAGTATGAGTTCATGATGAGAAGGTTATTCCTCAACTAACCCTAAGCATACCACTGTCTAATTTAATGCTAATATTAAGTAGATATAACTGAAGTTATGGTAAGAGTAATCAACCATAAACAATGGTTCTATCATTGAGCAACATGTCCTCTAGAAGAAGTTGACTTGAAATATGAATCCTAGCTGAACATGAATTCTGCAGCTAGAACATTGTCAGAATTCTTACAGCTATCAAGGGAAGAATGCAGTGAATGCATGTCCTTAATCTGCTTGCCAACTTTAATCTAACAGGTTATTTGTAACCAATAAGAGTACGCGAGTCTCAAGTCGAGTAGGGGTGGGTGAACAGATGACCTGACATATAACGTGCTTAGTAAGCATAATTAAATCCTTTGCCCAAGGTGAGACAAAGTTTGCTTGCACCAGTCAGTTCACTAAAAATGGATGCATAACCTAGTCAGTGGGTCATACTAGTTAGCAGGTGTCTATAGTTGTGACCAACTAGAATTGTGTAGGTTCCTAAACACCAATCTCAGATGGCAACTAGACCTAGTGCTGTGTCTGCACCCTCGTGAAGAGTAGGGCCACTTCCGTAAGGAAGGTGTGCGGGGGACTGTCAAGTCTGTGGTTGGAGGTAAAGCACCCTAATGATACTCGCGTTCAAGCAGAATATGTCGAGACTTGATTGGACATCAGCACAAACAAGCTAAGAAACACTATATATTCTAAACCCTACTTAAATCTTTCTTATTTATGATTTGCATGATTTCAGGTGATAGTAGAATCTCCTACTCACGTGTTTCTTTTCTTGTCAGATCATGAAAAGATGAAATTTATATGCAAAAATTTTGCTTGAAGTTCATTCTTTTCTTGCAATGAATAAAGTTACTGTTACACTTTATGAGCGAGAAAATAAAATTTAAAAAGAAATATTAAATACATATTGCTGGGCTCACAGCCTAGCCATACAAAATTGAAGCCCACAAATGTTCCGTTCTTGCTAGAAAAGTGGGTATGATGCATTTTATGGAGTCCTAAGTCTCCCAACACCCACCACAGCCTTAAGGAGACTCTTTTAAGGGATGCACAGCATACAAAGGGGTCAATTCAGTTAAGTCAGTCTGCCAAAGGAGATCACAGCCTTATTTGGGGTATAAGTTCATGCACAGAGTATGCCATACCATCTTTGGAAAGAACCGTACTACCAATGTAAGGATAAACAGCTATTAATAAAGGCAATATTGTTGATTGGGAACTTTGTTAAAGTCAGCAGCTTGGTTTTAATAAAAATTAAAATTTATTATATATTATTGCTGTTGTTTCTAAGCAAAATATTATGTGCCAGCAATACAAAGAATATGCATATATAATTTTCCGGATGTATATTTTATGCAATAATTTAACATGAATTTGGGAAGTGATGGTATGTAAATTCCTGAACTATTTTTGTAAAACAAGTTTGAAATAATACCCAGAACAGCAGATATTCAAATTGTTTGACAAAATGCCCATTAGCTAAATATTGAGAGTGAAAAAAATTTGCATAGCATCATAATGGCCCCAGGTCTTTACAGTGGTATCAAAGCCTAGATCCTACCAGCCTACAGTGTTCAGGATAGTAATCAGTAGAAAAATGAAGTCTAACCAGGAAATCATGACAAAAAGGTTGCAATTTTTTCTAGAATATCAAAAGAATCTCACAACATTGATAGATCATCCAAAGATGCTGGAACCACATTTATCCATCAGACGGAAAAAAGGGACAAAGGAAAAAAATTATTCCATTGCAAAGGATAATGAAGGCAGCAAGAATGCATAGCGGCTGCTGTACATCTTTGGCAGGAGTCGTACTACCAATACAAGGACAAACAGCTATTAATAAAGGCAATATTGTTGATTGGGATCTTCATTAAGGTCGGCAGTTTGATTTCAATAAAGATTAAAATTCAGTTAATATATTATTGCTGTTTTTCTAAGCATAATATTCTGTACCAGCAATAAAAAGAATATGCATATAAAATTTTCGTGATGAATAAATCAAGCAATAACTTATCATGAATTTGGGAAGTGATGATATGTAAATTCCTGAACTATTTTTGCAAAACAAGCTTGAAATAAAAGAAACAGAAGACATTCAAATTGTTGGACAAAATGCCTATTCCTTAAACTTTGAGGAAAGTGAAAATTTTTTGCATAGCATATTGGCCCAGGGTCTTTACATTTGTTATCTTAAGAACATGATGTGATAAGGGGACAAATGTTGGAAAGTTATGATACTCTTATAATATTATGCTATTACATCACAGCTTTTGTAATATGCGTCTTAATAATAATGGGATTGGATCCTATTCTGTGAGGTGGTTGATTGTTAGTTGTTTAGTTTCCTTTCTAAAACCAATTATGTTTCCGTATATATTTTCCTCTCTTCAGTAATGCATCCACTCATTACACTTCTCCAATTTATTTCCCTGATGTAGGCTTGAACAAATCAGACTAGATTCAAACAATAAATGACAAACATTTGTATTTGAAGAATCTAAGCCAACATTAGTGAGCAGAAAAGACTTTAGAGCATCCAAGCAGTAAATAGAATCTAAAGGGTCAAAAATGTTTTCCAAAGGGATCTGCTTTTAGAGTGATATATATTTTTTGAGTGTGACTAAGTGGAAGGATCCGTCTATATGTTGAATTCATTTAAAAGTAACCTACATTGTTAGATAGAAAGATTGATGATGGGTGGCTTTCACTCTTGACATAAGCTCTAAAAGCTCACTAAATTATCCGATTTGCCTATAAGAACCCACTTGGAGGCATAATCCACTTGACCAGACCCACTTTTATTAAAAATTTACAAGGGTTCCACAAAAAGAAGCATCCAATAAGGAGCTGAATCCTATTTCAATGTAGTGCACAAAAAATGCACCACATTTCTAGTGATTTTTGAGGATCCTTACGTGGAAAATAACAAGAACTCTGACCTTAGTCTATTGGCAATGGAGTCTCAAAGAATACCAGCACTCAAAGAATGAAAATGAAAGGAAAGAATTAATAAATGAAGGGCTTACAATAGGTGAACCAAAGAATAAAGGAATGTTAAAGTTAAGAGCATCGCAAGGGCAATTAACTAAAACATTCCATTCATTATCAAATATGAAGCTGCACCGTTTTAAAGCAGACAGGACTAATGACAAAGCAATGGAGGTCTCATACACCCAAATCTACAATTCTGACACTACGGATTTGAGGCCCCCTGCAAGTCCACCAGCAAGTCAATGATCTCAAATATATCTTCAGCCATTAGGGTAACATGAAGACTTTGAAATGTTAGATGATCATTTATCTTTTGAGTGAGTGTCTATTGATAACATCTACAACTAGAAGTGCTCTTTTCTGTGCCCAATGTGTGGGAAGCCCTTTGTTAATCAAGTAAATGAGGTAAGCTCCCCCTACAGACTCTAGGGCAGAAAAATGCTTGAATAGAAATAGACACAAAGTAATTATAGGAGTATATGGGGCAAGTACAGTGCCAATAGGAATTGATGTCAAAATATGCAAGGGGATCAAGCCTACACGTGTATGTAACAACATAGGTAGAGTGTTGTATATCCTTCAAGTCATCACCTTTTTGTGCATTCTTTTTCTTCCCTTCCTTGATGGTTCATCGGTCTTGTGAATAGGTTTTATAAATTCAGCTTAAGCAATTGCACTTCATGTTCGTGGAGCTCTTCTTGCAGCTTGGGCTCTTGGAGCTCTAACTGCAATTCAGCCCAGACATTTCCATTTCCATCTTCGAGTCTTCCTCTACTCCTGGCTCTTTAGATAGTACTCGTAGTAATGGTGATTGTTCCCACATCACTTGAAATCTATAATGCAACTTGTACATAATTGTTGAAGCTTGTCCCTTTGAGGTACCACGTCCAAAATTGTCTTTTAGATAAGCAACGTTTTTGGGAATTGTAAGTGGATCAACGATACCTTGTTGATACTTTGAGACCATTATAATAGCTTGTGAGTCCTAACTTTTGCTGAATTAACACTCAAAAACCATTATTCTATTGGAGTTGGTCCTCTTGAATACTTTCTTGAGTTACATCTATGACAGATCCCTAGCTCCACAACATAACTGCTCTTATGTTCTCGGACCCACGTTGATGAAAAAGAGACAACTCCATCTACTTTCAAAAAGGGCAGAATCAAAAGAATGTTATAAAAGCCAAAACCTACTTCCAAAAGAGATGATCCGCTTTCCCAAATACACACTTTATCTCAAGAAACCTCTCAACCTGACTTTCCAGTGGGGTGTCAGCAAATCCATCCAATAAATTAAGGCTGATGAACCAGCTTCACCACACTAAAAAGGATGAAAGATTGAAAAAAATGGTTGTGCACCAGTTATTTACAGTTAAAAGAATAGCTGTACATAAGTTATTTACAAAGAGTTCTAACCTTTCACAGCTAGTGCTTGTAGTGCATCCTATTCACCATAATTGGGAACACAAATTTGCCCAGAATAGCTAACTTGAATGGATATCCCTTCCTAGAAACAACAATCTAGTGATGGCCAAGTTTTGCGTTATCCCCCACCCCACTTAGGAAAAGTTCTCCAAATATAAAATTTTTGGGACATTGCACACCATTTGAATTGTTTATTGATGATTAAATAAAAGTGTGTTCTACAATTTCTGTCGTATGTTTTTGTGTCACCTATCTTTCCTATAAAAAAAAGTATAGTTGCCTAAACGATCTAGATGTAGTTCGCCCATCATAGTTTGGCTTATTCTCAAGCTTGGTCATGAAGTTGAATCTTGGCCATGGCTTACTCTCTCTAGTTGCCTTTGCATTCATGGATCAACCCTTCCTATTTCAAGGACATATAAAACACGACTGAATCATAACAGACTTAGAGAAAGATGGAGAATTCAAGTTGAAGTACCAGCTGCAAACTGAAAGATCCAATCAATGATTTTGAGTTAGGAAACAACACAAAATAATTAAATGTTACAGTTTCCAATATCAAGGAATGCTCGATCTAGCAATAACATCAAATTGCGAAGGTGTGCTGAGCAAAGATAGGACCCTCTACAAATCTGGAGTATAGGCAGAAAAGATTTAAACTTCAACTGCTAACAGTTTTGGGAAGGTAAAATTCAAGCAGAATATTTTGAGGACCTGTTTCAACCTTTCTAAGTGGCTGACAAACAGGTGGTCAGGATCTTTCTTCAGGAACAACCAAGACTTGGGGATTTCATATTTTTATGTTATATGTTTCTTGTACTGTTTTGCTAATGTGGCCATATTACAATATCAACTAATGCATGGAAAAACTAATATGTAACAGTTAAATATTTATCCAACCAACCATTTTTAGTAAAAAACTTTTTTTCCCTGCAACAGAAAACTTTGATAATCATCCTCAACAAGGCAACAATTACCCATCCCATAGCACCCTTTGTATTAATGGAGAGCCTTCCTTATCTTCTGGATAAAGATGAATATACCAGGAAACATGTAAAAAATTAAAACTGAAATAGAGAAACAAGTTGCAGCAAGTTATTTATGCTTTTAAAAGAAAAGAGGATAACTGTCAACATTGCCAAGACAAAAAAAAATTGCACCTTCCCGATAAGAAAAGTTAGTGCTAGTTTTGATTGATCAGAAAAGAAGGTTCAATCAAAAGTTTCTAGCTATAAATATTATGATATTTATAGGCAGTGTGCTTGCATTTTTAAAACATTTGTTCAAAAGATCAAATCCAAAAAAAGCAACCACATCAACCATGCATACTCTCATATAGCAGAAACCAAATGTCCATTTTCAATAATAAAACAGGACACAGACTTCATGTAACACACTCTCTATATATGACAGAATACCAAACCCTAAAATAGTTATGTAATTGTCCACTTATAAGTAATGATAAGCATTGATACAAATTGGAGCCTGAAATCTGAATGAAAAGTTAAATCTAAATACTACATGAAAGGCATAACTAAGAAATAAAGCATGCAAAAAGAGAATGAGAAAGACTGCATACCTTCCCTACACCTTCGATCTCTCGCGTTATTGGTTTCATGAAATTCCAATTGATACTGACAGGCCACAGCTGTGCAACATGTATGCCTCTTTAAATATACTAATGATACCAAAGAAAAACAAGTAGAAATACTGAAATAGAGCAATAGAAGTAGTAAAGTATTACAACCCTGCCAGGCAATTTATCTATGAAGAATGCAGTTATGTATATAAATGTAAGTAAAGTAGAATATAAGGCTTAAACTGTTACAATCATATAACTCTGATGATATGTCCAAACAAAATCCTTATTATTGTTACAAGAGATTCCTCTTCTTCCTCTTGATTGTTGTGGTCACTGATATTGCAGACTTTGCTCTTGCCCGTCTCCTCCTTATATGTCTTCTTATACTCCCAAGGAACTCAATGTCTTGACAATATTCATGCAAAATAGACTGTAGTATAAAAGGATAGGATTCGATGTGGAATTGACTTACCAAATGAATTATTGTCCCTAATAATTACACACTTATTTGATCGAAAGAAAAAACCCTCATATTACCACACTAAAACCCAAATACAGACATTTTCCTGGTCTATTTCAGTTTCATTACCATGAGAATCTAATATTGCCCCTTCTACCCCAATTTTTTTTTCACATACTTCAAAGTATATGCAAACAAAGAATAATTCTGCAATTGCAGCTTGAAATACCATCTGCCCAAAATAGAGGCAAGTTTCTTTAAGCTTTAACTGTTTCTATTAAGTCCAAAGAGACAGCATGAATATCTTGCATGGAAATACACAACATGGAATATGTCAGACCAATCAAGGTCAGGATGACCAATTAACACAGGATGGCATTATCATTAAAATGTGTAGATCAATGGGTAATCAAGCATGGCACTATTTGTATACAAACCTTAAAAAACCATACTACTATGTTTCTTCACAATCTTGGCGGAAAAAGTCAAGGGATATGGCATATAAGTATCTATATTGATGATATTATAATGTGTGTTAATGACACTTTATATTGCCATCTGAATATTTGATGTGTATTTTCAACACTTAAATAGTTACTACAATTATGCAAGACATAAGTTAATTTTTTTAGTATTATGAGATAAGTAAATGATTCAATATAACTTGATTTAATTATGCGTTTTGATACCATGATGAATTAAAAGGTCTATATTAAGCTTTGATTTGTATATAGTGTAACTGCAAGATGCATTTATGCCTTTCTTGATTCCCTTTCTCACTCATTATTATATGTCGCTTCAGCTATTGTGTTATCCAAATGTGCTTGACATTTGTGCTAAGCATGCAAGCATGTGGATAGACCAACAGCAATCAATTTGGAGACAATCATTAAGTGAGTTTGCTTGTGTAATCTGCCCTATTTGTTTAGAATGAAAGGATGTATACCCATTAAATTAAAAAAAATGATACTACTTGCAGGACTTGTCAGTCAGTAGTCATGACTCAAAAATGATGCCGATTAAGTTGCAGTAATACTCAGCCACAAGTACCCACTAAAACTTGCAGTGATTCCAGTACAAAAAATCACTAAAACTCATCAAAAAATAGCCCAGTTCACGACTTAGGGTTTGAATGAGCCAAATAAAAGTGATAAAATGTGGATGCAATTTCATTTGGTATATAAACTTCACGTTTTTGAGACACTGAGAGGGTTTCACTGTTTCAGTTTGAGATTTTAGGACTTCAATTGTTCAATGTTGCCACAAAATGTGGCTTTAGCGTTTCCTGGTCTACACACCAGAAATACTCTGGCTTTAGTAAACTATCAATTGCTGATGAGAGTAAGGCCATAACACTCCAGAGACTCAATATTAATTATATTATAATAACACAAAAAAAATTCTTATCCAAATTTTGAATTCAAATTCGAAATGAGGGGTATGTATGGCAATGAAATATGTGTGAATCATGATCCATATCTGAGGCATAGTTTGCAAGTAGGTGTTAGCATCTGTTCCAACAATTTTTGGGTTTATTTTCCTAAGATTTCTTTTATTCTGAAGGCATTAGTTTGAAGCTAATTTGCTTAATGCATTTCAATGTTCTACATAAAATTGAATACATATTAAAATCAAACAGTCATACAAACGCAGAGGATTTGAACTCCATCTCCTATAGGATGTGTGTTTCATAATGCACTAGTAGACTGTGGAACAAATTCAGTATTATGCATGTTTATAAATTCAGTAATATGTATATTTAATGAGCATATTTTTAAAAATAGCGTATTTTTTAATGTTCAATTAATTTGCCAACTTATTGCCGAACTTTTCCTCGAGTTCTTTCCAAGTCAAGAGTTCTTAAAATTTCTGGGTCAACCGAGTAACTGTTGAGTCACAGTTTTTAAACTATGATTATACCAGTGAACCAAATGCCTAAATCACCTGTGATTTCAAAATCATGTTGTTCCAGACTAGTAAAATGTGTCCACTTCTAGCATGCCTTTAATTAATTTCATTCATGCATTTTGTTATTGTGTACACACTAATTTAATACATGGAAAATATTAGAATGCATTCCTGCCTTAGAAAATTTCTAAATGGTTATAAAAGCAAAATAATGTTATTGAAAAGTTTAAAAGGGCTTTTAGTAAAGTATTGTATTTAGAAGATGGAAATAATCTCATTTGTGAAATAACTAGTTTCAATGGGAAATGGAGAGCAAATCAAGAACACCCTAAAATCATGAATATACCATTCTTCATAAGCTTTTCTTTGAAAACAGACCATACACCAAGTAGAACTCCATCAAGCTGCCTCGAACTTTCATAAAGGTGTCGCTCCCAAGCTAAATTCCCAAGTTCTAGGATTACCACCTCCCCAAACTACCAAATCACCAGTGTTCCACACGTCCCCCCTGAAAATGCAAGCATTTCCGCGACAGGACGTCCCCAAAACGCAGGGACGCCTAGAGAACATCCCTCCGCCGTCCCTCCACCACCACCAAGTTTCCTCCACCATCTCTGAGATGTTTCCTCACTAGGGGGACATTTCTCAGAAGTTTCTTGTGTTAGAAACAGAGAAACGAAAAAATCGCCAGAAAATCACTAGACTCGGCGAGTCCGAGTCCGAGTCCGAGTCCGAGTCCGAGACATGCTCACCGAGTCTCTCAGACTCGGACACGTTCGAGTCTGGTGAGTCGCCAGACTCACCGAGTTGGCGAGTTTGGCAAAAACTCGTCAAACTCGGCGAGTCCAGTGCCTGAAACTCGGCTACTGGTTGGGTTACGTAAAATGACAAAAAAAAAACATTTTAGAAAGTTTTTTTAAAATGAATGGTCTCGTCTTTGTTCACTACAACCTCCGCCTGAGAATGAGAAAAATTAGAGTTACAACATGTCAACCAATAGAAAAATAACCCAACGCCTTTATTAAATAATAAGTTTTTTTGGCCTCGCAAGGGGCGATGCCCCTTGACCCCACCTTGGGGGCGCTGCCCCCAAACCCCAGTCGAAAAATATGGGGGGGAACTGTGTCGATAGAAATAGGGAAAATTTAACCTCCGAATCTGACACTAATTAGATCAACCAGGTAGGTATAGAGCCTAAGACTGTAGCCATGGCAGAGGAGGAGCGAAGAGCACGAGCACAGATAGGAGATTCAGAGGCAGATAGTGACACGGATGTTCCTGATGTTGGTGAGCATGGCATGGTGTCACGGGGAGCGGCTATGGCTGTCGAATCATCCAAGACCTACCTTAGACGCCTTCGCAGGGAGCCGGGGCTGGAGGGTGCAGCCGTGCTGGCTCCTCTGAGCCATACGCTTGTAGTTGTATTTACCTTTGGTATTTGTATGAAACATTTGATGATGATCATATGATGACATGGATTTTTTATTCCATGAGTTTTGTAATATTGTATACATTTGACAATATTTATATATCTATGTTTGTTATTTCCTTCAGCTACAATTTGCGTTTATGCTTATGTGATTGATGTATACTTGTGTATGTAATCAAATGAGCCGAGTATGATGATGTTATTGTGTCTTTAAGGTGTATTCAATAAAGGGTGCCTGAAACAAGTTTTAAATCTTTAAAAATCTCTAAATTTCTTGAGTTTTTCACTTTCTCGAGTCCAGCCGAGTTTGACTCCATGTCCCGAGTCCAAGTCCGATTCGGCCTTGCCAGGTCCGAGCCGAGTCAGAGTCCCGTTTCTTTGGTTAGAAACACCAAAGGGGCATCCTAGACGTCCCCAAGACTCCCAGACGTCCTCGAGTTTCCCAAACGTCCCTCAACCTTGGAGGGGACTTGCAAACTGACTTGCAATTTTTTAAGACTGATTGGTATGGTTGCGTCTATCTCAGGCTGTTTAGCATTGTTTGGGGGCGAACATGGTTGCATAGAGTGAGTTTTAGGAGGCTTTAAGGGGTTGTTTGGACCTACAATGGTGATGTTTCAGACCTGCAACATATTTTCCAATTGTATCAGACCTGCATTGTTGTATACAGTAATTTAAATCAAAATGTGTGTTCCCTACCTAATGTGATCATTTCAGCTGCCTTTTCAAGGTATTTTCCTATATTGTTTTCTATTGGATGCTAGTTTCATGCAATTTGGGTAATCTAGAAAGTGTCTTTTCAATGTGCTGCCCTGTACCAACATTTATATCAACTTGTAATCATTATCAGTATTTACTAGTAGAAATAAGCATTGTTTCAGTTTGCATGGTTGTAAAAGATTGTCTAGAGTGGTCATTATAAATATAAAGATGTTTTTCATGACAACAAAATTAAAATAATACTATTATTTCTATACCTTGAGCTGAGATGATAGGGGTAAGTAAATTAGAGCTTTTACTATCTTTAAGGTTAGATCCTTTTAAGATACTCCAACACAATCTTTCTAGTTTCTACTTTCAACTTATTGTTCAAAGTTCATTGCAAACATTGCAATGTGTTTACTTATTCCTTATACAGATATACATATACATATTTTTAAAACTAAATTTCACTTACTATATGCATTATGTCAACACCGCTCCCTTGCCACCCCCTACCGCCGTCCCCCCGGCGTTTCCAAACTTAGGCCCCAAGTACCCCTGTCCCCGAAACACATCCCCCCATCCCCCGAAGGAAACGTCCCCAAACCCTGTGGAACTATGCGAATTACAAATCTCCTAAACCATTGGACAACAATCCATGGTGAGCTACACTCACTAGATCCATCAAGTTGTCTCATAACCCTCGGAAGGGTATGATTCCCAAGATCACAGACTACCAAGTTAACTAGGCAACAATCCATTATGAGCTGTCTATATTGGTTTTCTACATGTCTTCAAAGAACTAGACTTCTTTAAAATGCATAGTAGCGAGTCCCCCCTCACCATTGCCAACATCCAGAGGATCTCCAATAATGGCTACATTAGCTCCTTTGAGTTTTCCTTTGAGAACATCATTTGCTCAAAATCTACAATTCCAAGCCATGTGGCCTATTTTCTTGATAGTAGCATTTTGTCCCTCTTTCATCCTTATCAAATCTTCTACTATTTGAGTATAATGCTACCTCAGGTTGACCATCATCTGTTGTATCTCTTGCAATAGTAAGAGAGTTGAAATCATGTCTTCCAAACTTTTCGAATAAAGATTACATTGCTAAAAATCATTATCCACTACAGCATTGATCTCTACTAGTTGTACTAGTCAAAGAAGAGACCTCAGATTGTTCACACAGCTTGACATACTGAATTCATCAGCCATCTTGATATTGAACAATTGAAGATTTAAAGAGAATTTTGCACTATCTGTTGTTGCTCCAAATAGTGTATTCAAATTCTCCCAAATTTCTTTAGATAAATTTTGCCAGATCTTCATGATGTAACTCAAAAGCAGAGAGGGCAAAACAAATAATGGCTTTGGCTTTATAAGATCATCTCTTCCATTCCAATAGTTTACTAGTACCTGTAGAAAGCGTCTCATTTCCATTAACTATTCCCCATATATTCTTTTGCATCAATTGCATCTAGATTTTTTTCTAGATTTTTTTCTTTACAGATGTGAAAGTTGAAACCACAATATTTATCCAAAGGAATTTCTATTTCCAAAATTTATAGAAAACCCAACAACAAAATTTAAAATCTTCAAACCCTAGCACACATTTCAAGAACACCTTGGTGACAAATTGCAGAAATAAAGAAATTCATTCTATAGCTGTGAAAAAACCTATAAAGGTTATATCAAAACCTTGAGCCCTAGTTGCAATACCCACGATTTTATAAAAAATTGCCAAAATTATTAGAAAACCCGTTGACCAGCTCTGGAATAATATGCCAAAACCCTAGGCACTCAAAAACTCATCAACCTCTCTTATTGTTGATATGCATACGCAAACATGATTCACTTAAAATGGATTCTTTCAAGGTTTGCTTCAGATATTTTCCTATCATACATCGAATTGTGAAGTGTATAGAAACCTACTTCTAATCCTAAACTACTAGTGAATGATTTGTTCATTTAAAGAAATATGATTGAGCAAATATTTCCAAGACTAATGCGTATCTGCAATGCATTTACATACACTATAGATTGTGATATCAATAACAAAGCATGCTTAATAATCCATGTACAATACGGAAGAGACCATCACAAGGCTTGCAATGCATTAGAATGTTGTTACACATTCATCAAATCTAGTATTACACTCATGCTAGCAAATGTGGAAGGAAGAAACCCTAGCTGCGAGTAAGAAAATCCTCTTTAAAAACACACAACCTATCATAGAGACGCTTCATTACAAATATCACTTACAATATTAACCTCCTAATATCAAAAGGTATTGTTGCTCCCCAAATGGACTGAATTGGCATGGTTTGAAGCTGCAAAGCAACTTGTCACATACAGGCATCTAGAAATAGTGAAGACCATCTCTTTGAGTGTTTTACAAGATGGTATCTATAGCTTTCAACTTTTGGCATCCAATTGCACAAAAAAATATTGGGATAAAGAGAAACCCATGGATCTAGTGTGTGGGGGTCATGCAAGGGCATGGAACCTTCAAAATGAGTGGCCCAAAACCACACAGGTGGATGTGCACGAGAAGAACATAAGAAACCATCATAATGGCAACATGGCCACCCATATCTTTCATTGTCACCCTTGCACTTTGAATCGTGCCCTACTATTGGAACAATGGGTCTTCGGGTAGGAAAACACCTATTGGAGTGGACAAGAATCAAATCAAGGCCTTACTAGTGATTTGGAAGTTGTTGGAGAAGTTAGACATACATGTCAAATCCTAGCGTGAATCCAGAATTTTTGGTGCCAAGGATCAAGTGTCAAGATGGACTCCAAAATTGGGAACAAATCCAAAGGAGAAAGTTTCCTCTAGGGGTTCAAGGTCTAAAGGGAAAAGGAAGAAGAGAGGGTTTAAGACTAGGGTCGAGAGGCAAAGGGACACAAGGGGTCGTGAGGTTCGAAGTGCGACTACGGGAATGGGGGTCGGGGTGAACCTAGCACCAGGAACTTGGTGCCAAGGTCTAAGGTTCTCCCGAGGGTCCAAGTTCCAGGAGAATGGGAGACAAAAAAATCAAGAGGTGGGGCCTCACATATGCATCCCTACCAACAAAGAAAATCCAAATATTTTCAAGAAATACATCCCAAACATCAAGGGCAACAAGAAACAGTTTGGAGACACAACCATCCCCGAGGTGGTAAAAGACATCTTAGACATCCCTCAATCATCCCAAGGATTGCCAAGTATCCCCCACGAAAAAGCACAAAATATTTATCTTGTGTTTAAGATACCTAGCAATTTTTTAAAGGGTTTAAAGGGGGGATGGGGGTCTCACAAACCTTCCAATTACCCTTATTCACCCTAATATACAAAACAATAACTTCAAAAATTAAAATATTCATTCTGAATATGTATATGACTACACACTAGAGCTGCGTCTAAGGTGCCATTGACTATGATGGAAGGGAGCGATAAGGTGCCTTTCCCTACTAAAAGAAGTGAAAACTAAAAAAAAATGTCAATAAAAAACATTATTGTATCATTCATCAATCTTTTACACAATATATTTAAAAAGATATTTTTTTTAATACAATATTACAAAGATGGATGTTTGAGGGGTGGGAACGCATCCCTGTGTAGCACAACTATAAAGAACTAGAAGAACTTAGAATTCATCAACTAGTTTAGCGACAACCATTGCATCAAGGTATGTTATTTTGACTTCTTTTTTTTTGAGTTTGTTAAGAAGGATTTGTAATTAGATTTCGAATGTTTTGGTTTCAATTTATTGTCA
This sequence comes from Cryptomeria japonica, assembly GCF_030272615.1. Lineage (NCBI taxonomy): Eukaryota > Viridiplantae > Streptophyta > Pinopsida > Cupressales > Cupressaceae > Cryptomeria > Cryptomeria japonica. The sequence goes on from NC_081413.1 coordinate 357,217,281, forward strand.
CACAAAAACACCACAAAATGAGCACTAGCAATAGTGATGACAATGTGAATTAAATGAGATGAGTAGTGAAGAAGTTGAGGTAAACAAAATGGATCATTCTTCTCATTTTGAATATCCAAAGAGGGGCTTTATTGGAACTCCACAATACCATTTTGCATGCCCTTCATACTCTCTTCAATAATTTGCAATAAGCCCTTTCAAACCCAAGAAACCCTTGCTACAATTTGCACCAATTTAAAAGTTAATAAAAATTAAAAACATAGGGGTCAGCAAACATTGGTTGTGTCATGTTTGCAACACTAACTGTCATGAGAGCAATAGTAGGATTACAAACCATTTATTAAGTGAGAATGAACATGGCGTTAGAATTTATAAATATATAACATTGGAACAAGCTGAAATGGTAAAGTTGGTTGGGGAAAGTGAGGGAAAAAAAACTAGTACTACCAAAAGTAGGAAACATTCATCCAAAACATTGCAATCTACTGATGACTATTCCCATATATCAATTGAAGAGAGTTGTGATGGAGGGAAGAGAAAGGCCACTTCTACTGCATGTGAGAAAAATACAATGATAGGGTTTATGAATTTGCAAAAACATGAGCAAGCAAATAATTTAGTGTGAGTTTTTTTATGCCCATACCATCCCATTTCATTTGGCAAGGTCTCCTTATTTTAAAGGTGTGTAGATAAATGCAATGGAAGTTAGATCCACATTCATCTAGAACATTGCAATCTACTGATGACTATTCCAATGTATCAATTCAAGTGAGTTGTGATGGAAGGAAGAGAAAGGCCACTTCTACTGCATGTGAGAAAAATACAATGATAGGGTTAATGCATTTGCAAAAACATGAGCAAGCAAATAATTTAGTGTGAAATTTTTTATGCCCATACCATCCCATTTCATTTGGCAAGGTCTCCTTATTTTAAAGGTGTGTAGAGAAATGCAATGGTAGTTAGATCCAATTATGTCTCCCTGGAGAAAGCAATTTGCATACCTCTCCCTCAGCAAAAAACATACAAAAGTGACCATATTGACATAGAAGATGAGACAAACATGGATGATAACTAGTTGTTCCACTATCATGGATGGGTGGAGTGATCTTCAACATTAGCCCTTCAATAACATTATTGTTACAAGTCTTGTTGGTTCATACTTTTTTAAAGCTATTATTTGCTCTAAGAAACATCATGTACTGTCCTAAATTGTAGACCTTAACAGTTTCACACAATATTTGGTACCTACTTTAGTGTGATTTTCCTAGGATCATTTCAAGCCCATTTATGCCATATGCTACCCTAAAACTTCATCGTTAATCCAGCAACTTAATCAATGTCAAATGCCAGAATTAGCACCAGATCTTATATCAAAAAACTAAACACTCATGTTTCCCTTTTGGCAAGCTGATTTTGGGAGGACTAGGGCACCCAACTCCTTAACCCCACCAAAGTCTCCCAAAAAAGTGGCCACTTCAAGTGTTGGCCTTTACATTTTGAAATCAGGTCTTGATCATTGCATTTGACCGTTATGTGTCAGCTTTCTATCAAAAATTAACCTTGTGATCCCTATAACAAGAACACCTTTCATCATTCATAAGCTCTACATTCTAAAGCAAGAATTTTCCAATCCAATTCAAATCTAGAGCTATCAAGGAGGAGCAAGCTGCAAGTACTTTAGATCTGCAACATCTTCACAACAAAGCTACACTCAATTGTTGATTTATGCCATTCACTAACACTTGTCAGACTTACTACATTAAGCCTTTATGTGGAACTCCATGTGAGGGTTTCAAGAACTCATCATTTCCATTACTGTTCAGCCTCTGTCCTCCAAGGATGCACACTCTTTTTCATCATCATAACTGTTGTGGAGGTGGGAACACCAACATGGATTTTGACTTAGACCAACCCCTATAAAGCACAATCTTTTTTCCATGTTTTTCATGTGTGCGAGTTCAGATCACTGGGCACCCCTATCCTGCTATTCTGGGTTGAATTTTTGGGAGACAGCATTTTAGAACCTCCTGACTGCATTCCTGCTCACTTTCTTCAATATCAGACACCTTCAAACTAGGGTGCCTAGAACCTATGTCCAGCACATTATACTCTAGATTTCAAATCCAGGTTCCTCTCTGTATCTCATTTCCAAATTTGTACCTTTCTGCTACATTTATGTTTTATACTTTATGTATTCTATCAATCTTGCTTAATTTAGCCTTCTTTAGCCAGTTCATCATACACACACCCAATCAATTCCAAACACATGCAAAAAACAAAAGTGAGTCAAAGACAGCATGTCTCTTCCTTGTGGACAGCAAGCCAAGCCCACTCACGCCTCTAATGTTGTACGGGAAAAAGAAGGAATCAATCCTAGGTTAACGAATGTGTAAGTCTAGGATCACTTTTCCTATATTTCATTTTGGTGAACCTAACATGTTTTACATTTCCAATCATTTTGACTGATTTGCATGGCATTCATGTTTACTTCTTTAGATCTTATCTGATTCGTTGATTAGATAGCTATATTGATTCATTGATTAGACATTTCTATTGCATATGGCATATGTTATAGTTTAGAAAGCAAGTTTGTCTCATTGAATAATATCTCATTGTATGCTCAATTAGTTGATTAATTGATTAGATATCATTGACAAAACAGCACATTTTAAAATATTTTCATTTTGCAAAAAAAATTGGGGTACTACCTCAAACCCCATTCCATGTTGTCAAATTAGGAATAATATGACAGCCTTAAACCGACGTGTCTACGCATCGTCTTCTCCTTATTTATACAATGAAGACATTTCATCCATGTGATAGTGGCTTGGTTTATCTTATATCACTCTACCCCTCTTCTGAAATTTCTCCTACCATAAGGACATTTTGGCGCAAGAGGATGATATTACAAGCACCTTTCTCAATCCTCTCCCTTCTAGAGATGAAGCATTGATGAACCATGCTTGTCCCTCTCCCAAAATTTATCTTCCTCGTGAGGATATTTTAGTGCAAGAGGATGATATCAATGCTCTCCCTTATAGAGATGAAGCCATAGTGAATAAAGAGCCCAATCTAGTCAATACAATTTATGTTTCCAAGCATATAAATGAGCCTATGAAACCTCTGATTGTTGTTCAACTTTGTCTCGATGTTCCTCAACCTCAAACAAAACCTATTATTACTATTGAAGGAGTCTGAAATCTACAACCACAAACTAAACCAATGGTTGTTGTCCAAGGAGTTTAAAACCCATCTCGACTCCCTAGTTACTTTCTAAACTATGCAAAACAACATACTCAAAATTATAAGCTTAATCAAAATGTGTTGCAGCCAACTCATTATCATGCAGTTGCTTACGCATACAACACTTGTAACAATAAACAAACTTCAACTATTCTTCCTCCTTCTCAACCTTTTCTTCCTCCACCCCTTTGTCTTTCACAACATGTTGGTAAGGAGTATGATGTTGTCGAACAACTTCATGCTACTCCAGCTAAGATCTCCCTTTGGCAATTGATTCAAACTTTGCCTACATACCACTGCATGCTCCAAAAAGCCTTGCAGGAGATAGTTGTCCCACCTTCAATCAGGCCAAATGATGTAGCAGCATTGTTAGGGTGTAAGCATGCAACAAAGTCATATATTATGTTCTCGCAACATGAATTGCCTTCTTTGGAAGTTCAAAATCAATAATCCTCTCATGATTGTGGTTCTCATTAATAAATATGGAATAAAGCATACCCTAATTGATAATGGATTGGGTCTTAATTATGTAGTATGAACCTATTACATCAAATCAACGAGGATACCTCTCTTATTCAACCAGATTCTCTCTCTATTTGTGACGCTGACAACATTGGTAGACAATCATTAGGTACAACCACACTACCTATTCAAGTAGGACCCATCGATTTACCTAAACTCATCCATGTCATGCCCGATGCTCTCACATACAATCTTCTTCTAGGTAGACTGTGGATTCATGCCATGCAAGCAGTCTCTTCTACCCTTCATCGCACAATAATGTTGATATGCAACAATAATTTGTACACATTAGAAGCCAATAGATATTCGCAAAGTAGTATACAAATGGAAGAAGGATCTACATCCACTCTTAACTCTATGGTCCCATCCTTAACCAAAGTAGACACTGCTTCCAATTCATAGTTCTCCATTACCTAAGGATGCCTTCTTATGTGACAATTGGGGTTCATTAAACTTTACACCTTCCTTTGTTGGAGAATACAAAGTCCCACATATACACCTAAGGCCTCGAAAGAGTCTATTGTTTTATCTATCCGAGCTACTTCTCAATCTATTCCAGCTTCTTCAAACACATGGCTTGATGATGATTGGGGCTCTTTAGATTTCAACCCACATGGACCAATTTAATCTAAGACTGATCTTTCTCATCCTAACATTTGAACACCCAATAAGGATCTGCATTCTTGCAAAAGAATCGATTCTTCTACTACTGATTCTACATCCAATTTGGAGACACATTATGGAGTTGGTTTTAAAATTCTTTCTAAACTTGGATACAATGGAAATGGTTTGGGGCACATGGAAGAATGCATTAAGACTCCTATAGAACCTACACTAAACTTTTCTAAAGAGGGTTTAGGGTTCCAATCTTCTCCTTTGTCTACATACTCTCTTCCATTGTCTATGCCTCTATGTCTTTCTTCTTATAAGCAGTCAAACCTTTCTCCACAAGAGAAAAGATTACTTCTTGCTCCTCATCTTCTACCTACACGAGTATTTTGTTGAGGCTTCTCAAAGCCCACTTGCTTACTTTCCTCCAAAACGTAAGAAATTTCATAAACATAATCAAATCAATCTTTCATTTTGTGCGTATCATCGAGTGCTTGGCCATTCCACTAATGAATCTCAGGCCTTGTAAGGTAAAATACAACTTATTGAATCTATTATCATTCATATGACAAGTGACAATGGGTTTCACCTTTGTCCTATCCCTTCTAATTAACCCTTTTTGCTATTATGTTGCTCCTCACAATGTTGCATTTGTATCTCTATATGGGGGCTCAATTCATTCATGGTGGTACAATCTCACATGCAACCATTCTCTTTCTACGTTAGCAACATAATAGTCTCCGGTGTGATTGTCCTTGCCTATACATTGGGAGGCATGGAGAATTTGTTTCAATGTGTACATTCTTGTTTGAGGATCCCCTCTCCTTCCTTCCTCTTCTTCTTAAAACATTAGCATAGAACATATGCCAATATTTTAAGGGGGGGTATATGGCCTCCTAAACTTTGATCTCATTGATATATCTCCTTTGTGGTGGTGTAGTTTTTCATAATGCCCCTTGAGGCGTGGTTATCAATTTCTACAATGAAGCATTGGTTATTTGTTTTGCCTATGTTCCTACATGAACACACACTCTCCTACCTCTATTCTTTTGGGAACACGCACTCTCTTGATCTGTGGATCACCTAGTATAGCATGGCTTGCTAGCTGAGGCATTAATCACCTAGTATAGTGTGGCTTACTAGTTGTGATCATTTTGGTCTGATACATGGATCACCCCGCATAACACAACTTGTTGGCCAGTGGAATTCGTGTCGTATACATGAACCACCCAACATAGCACCACTTGTTGGCTAATGAAACTCGTGTGGCTTAGAATCTTCATGGACCCCTAGCATAACACAACTTGCTAGTTTGTGGACCATGGAATCTCATCTAATGGTGTATGTTCTTGTCTCTTTCTAGAAGTTTGCTTGTATGTTTGCAATAGAATTATGGGGATGATACTTCATGATTGAGGCAACCTTTACATTGAGGTATCTTCACCTAGTTGACTTGAAAACTTTTATTTGCCTTAATACTAACATTATTTGCTTTGCATGTCTTATACTTCTCTTACTGTGTGTATCTTACTTTGAGTGCTCTTGTGTGAGTTGATAGGATCCTAAGCTTGGGGACTTGCACATCCCTCAACTTACAGTCATCCTATCCCTAATGTGCCTTGCTCTCAATTGCTGTATTCCTTCGCAATTATGAGTGTAAGATCATAATCCTATTAAAGTGGAGGCAAAATGTAATGTCGTAAATTGTATACCTTACAATTTCACTCTATTTGGTACCTAATTTAGTGTAATTTCCCCTAGACCATTTTAAGCCAGTTTGTTCTCTATGCTACCCTAGAACTTCATTGTTAATACTGCAACTTAATCGTCGTCAAGTGCCAAAATAGGACCAAATCTTACATCAAAAACCTCGACACTTGTGTCTCCCTTTTGGAGAGCTAATTTAGGGAGGACTAGAGCGCCCATCTCCTTAGTCCTTGTAAAATCTCCCGGAAAAATGGTCATTGCAAGTGTCAGCCTTTACATTTTGAAATCTAGTCTCGATCGTTGCACTTGACCATTATGTCTCAAATTTTCATCAAACATTAACCTTGTGATCCCTATAAAAAGAACACCTTTCACAATTCATTAGATTTGCATTCTTTTACATTCCACAACAAGCATTTTCCAATCCAATTCAAATCTAGAGCAATCAAGGAGCAACAAGCTACAAGTACTTCAAATCTACACCATCTCCACAATCATGCTACACTAAAGTATTGATTCATGCCATGCACTAACACTTGCAAGACTTAAAGGAATACTACATTCAAGCCTTTATGTGGAACTCCGTGGGAGGGTTTCATACCTAAGGTAATCTTGTCACTTTGGCATTTCATCATTTCCATTACTGCTTAGCCTCTATCCTCCCTAGGACACACACTCTTTTTCATCATCATAGCTGTTGTGGAGGTAGAAACACCAACATGGGGTTTGACTTAGGCAAGCCCCTATACAACACAAACCAATTTCCTTGTTTTTTGTGTGTGCAGGTTCAAATCCAATAGCAAAAGTGGTACACGAGCACAAAGAAAACTATTACAAGTTGTGATAGATTTCGTACAAGCGAAAAGAGTTGGACTATTTCACTAAGCGCCCTTGGCCTATTGTTCTGGGTTGAATTTCTAGAAGACGGCATTTTAGAACATCCCGATTGCATTCCCACTTAGCTTCTTTAGTTTCGAACACCTTCAAACTAGGGCACCCAGCACTTGTGTTTCGGCACATTTCACTCCGGATTTCAAATCTAGGTTTGTCTTTGTATTTCATTTCCAAATTTGTACGTTTCTTCTACATTTTTGTTTTGTATTTTTCTATATTCTACCAATTTTTCCTAATTTAGCCTTCTTTAGCCTAGTTCATCATACAAACACCCAATCAATTCCAATCACATGCAAATAACAGAAGTGGGAGTCCAGGACAGCATGTCTCTTCCTTGTGGACAGCAAGCTAAGCCCACTCACACTTTTAATGTTATATGGGAAAAAAGAAGGAATTGATCCTAAGTTAATGGATATGTTAGTCTAGGACCACTTTTCCTATATTTCACATAAGAACGTTGATTACCAATTTTCCCTTTCAAAGGAAACCATAGAAGAGGTTGGGTCTTTTAATGTTGTGCAATTGTGATACATTCAGCTCATATTTGTAAGTTAGCTAGTTTGATGGTTGAACACGCTTACAAACATATATTTGGACTCCATGTTTTGTACATGCATTGAATAATGCATTGAAAGGCATTAGCAAAATAGATTGGGTAAAAATAACAGTGTCCAAAGCTAGAGGCATACAAATGTTTGTATATAACCATCATCACTTGCATTATTTTTTATCTTATTCAAAGAAAAAATTTCTCATACCAATTGAGACTAAATATGCTAGCTATTTTATTTCACTAGACGGGATGTTTGAGGTTCAAAACGCTCTACAATCCATGATGATTTGTGGAGAGTGGATAAAGTGGGCTCAATCAAAGACAACAAAAGGGAAGAAAGCAAGAGAAAGGGTGCATTTTGATCTTATTCAAAGAAAACATTCCTCATACCAATAGCAAATGAGACTAAATATGCTAGCTATTTTATTCCGTTAGAGAGGATGTTTGAGGTGCAAAAGCTCTACAATCCACGGTAGTTTGTGGAGAGTGGAAAAAGTGGGCTCAATCAAAGAAAACAAAAGGGAAGAAAGTGAGAGAAAGGGTGCTTAATGACATTTGGTGGTTTGATATCAAGTAAAAAAAAAATTAATATTAATATGTTTCTACTTTGTTAACAATGTTAATGTTGCCTGCAAATAAATTTGTTTTGTCATATAACCTAAATTGGGGGTAACTATGTATGTAGATACAAACTCTCCTAGCCTTGGAGAGATTTATGAGACTTTTGATAGCATGCTTGGTCAAATAAGACAAGCAATTTGTACAAGGATCCTAGGTTACAATTCTAAGAGGAGCATATCAAGCTTATTGTCACAAAGAGATGCAACACAATGAACACCCTTCTTCATATGGTTTCCTACGCTCTTAATCTCAAGTGGTACAACCTAGACCTAGCTGAATTCTTCCTTCTAAAGATGATGATGTAATGGAGGGATTTATGAGGGCCCTTCATAAGATTTATAACAATGGGAAGGTAACCATACTTCCACAGGAATGGCTTCAATTTTCTGATCTTTTGGTCCTACACTAACAATCTGGAGGCTAGAATGAATAGAGCCACTGTTGCACAAAAAAACTCCATTAGACGGTGGAAATTTCATGGCAAGGGTACACTTGAGTTTAAACAACTTGCTATTCGTCTACTCTCACAAAATTGTCAGTTCCTCTGTTACAAAGAGGAATTAATCCACCTATGGATACATCCACTCGATCAAGACGAACAAGCTTACCTATAAACAAGCAAAAAAGCTAGTTGCAGTTCATACGTCTCAACTTCATAGTGCCTTAAGACTTCAAGATTAGCAAACTACTAAGTATCAACAGACTTGTCATGTCCCTGCCATGACGATCCTCACAACCTATTTTTAAGAAAAACAAATTAATAAGATACATCTATACATTCAGAAAGTTGTCTTATGAAATAAGACTTCACAATTTTCTAAAAGTAGTCCATAAGTGTTTGTATCACTAATCTGTAATCTGATCAAACTAAGGCAAACAGTTACTAAACCTATCCTTTCATTCCAACCCCGATGCTTAGGACAACATATACACAGCAATTACTACACCAAGGCACACGTGGTTAGTGTGGAACAGCGATTCCATTACTGCAGAGATAGAGTCATATTTATTAATAATAAGTGATGAGCAGCCTTCACAATAATACTAATTAAAATATGGTCAGCAATTAAAATTAGTAAACAAAGATTATATTAAACAAGACAAACTAAGGGCAATGATAATTGAAGGGGCAGTTTAGTGGTCAAAGGGGCATCTTCTTTCCCAACGGCCACCTCCTTTAGAAGAGACATCACTGATGGAAGGTATAAAAGAATAACATCAAACCATCAAGAGGAGGCAGTGAAGAGTAAGAAAACGTTGGAAACAAATAAGGATTGGGAACTCGGAAAATATATAAATATATATATTCCACAGCAGTACATATTAATAGAATATCACACAATTTATCATCATGGAAGGAGAAAAAGAATAAAGGACGTGGAATCTGTATAAAGAGGAAATCAGGATTAAAATGTTATCAGTAGCAGAGCAGTAGACTGATCAGATCCAGAATAATTATATAAGCAGCAAGGCAATTATGCAATAACATCTACACCATTACGATTACAAGGCAATCCAGAAAAGGGGCATTACAAAACTCCAATAGCACATTGGGATGTTGATGCCAAAGATTCTAGGCAAATTGACACATCAAAGCCCACACTTTGAGAGACACGAAGACAGATATATAGACAAAAAGATAGATAAACAAATTCTATAGATGGATACTTATAAGGAGAAGAAAGCTCCACGTGTTACAGAGGAAGCGGCTAAACCAAGAACCGACTTCGGAGCCTCCTATCTCTGGCTTCACATTTTCTACATTGTGATTTTTGAATTTCATAGAGTCGTGCACATTTCAATAGCAATGAACCGACTTCAGAGCCTCCTATCTCTGGCTTCACATTTTCGACATTGTGATTTTTGAATTTCATAGAGTCGTGCACATTTCAATAGCAATGACAATGCATGTTGAATTTAGTTAATTATATTTTGGGATGTTTAATAATGATTCTCTCTCTCTCTCTCTCTCTCTCTCTCTCTCTATCTATATGTATGTCTATCTATCTCTTTGTCTATCTGTCTATCTATCTATTTGTTTATCTATCTTTTTGTCTATATATCTGTCTTCGTGTCTATCTCTTTGTCTATCTCTCTCTCTATCTCTCTCTCTCTCGAGATGTTCGTCTCTCTCTCTCTCTCTGTCCCTCTCATCCCGCCATCCCCGTCCCCAAAACATCACTGTTCACAAAAAAAATGCAAAAGAAGTTGTGCAAATGAATAATGGATACTAAACTTACCTTAAATGGTGGAGTTTTGATGCTCTTTTGCCTTCTTCTCAGTGTTATTCTTTTTATGTCTTCTTCTTCACAAAATGGAATTTTTTGTGTTTTTAGTTGTTAGTGTGGGTGTTTCAGGTTTAGGGCTAGTGTAAAGAGATGCAGGAGTCCTTGTTGGTCCCACGTCATTTTTTTTTTCAATTTTATGTTTTTTGTCAATTTGTCTTTTGTTTACCAGGCAGTAAGGGGCAACCAAACATCCCCTCCCATTTCCTATAAAAAAAAAGTGTCTTAAGGACGTTTCCTAAAAAAATTGCAAATTAGGTACGTCTTGGGGAACATTTCCAACCTGTCCCTGCATCCCCAAAATGTCCTCTATAGGGGACGGAATCTGAAAATGTAAAGGACACGTCCCCAAGGTGCATCCAAAAATTTAGGGAGAGACACCCTCTTAAATGCAATATTTGCCATTGTCACTAGAATAGATGCATCACCAAGGCTGCTGCGCAATTTTACACATAACAGATCATGAGGGTAGGTGCTATGAAAAAAGTATGTACAAGTTTAACGTACCTTATGATCCAGATAAATGTATCTCTGCCATTGGTGTGATAGAACCACTACAGCCTACCTTTGTGTAAAAATGGGCCAGTGTGTGTTATGATCATCTAATCTAGAGAAACTTGGCGCATATAAAAGAGTGGGAGATGTGTTGTGTTTCCTTTATGCATGCATTCTAGTTATCTCTCTCTTTGGTGTGTACATTGTTACATTGCTTGAACACTCAACCAATCTAAAAGACTAAAATAGCATATTCTCAAAACAATAACACCTGCTTTACCATAATCAGGATGAGATAAAATTTGCAGGGTATTCACTCAATAACAAGTTACACTCCTTACTTGTAGAGCCATGGCCGAGACCTACTGAGAACCTGAGAAACCGTTTAAAAATAGGACCGGAGGATATCAATAAAAAAGCAATAGTAAAAATCCATGGGAACGCAAAGAAAGATTTCCCACAAAAAGATTAAACACTCCCCATAAGAATGAATGGGCAAGACTCACATAAATTGGATTTCCCACACATCCTGCTAAAATTTGTAATTATTTCACTTAAGAGTGAAGAGTCTCGAGGAGAGTTACAACACCGGAACTAAAAATTTTATACAGTAGTATCTAGACGAATGATATGATGTGTCCGACTATGAAAATCCAAAATATTTAATTTGCAAGAATTGTGGTAATTGGTGAATAGGCATTCGATTAAAGAGTGCGTCGGCAGAGGAAGAATCACCTGTAATCCGAGGAGGGTGACAGGCCTGACATGGCCAGGAACCACGCATTCTCGCCCTGCCGACTCCAAAAATGCTTCCACCGCCACACCGTGTCCTATCGGATCCGGATGCTGACATACACTATATCACTCAATGAATGGAACGGAAACGACTGCCCCGCATGTTTACATCCATAGATGATGGTGATACTTACGTACCTTCATGACGCTGAGCCCATAATTCAAATTGGTTGTTTGCTCAAGGGTGAGAAGTGGCAGCTGAGACACCTTTGGAAAGGGCTTCCACGCTAGAGGATCCCTTTTCCCTTTCCCTGACCCTTTTCCTTTTCTTGCCGACACCATCACTGCATGAATCTTATTAACCCCCTCGCCACCTGCGATTGTATTTCTTTCTTTACCTCCCACCTGCAACTCTATCTGCGCTCAAATTTGGGATAAATGGCTTTGGATGCGATGAATAGCTAACCACTAACGCTTTTAGGCCCCACCCTTATCTAGGCTCCCAACCTCTCTTCTCTTTGCTAAACTTCACAGGTATTTTATGTGAACGATTATTTAATTATCCAAATATATAAATAAATGTTAGTATTGCTTTTCCATGTATGGATAATTACATAAATATATATAAAATAAATATTTTGTAATGGAGTGTTGTTTTAAAATTTTGATTTTAATTTTGTAATTTTAATGTTTTTAAAGTAGTGAAAATTTAAGAAACCCCCTCTCAAAAAATTGTATAAAAACTTGGGGAATATTTAATTTTTGTACTAAAAAATAATATTTTTTATTGGTGAATCTTTCCTTTTAAAAAAAAAAAAACTTAATTTTATTGGTGAATTTTTGTATATCAACATTTTTTAGTAGTAAAAATGGTGTATCTTAGAAAATAATAAGAGTATACATTAATTACTATTGCAAATCCTTTTATTTTGAAAAAAATATTTTTTAATAGAAACGTAGAGCCCTGAAGGTGGAAATCATTAATGAGTTTAAGGGGTGGACTCTAATTTATTTAGTTTCTACTATTAATTTAAAATAATCTAATAGCCCTCTTTGTTTATGAGATAAAATGTACCAATTATTTGTAATAATCATGGGGCCAAAAATTGCTTTTAGACCATTGATTTTCATTGAGGTCAACAATTCAAAAGTAGTTTGAACCCCATTAGCATTACTTGTAGGTACAATTTACCTCATGGAATACAACTAAGGTCATTAGATTATATTTTAAATCAATGGTGGCAACTAAAAATTGTTGATATAAACCTAAAATAACTCATAATTATTATATATTATCGGCAAATTAATTTAGATTTCAACAATAAATTATAAAATGTTGGTGAATCTAGTCAATCATGTATCAAATATTGTGGCAAATATTTGAGTTAAAAAAATTAATAAAATAAACTCTTTGACGATTTAAATAACAATAAAAATTTATAAAAAATGTGGCGATTTTGGTCACCTTAAAGTTGAACTTATTAGCCAAATTTTGATTCCCAAATTTCAAAAAAATAGCCAATTGGCGAATATTAGCCACTAAAAAAATCATTGCTCTAAAGTTTATTAATGGTTTTTCATTTTTTCTACTTTCTTTTTTATTATCTTGGATGAAGTTACTTGTAAGAATCTCTTTTAATGGTAAAATTAAAAAGTTTTTAAATATTCTTGGGTTCATATTGTAGACACTAAAAATGACTAACATTTTCTCTCTAATCATATATATATATATATATATATATATATATATATATATATATATATATATATATATATATATATATATATTTGTGTGTGTGTGTACATATATGTATACATATGTACATATACATATATAGAGAGAGAGAGATACATGTGTTTGTATACATATATACATATATGTATGTATGTATGTATGTATAGATATATGTATCTACATACATACATACATACATACATACATATATATATATATATATATATATATATATATATATATATATATGCGTGTATACATGTATATGTACATGTGGGTTTATATATACAGACATGTATATACATGTTTGTATATATATACATGTATATACACATGTGTGTATACATGTATACACACATGTATGCATAGTATGTATATATGTGTGTGTGTGTACACATGTATATATACACACACATATACATACATGTATATGTATATGTATATGTATATATGTATATACATGTACATGTATACATACATGTACATGTATGTATACATGTATATACATGTACATATACATACATACATGTACATGTATGTACATGTATATACATCATGTACATGTATATACATGTATATATATATACATACATACATGTATGTATGTATATATATACATACATCTCTCTCTCTCTCTCTCTCTCTCTCTCTCTCTCTCTCTCTCTCTATATATATATATATACATGTATGTATATATATATATATGTGTGTGTGTGTGTGTGTGTGTGTGTGTGTGTGTGTGTGTGTACATACATGTGTGTGTATACATTTGTTGATTTATATGTTGATGTAATCTATATAGATTAAAATTTAAGATATATAAGCAATAACACTGCGACTTCCAAACATACAAGAGAAATATATTAATATTTATCCAATATAAACATGTTAATTAGGGTATTATGTTGTTACTAATATTAGAGTATTATAACTCTCATAATTAATAGGTTAGTGTTAGGGTTTAATTTGGTTTAGGGTTAGGGTTAGGGTTTAATTTGGTGTGAGGTGTAGTGCTCAATTTTGTTTAGGATTTGGATTCATTTTTGTTAATTAGTTTATTATGTTATTATTAATATTAGTATTATATTAATGTTTTTAGGATTACTATAGTATTGTATACTCTAAAAATTCATCCAACATGGGAGTAGATTTTTAAAAGCCAAATACTTGAAGCTAGATAACCTTAATGATGATGGTTTTATGGTTTAAGATCTAATTTGGTTTAGTGTTAGGGTTAGGGTTGAAATTTGATTTAGGGATTGGGTTAGGGTTAGGGTGTAATAAGGTTTAGGTCAGTATAGGGTTAGGGTTAAAGTTTATTTTGGTTTAATATTCAATTAGGTTTAAATTCAAAGTTCAATTTAGTTTAGTATTAGGGTTCAATCGTATTTAAAGTTAGCATTCAATTTGGTTTAGTGGTAGGGTTAGGGTTTGATTTGGTTTATGATTTAGATTTAGTTTGGTTTATGGTTATGGTTCACTTTGATTTAGTGTTGTGGTTCAACACGGTACAGTGTTAGGGTTAGAATTCAATTTGGTTTATGATTCATTTAGGGTTTATAATTAATGTTTAAATTTTAGTTTAGTGTTACGGTTCAATCTGGTTTAAAGTTAGGATTTATTTTTGGTTTAATGTTATGCTTAGAGTTCAATTTGTTTTAGGGTTAGGGTTCAATCTGGTTTAGAGTTCAGGTTATCATTTGATTCAATTTAGGGTTAGGGTTTAATTTGGTTTACTATTAGGTTTACAATAGATTTTGGTTTATGTTTAGGGTTAGGGTTTATTTTGGTTTATTATTCAATTATGATTTAGGTTAGAGTTACAAATCAATTTGGTTTACGGTTAGAGTTTGACTCAATTTAAGATTTGTGTTCACTTTGTTTAATTTGGTTTACTATTAGGCTTCAATTCGGTTTAGTGTTAGGCTTCAATTTGGTTTAGTGTTAGGATTTAATTTGGTGTTAGGGTTACAATTCAATTCATTTTATGATTTAATTAGGTTTATAGTTATTTTTTATTTTGGTTTAGTGTTAGGGTTCAATTGATATTGATATTGGGTCAATGTTCAATTTTCTTTAGTGTTAGGGTTAGAGTTAAATTTGCATTAGGGTTGATTTTGATGTAATGCTCAATTAGTGTTGGGGTTAAGGTTCAAATTTGTTTAGAATTAAGGTTCGATTCTATTTAGGGTTTGGGGCCAATTTGGTGTATAATTAAGTTTGAATTTGGTTTAGGATATAATTTCGCTTAGGGTTACAGTTAAGGTTGCATTTGGTTTAGTGTTAGGGTTGGGGTGTATTAATATTAATTTAATATAAACATGTTAATTAGGGTATTGTGTTATTATTAATATTAGTATTATATGACATCTTAATGGGCCTGCTCGGGCTAATTTGAAGACTTGTAAAGAGAAGTTTGTGGAGTGGATTAAATCGAGTGAAGGAAAATATAAAGTTAACTTCAATGGGGCATTGAAGGGCAATCCAGGACATCGGGAGCTAGATATGTGGCAAGATATTGGGAGGGTAATGTATTAGCAATTGGAGCTTCGAAATTATCGAAGAGAACAAATAATGAAGCAAAGGCTAGGGTGGAAATTCAAGCTTTAAAAATGGCCAAAAAATTAGGCCTATCAAAGATACAGCTAGAAGATGATTATTTAATAATAATAAATGTAATTAAAAAAGGTGAAATTATGTGTGGAAACTAATAAGTATGTTACTATTGTGGTTCAATTACTAGCAACATTTGAGGATTTTCAAATTCCGCATGTGATGAGATCAAGGAACAAAGTAGTTGACAAGTTGTCTAAGTGGGCAATAACATTTAATGATGAGTAGGTTGAAGTTACAATGGAGGATTTTGAGATATTGAGCTTGACCTTTGGGATTCTTTGTATGCTGTCATAGTTAAAAGTGATCATGAGAGAGTGAGGTGGGTGGAGTGAGTTGGCAAGGGTTATTAAGGTGTGTAGATAAAGCCTACAAAGTAAGTATTTGGATGTCATTGAGATAAACGGGTGGCAATCGGCAGAGAAACATGGAAGCTACCTTTACTTTGCTCCCAACAAAGCAACAAATCACCTTTTTCTGAGAAAAATTACAGAGAATAAAATTAAAACTCTCTTCAATTTTAATGAGGATATCTTTTTGCAGATCATGAAAATTCTGTTGGGGGAGGATTTTTTGTTGACGGAACATAGATATAGAAGCAATATTAACGTTTTTTCAATAGTGTTGGCATGGGGTCTAGAAGTAGGCTGAAAAGAAGAGATAGAATGGGTTTTGAGGGGGTGTTGACAAACAATGGTTGTATGGTTTATAGATGATTTTGGAATGGGCAATTTCAGGGAGTAGCATTTATGATCAAAGAGGTTGTGAGCAGTGCAAAAAGGAGGATCCCCAACAACTGTTACTATTCATATGGTGTGTGATTGACAAAGATGAGCGGCGTGCAAAGGCATACATAAAATGGGACCCTCTGAAACATTTATGTGAAAAAAAGAACAGGAATGGGCAAAGGGAAAAAGGAAAGTGGAGAAGATGAAAGAACCAAACAATGGGTTTGAGTTAAAAAATCACTGGATGAACGAACCAATAAAACTAGTGTGGAAATAATGAATTGATGACATGTAATGTCCCCATTTTAGCAGACTTGGATTTTGTGAGATTAGCCTATTATCCTGACCCTCGTAGGCTAATGTGTTGGATAGAGGGTCTTTTGAGGATTGGTATCATCTCCAGTGTTCAGAGTGCTTCAGTTTGGTCTTCGTTTGGCATCATTCGGACATCATTTGCTCTACTTCCTATTTTTAGTAAGTCTTGGGATGTTAGAGATGGACCCCTGCTATTTTTAGTAAAGGGGGTATGGTCATATGCAGCTTCATCATGTCAGCTCCCAGTTCAGACGGCGTTCAAAAATGTTGAATATTAATGGAGATATTAATGTTTATTTAGTTTAAATAAACATTAATGTTTTGAGCTTATATTATTAAGTTATAATATAATTTTATATCATAACTTAAGTAAGGGTCCAAGTATCATTAAAGGGGGCCATTTAATTAATTAATTGTGGCTCTTTTACCAAGGTGAAATATTAAATGACAAAGTGAAAATATTATATCATTAAATGTCATTTAATATCATTAATTGATTTAATGCCTTATTGGAGAAAATTGAACCTTCATGGGAAATATATATAAGGCTTTTGAAAAGAAGAGAAGGGGGATTGATTATGTGATTGGAGTTTTTGATTGAAGTTTTTCTGGAGCATTGAAGTGTAGAATACCAAGGGTTTCTGCAGGATTCAAGGCTTGTCGGCATTGGAGAGCGTGGCTTCTTCATTGTAACAGCATATAGAGGGTGTGCAATATCATCTGATTATGCTTGTGAGAGTTGGCTTCATTCAGAAGTCAATATTGAGCTGATTGGAGGGTTTATTTCAAAGTTTGTTTGCAGATTGAAAGAGACTACAGTGCGCTACAGTGTTGTGAACAGTGTGCATGAACAGTGCGCTACAGTGCCATGAACAGTGTGCATGAACAGTGTGCTACAGTGTCGTGAACAGTGCGCGTGAACAGTGCACTACAGTGCCGTGAACAGTGCGCTACAGTAGTTTGAGTTCTATAGAAGGGGATTTAGAAAGGTTGAACAGCTATATATATTTGACAAGGGATTTGTATATGAGGAGAATCAAACCAATATATCAAGGCAGCCATTGAAATTCCAGGTTTCCTATCTATGGTCATTGTATTAGAAAATCATTACTTCATTGCATCATTTTCTATTATGATTATATCATGAAATACTTGGAGGTTGCATATGTTTAATGGAGATATAATTTGCATATTCCACATTCATGGTAACATTCAACATTGATCAGCCACTTAGCTTTCATGCCAATTGTTTGGTTAAATGCCTAATGGCTGTAGGTATACATTGGGATGCATGACAAGTGTTTGTCTTAATGTCTACTAGCTGTACTAATTAATTTCAGTCATTTCATGTGTGTGTAAGCTCTAAAAAAGCTAGCATATCATTTCTATAACAACTTTGTATTGTTAGAAGCTTTCCATAACTTCATTTGCAGCCTACAAACCCAAAGAAGACAAATAAGAATTCACTACAGCGGCTTCAAACATTGTATGCCAAGTGTTTGACAATATTCCTTGGGGGTTCAATAAGCGAAACAAGGTCAGATTAGCCAAGGGATATTACATGACATAAATTTTGTAAATTTTATTAAAAGTTTGTATTTGTGTGGAATTGTAGTAGTATGGTAAATGTTTTAGAATTTATAAACTATGTGTAGACACTCATTTATGTCCATTTAATTAAATAGATATTTGATATTTATTTGATTATTTTTTATTTTTTTTTTGGGTAAGTGCTATCAAGTATGGGGATAGCGCCCTATATTGATATTTCAAAAGATTACAAAAAGTTTAGACTCAAAAACCATAGACCAATCCAAATTAACGAAACCACTATTAACTGCCACGCAGGGCTTGCAGAATAGCAGATGTGCATTCACCAACATGGATGACATTGCTAGTCGACTGTTCCGACAACCACCAATCCTCAGCTTGAGTAACGCGTCTGAAGGGATCCATATTGTCGTTCAAAATAGCACAACGAAATACTTCCCAAGCATTCTCACAGAAGACTCGCATCTTATCTCGTTCTTCCATCTTTGCCAGAAATTTCTCCATCGCACGATTGTGCCTTTCATTGTCCGAGTCCTCCTCTTCCACAGATGACCCATCGTCCGAGCTATCAGACGGCAAGTAATTCTCCATCTGGAAATAAACTTTTAATATGCTCAGTCTCTGGTCAGATAGCAGATTTAAGACACAGTTAGCCATTGCATCCACCAGGAGAGGTTTAACAAACCCACTAAGAAGCTCGACCATCTTTTCCCTTGACTCCCAGACATCCACCACCGGGATAAGTGTAGCTTCCAGGACCTTAGAGTCACACCAGTGCCTGTGGTGGTTGAGGGCCACACCAACCAAACCTTCCATGGCATCATAGGTCGCGTCCACTGTAAAAAATAGGTCTTGTAATTGCCCTCTCAGATCCTCAGCACAATTAACACACGAGACATCACCAAAGAAGGCCATTTAACCACAGTCCTAGCTCAGGATAAGCTTCAGGTATAGAAGTTTTCAAAGAGCGGACACATAAATAGAAGTGGGCATCCTGTTCTAGGAGCTTCCAGCATGAACCACGAAGAGATTTGTAGAATCTAGCGTGATCCAAAGGATTGGAAACTGTCAGTGAAGATTTCAAATCCACTGCATTCTTGGTCCTCCTGTTTGTAGCAACCGCAGCCATAAGGGTGCACTGAACAAAAAACAGAGCCCACTTATCAAAAGTGTCCTGGCACACCGCCAAACCATGAAACCTTCGGAGAGTTTTACTGACCGAATTCTGATTGCATTAGATCTCGGACAGGTTGTGGGACAGAATGTAAGTCAAAAGTGACAGAACCTTGAGGGATGTCCGCCCCCAAATTGGCAACACAATCTGCCACTCGATTGGCTTCTCTATAAGTACAAATAATTTCATAATGGTTGATATCGTTAAGGAGCCGAGATATGCATGGGACCCATTTGTTTAAGTTCCTACTCCCAAATCCCTTTTTGATAATCCCCTGGATAATAACTAAAGAGTCCCCTTCAATGATGATCTTTGACAAAACATTGGAGACACATAAGTTAAGGCCTTCCAAGAGGGCCCAAATTTCTACTTCATTATTAGTGGCCACGCCCAATGACCCAAAACTTCCCAATACTAACTCGCCAGCATCGTTACGAATAATGACCCCAAAGCCAGAAACCCCAAGATTCCCCCTAAATGCACCGTCAAAATTTAGTTTCAGCCACCCCTCGAGGGGAGCCTTCCACCTGATATGTTTTCTGATACCTTTCTTTTTTTAGAGCATTGGCATCAAGGCGGGAGTAACCAGGGACCAATTTTCCATCATTTTCCTATCCCAATCAGTAAAGTGTTGAGACTGCTTTCTTTGCTTCCCGTTGATCAGTTCCTCTATGGACACTTTGATAAGATCAATGAGTCTGTCCACTGGGAGGCATTTATCTGTAAAAATCCTCCTATTTTTTTCCTTCCATAAATGCCATGCTATCATTGAAGGGCCTATGATCCAAATATCACTCCACATAGAGGATCTATCCACAGGCCACGAAACTAGGAAATCCTTCAATTTCAAATTCCCAACTGTGGAGAAGCTAATTTTATCTAAAAACTAGTTCCAACAAGATGCAGCCAATGGGCAAGTGTAGAGTAGATGATCAACCGAATATTTATCTGATTATTTAACTATCGTTCAACTATTAATTAAATTCATCCTAACTATGTTCTTCTATTAATTAAATAAATTATTCAATTTATTTTATTTTATTCACTTAACCATATTCTGACAATTAATCAAATAAACAGAGCATATTTGTTTAATTAATCTCATCTCTTGAACATAATTTAAATAAATTAGCATTTATTTAAATCCCATATCTCACATTTAAATAAATAAATATTTATTTAAATTCTTAAATCCCTCACCTACTTGCATCTTCTAGAAAATACAAGTTGCAAGTTAACCCTCTTCCTAATCATTTCTAAAACCCCTATCATTAGCCTAATCACCCTTTAATGGTTTGCACATTCCTAAACCAAAGGTTAACCCAAAGCCCATCAACTCAAACCTTTAAAGTTCTTAAGCCTTTAATGGTTTCATTCTAGAGTCTACTCAAGCCTTTAATGGCTTCCTTTAAAGTCTTTAAGTCTTTAATGGTTTCATTCTAGAGTCTTCTCGAGCCTTTAATGGCTTCCTTTAAAGTCTTTAAGCCTTTAATGGTTTCATTCTAGAGTCTTATCAAGCCTTTCATGTTTTCCCTCAAAGTCTTCAAGCCTTTAATGGTTTCCTTCTAGAGTCCTCTTAAGCCTTTAATGGCTTCCTTCAAGTCTTCAAGCATTTAATGATTTTGTCTACCTCTCCTCTCAAGCCTTCCCTTGTTGACACTTGTCAACATGTGATTTGCTTGAAGGAGAGCACATAGATTGAGGATCGCCACTTCCTCAAGCAATCCTAACCCTTCCTCAATCAATTCAATCTCAACCCTTCATTTGCTCATTTTCCTATAAATAGATCTCATTCCTTCATTGTTGAGATCACACACACACGTAGAGAGAGTTATCCATGCTTCATTTTGTTTATTTCCTTCCTAGCTTGTTTACTAATCTTCCTTGATAATGCTTTTAAATGGTTTTAGTTTTTATGTTGACTACTAATCTTGACTAACCATTTTATTGTGTTTCATTTGGTGAGCCCAACATGAGTCGAATCATATGTCTTGGAACTTATACGCCACCTCCATAGCTTAATAGAAAACTTTGCCAAGGTTTCACGTAAATCTTCAATTATCAGTTGACTTTCATTGTTGGTTAAAGAATAATTTTGTTCTACAAAATCCAAGCTTTGCTCACATACCTATTTGTCTCCTCATATTTCCATAAATACAAAATGACAAGCGCTTTTAATTCAAGCAAATGTTCATATTGTGGATTGATTGATAATGCTTCATTTAGTGTATACATTTAATTTGTTTCATCTCCCAGTTTCCTCATATCCAGAAATTTTGTTGCTCAATCTATATATTCCCACCCTTGCCCACCCTTGCTTGCAATAGTTTGGGTAAAGAGTCATAGCTCGGCTACATACTCAAGGCACATATTACTTCCGATCCAGAGCACTTTAAGTTGAGAACTATTTGAGAAATGTTCTCATATTTTATTATGCTCAAAGACGCACATCTTCTAAGATTTCTATTGTTGTTTAGTTAATACTGTATGCAGTTTGAGGAGGATATAAGTCATAGCCAGGTGTGTAGAGTGAACAACAGGCCCATTTTTAGAATGAACTATAGGACATTTCACATCTAAGACCAATCCGATCTACCCTCTTATGATTATAGTCTGCATATAAGCTTTAACAAAATGAGTGATGTAATTTTTCTCTATACAACTGCAATTGTTCTTGCTTGTGCTTTGTAATTGGGTTCATTGTTAGTGGAGATCTCTTGCAACTAAACTCTCATTATCTTCCTTGGAAGCGAACTCATTATCTAACCCTTGATCAACATTTTGTCTAGCATATTTGTTATAGTTGATTGAACGCATGTTAATTACTTCGTTCCAAGTCGATATCGTTCTATAAGCGTATACAACAAGGAACAACTTAAACATCACACACTAAGCTTATATTTCTAGGCTTACAAGTGTTAAACACTCAGAGTTGACTAACATTTTCTTAGCTTAATATGTTTCTTAATGTATATGGTCACAATAAGAATACACTTCTACGCTTAAAAATGTTAAACACTCAGAATTGACTAACACTCTCTAGACTTAATATGTTGCTTAGTGTGTGTGATTTAAGACTAGCCATACAACAAGAGTTATGAGAAGTGCTTTGACTGATCGAAATTTCAATGTTTTTTTTTTTGGCTAGGTTTTGATTTGCTTAATCATGATTTAAAATCCTTTTGGCACAAAATCTGCAATCTGTTTTCTGTCAAAACACCTTTATCGCATTCCATAACATGGCACCTCTTTGAGATCTGTTACTTACGGCACAGAGAGGGACGTTACTAGAAAAAGATTAGCTTTACACCTTCCAAATTCATTTGCTTAAAAGTTTATAGCAAAATATGTAACAAAAGTCCCTACCCGTATGCTTTGATTGTTGTCCATACCCGTTTCCAAATTTCGATGCAGGTAAGAGAGACTAGCACTTGCAATTACCAACTATCAAAAGCTCCCATCGGGGGCACTTGCAATTACCAACTATCAAAAGCTCCCATCGGGGGCACTTGCAATTACCAACTATCAAAAGCTCCCATCGTGGTACAGGCAGGAAGGTTTTAGTTCATTTGAAGCATCGATGACTAAAAGCATTATGTCATAAAGTTTTGTGCAGGTCGTGGCATTGGCTTTGCAGCTACTTTAAAAAGTTTGTAAAGCCTTCAACAAATCAGTTGTGTGCATATCTTGCAATGATTACTTTCCATGAGACGACATCTCTTTGAGTTGCTCGAAAGTTTTTAAAGCCTTTTCAACACGTCCACTTTCACGCCTCTGATATGAAACCTCTTTGACAGGCAGGGAGGCGGCTGGCAAAGCTTGTTTTATCAAGACTTTACACAAAGCATTTGCTTGAAAGTGTCTAGTCTTTTCACCAAGTTTGTTTTTCCTTATCCTGCATTTGCTTCAAAGTTGCTTGAAATTTTCTAAAATCCCTTTCAATAAGTATATTTTATGCATAGAGGAATAGAGAAATTTTGATTCGATGCACATCCATCTTATGGTTTATGGTCAAAACTGTGATTGACGGTTTCTGCAGCAAAGGTCGCAAAGTCAATGTTTTGATAGTCTCGTCATTCTTCTCAAGATTTGAGCTCTTTTCCTTCGCTGGAGATTTATGAGAACAAAGTCATTGGTTTTGTCTTTAATGTGTTTTAGAGATTAATTGTGATAATGTACCACATCTTGACATATCACATATGTGAATTTGTTGTCATGATGACATAGAATGTGAGATGACCATGCTTAGAGTCAAGATACTTTCAAAGAATTTGAAATTATTATTCAAATGGTGGAGAAGTAATTGTAAGCTTTAAATAAATAAAATCCAAAAAAATGGCATGCGCTTAGAAGAAAGAGACTCACAAGAGGAAGGACAAATTGCAAACAACGACACGTTGGATGTTGTAAGTATTGAAACCTTTGTCTTTTCAAAACATTTCACTAAGTCATTTTTTTAAATTTTTGCTAACCATTGTCTAACAAGGGTACAGGTGCAGGAGATAAAAATGGAGGATTTCTAACAAATCATGTTTGCAGGTTTTCAAAGTGTCAAATTGTCAATCTTTTCTTTAAATTCTGTTAATAGTGCAAATTGATCAATCCTACAATTTGATTTTTTTTCAACAAAATGGCTTAAAACGAACAATCAATTTGTCATTTTTTTCAGGGTTTAAAAGGAACAATTAATTTGTCCTTTTCAAGGTTTAAAAAGAACAATTAATTTGTCATTTTGGGAATTCATAGTGTTTCAAGTGCCTTTGTCTATTTTGCAAGTGAATTTTCGACAATTAACACTTTGGAATTCAAACTACTGACAATGTGTTGTAGGGCCTAGCATGGAGACCTTTTTCAAAATAATTGTTCATTTCCTTTATCTACATGCTTAAAATAGGTACATAGCTTAAGTAAACGGTTAATTAAACATTGTCTATCGTGTTTGTAAAGTAATAGGCATATGCTCTCCCCTTAATTGGGTGACAAAAAAACCAAACTCACTCTTTCAATTCTTTGCATTAAGATAACACCTTTAGAATGCTTGCCCTCCCAAGTAGCCAATAAGGCCAGGTGAGAGGGGAACGACCTAAGTGGGAACGACCTAAGTGGGAACAACTAAAGCCAAGTTATTCCAACCCACTTTAATCAAATGTGGTTGTGATGAAAATCACATCCAACAATAGTGTTCATTGATATCCCTCCCCCAGTATCCTCGTGATGCGTAAAGACTTTGTTCTAAAGATTGGGAGGCCTCTTGAGGGAGTTTATCATTGACGCATCAAACATAAACCCTTTTTACAAACCATAAGTGTAGAATCCAACTGAGTCAGTAACCAAACATTATAATATCACAATGCAAGGGTGGGGAAGAATCCACCCCCAAGAAGTCACCATAAGGCTCCCAAGAAAATTATCCAATTGAGAAGAAATTCTCTTTGGATCAACTTCTAGCAAAAGGCAAAAAAACGGGCACACCCTAGAGTGTGGCATGGCTATTTGAGCTGACGGAGATTCCAAGTTGTGAGTTGTGATATCATAATGAACACTTGAGAATAGGAGAGTCTGATTGATGCATCTTCAATTGTTCAAAACCTGTGGAAATCATTGGGGTTTGAAAAGATCCTAGAACATACACATTTCATCGAATTCATTTCAAAATTATTCTACCAAGAAAAGATGTGTTCATGTACTTGATGTGTCTGTTGGGTCTCAAATCAACAGATTGGATAGGTTCTAAGGAAATGCCAACTCCTATGATCAAACCCTCCAATTGACTTGACCAACTTATAGAGTGAACCTATTTGGTTACTAACTCTCTCACTTTAGGCTCTGCAGGACCTAGGCGGGTATACCTACTCACTAGTTGTTCCTTCAACTAATGCTTTTTATAGCAGATTTAGTGTCTTAATCTGATGTCTCCTAGTCTCAGAATGGCATAAGTTTCTTAAACAAACTGACTTCAGATGTGTGTACTAATCTATGTATCTTACAAAAGTATATATGTTACACTTTGGCTAAATTACCTACTATACCTACTCTACTAATCCTAATGCTTAAAAGTAAAGGGTAACTGGTATGGTTAAAGGGTTTGTTTACAAATGATTAGTGCCTTTCCTCTTATTTGGGCTACAGAGTCTTATATTTCTTCAGGACTTATTGTGTAAACTTATGAGACAGTTTTTAAACCCACCACCTCTCGATGAGTCTGTCAGTTACTGTTTCTTATGAGCTCTACTTCAATGTCTATATTGTAAATTGTTTGAATGGATTTAACCCTAACTTTTAAGAGACCATCCAAGGAAGAAATACAGGGAACAATTACAATTCATGAGTAAATCTTTTTGATTCAAATCTACAATATGAAACACAGAATTTTACTGGAAGAACACGAATAACCTTATCCACTTTTAGATAATATCATAAGCAACTACCTTCTAAAAATATGTTAACTCTCAACACATATGAGAAAGAAAATACAACTAGTTATTTTTGATAAAAAGTTTTAAAGTACAAAATTGCCTCCACCTCTTCTCTTTGTTTTTCTTCTCTCTTTACATTTTACATCACACATATATATGTGTTTGAATGGTTTTCATACCCCTTTGGGTGAAAAGACACCCCCCTTTTAAATAAAAATAATTCCAAATCCCGAAATTGCCTTAGTTTATGTAATTAATTGTCACTTTACAAGTTGTTTAGGCATATTAGAGGTATTTTAAGGCTATTTTATGGGTATATAATGGATAAATGGTCTTTAAATGATGTAAATACCCCCTTCGGTGCTTCACACTCCATTTTTTATGCCCATTATTGTGTTTATGTTATGGTTTCATATTGTGCAACAAATATAAAATATATTACTTGTACCTATTCAATATATATATATATATATATTTAGAATTTTTCTTGCTCCTTGTCTTGGAATTTGGAATTCTAAAAATTGCAAATTTTAGGGTTCCAACAGTGTCTTCTTGCCAAAATCAAACATTAAAAACAAGTACATCTCATCAACTAAGCAAAACAAAACCTCGACCAAGAAAAAGCTTGACACAAACATACACCTTGCCACAACAAAAATTTCAAAATGTGTCATATACTCAAGTCCCTCAAGCATATCAAGAGGTCTATTTACCATCAATTCAAAAAAGAGAAACCTATCCAAAAAGAGAGCTTAAAGAAGAGAAGCTTTCTCTACATAAACCACAAACTCTTGTTAAAACATGGAACGTTTCTTCACTGTTTTCATGATTATCTACCTAGTTATGGGAATGAGTTTTATGAAGAACCTTTGAGGTCTCGTGCCTTTCAACAAAGATCTGCCTTGTCCCAATCTCTCAATAGAAGTGGTCAAGTCTCCTTGTCTAATATACCTCAACAAGAAATCACCTATCGAGTCATTCCTCATCTAGGATAGCCTTTCATCCATTCTTATTTGCCAAACCATCTTATTTCAAAAAAATCAAACCTTTCATTGCAAAAATCTCATCCAATCATCTTACATTCCACAACCCAAAAATCTCCTACTAGAAGCTCCAAAGTTTGCACTTATCATGAAAATCCATCACCAAATCACAATTCATTCAACTTTCAACATTAACAATTTTTGTCCTTAGTCCCTTTTAGATCTTTCACATCCTATTCAACATATCAACTCATTAGTATATCTCTAACATCTAGGATCAATCATCCTAAGAGGTCATACTAGTCATATATGGTAGGCAAAACAAACTCATGAGTGCATCCTCTCATAGTTAGATAGCTTGTGGACGTTAACTGAATGCTTTATTATGTGCTTTAATTGAATGCTTTTTTACGTGCTTTAACTGAATGCTTTGAAAAGAAGTGATTGTGAATGTATATTGAAAATGAGATTGCTTTCAGGACTTAAATGAAATCTGCATAGATCAATTCATATAGGATTTGGGAAGAATGTTTCTCTATCAAGGACCTTGAATGCATACTAATCAAAACCTTAAAAGATCAATAACAAACCAGTGCCTCTATCCAGGGATATATATGACACTTTGTGGACAAAATATCTTATCAACTCAAGAGACAATTTCTCATCAACTATGAAGGTTCAGTATGCATTACACAAACAATAAGAACTCAATCTTTCACTTAATTCAACAACATGTGATTCACATCATAGCAAATCTATAAACAGATTTATCAAGAGGACAAAGATAATCATCAACACAAAAGTGTACACATATTTGGAAAAAGAAACAATGAACCTTGTATATTAATCTTCAGGAAATAATTGCATACATAAGCTGCACTTGCAGATACTCCATTATAGATTGCTTGCACAAAATGATACTTCTTCTTCCTATAGACTTCTCTAATACAAAATGATATTCAATCCTTACAGTAGTATGTTGTTCTCATGATTCCTCCCTTTTACATATAAAAATGACTCCCTATAAGTATGTCAATCAAAAGACATATATGAAAGGACACACCCTTTCATTCACAGAAGAGAAAGCTACAGACAGTTGCATTCCAAAGGACACACCCTTTGGCTTAATAATTAATTACAAATGAGAACCCTACAAATACTAAATGATGCTTCAATAATGTGTGCTTTATTCTCCGCCTTGATAAAATTCCTCAACAAGTATTCATTATCTTCTCATTATTTTCTGTACACGAGATAAGCCAATCAGATTCCTTGATTTGAAAATAAAACGTAATCCACTTTAGATTTTAGTTTGAAAATACTTGTTTAAAATAATTCATTAAAACCAAAGTATTTCCCTTTAAAAATATTTTGCAAACATAGCATTCGTTCATATAAAATAATACCTTACCCTAAAATATATATTCAAGGCACTTTATTCAGGATAAATACACATAAAACTCATCTTTAATGCACTTTCAAATAAAAACGTAAAGCAGAGAATATACTTCCCTTTTGTGAAATTCGTGAGTTAATATTCGGGCCATATGATAAGAACGTATTTTCCCCTTGTAGTCTGAGTTATACATTTAATTCTGATTTTTTATTCTACACCCCGCCACGTGTTTGCTTCTGGTTCGAGCGGGGATCACCTTGGGCAATACCTGGTTTTACCATCTTAGCACCGCTGGACCCACCTCAACTTTAACTCTTCCTCGTCGCTGGTCCGCGATGGATATTCATCGTGCATCTCTGCATAGTGGATCAACAACAACCATTAGATCTTTTCCAACTTGCTCGCACGTTATCTCCTTCGAACTACTTCCTTAGCCGGCCCCACCACTCGGTCGTCATGTCGCGGTGAATAAACATCGCACATCTTCCGATCGCGGTATAGCGACCACCGTCGGATCGACTCGACCAATCGTCCGATCGTCCGATCTTCCTTATCTGCTCAGCCTTTAACCTTTCCTGAGTGGCTCTCTCTTCTCTTTATCCATATGTGTCATGTGTCACTCTTTGGTTCGCCCGCAGATCCACCTACCCACCACTTGGACCTGGGTTCTTCTTCTGCGCTTTGCCATGTGGCACATCCTGATAAATCCATCGGGACAACACCTCATCTGCCACCTTGGTAGTCGCTATGTCGTGGGGGATATAGAACGTGCAACTTCCTATCACGGTATAGCGACCGCCGTTGGATCAATCTTGAACTTGCATGCTTGTTAACCTCCCCTTTTCCGCACATGCTTAGTCGCCAAGTCGTGAGGATTAACCGGCGAGTTGTTTCTCATTGCGGTATAGTGACCACCATTGGATCATCCGCCCGATCATTAGATCTGTATGACTTGCTCGATCTTTAGCCTCCATCCTCGCCAGTCTGTTGTAAAAATTTGGTTGCCTCGAGATGCGTGTCTGCATGCGTGGGGTCCACTGGGTTCATCCTTCTTCACGCCAAAAGCCATTTGTCTTTCGACAGTTATCATGCGGGCCGCTTTGGATTTAAGTGTTAAAAGAGCCTATCCCACAAACAATGTGAGATAAAGGCTTTCCCTCTTCTAACGCAACTCCATGTTCTTCAGTTATGCTCCTGCAAAATGATTTACTAACATCCAACTGAAAAGCTCTAAATTTAGATTTGCCTTTAGAAAACATATCAAATAATCTCATATGAATCCAAAATTCGAAACGTAGGTCTTGAGATATACATGAAATACAAAGGAATAGTTAATTGGACCTAAAGTGTTGAGATGAAAAAGAATTATGGTTCAAAAAGGTATACCTGGCTTGATTCCGAAATTTGTGAAACATATACATACCTCGAGTTGACCTCTTGATGGATGCATCAGACCTGGTCTCTGTAAGTTAGAATTGAACGAACTTACTTGATTATAGAAATTACACATGATTGAGCATAGAAATCTTCTTTTTGGCATAAATCTGGAACTCTAAAATTTGAAAACTTTAGGGTTCCAATAGTGGTTCTTTCTTGGGATGTATGCTCCATGTGAGCATAGCGAGATCTCAGTTATCTTTGGAAAAGTAGACCATTAGATAGCACCCCTTTTGTAGGTTCTCCTCTGAATAAAATTGGGTGGCCCAAGGCCCCCCCAAAAATGATAATATTCCCTTTCCTCTGTCAAATACCTGATTTTTCTCTTGTAATAACATGCACCTCCCGAAGATGTCATTATTCTTACTTGCCTAACTATCCATACATTTTATTGTATCCATTTTATCATAGAATTTCTCACATAAATATCCCAAAAATATCACTTGGTTTGAATATAAATGATTACATTCATATTCATTTTCTTTATGATTTGTAATCATGTACTTATACTGCCTTTTAACTTTACATTCCTTTGGAAGCCTTAATATTTTATCACATACCTCCTCTTTTGAAAAAGTCAAATCACTGTTATTATATGTAATCTTTACTTGAGTGTGATCATAATTTTGAATACCCCTTTCATCCTATAACTCATTTTTAGACTGCATAATATTCGTTGGGTGAAAAATAGTTGATAAATATTTATCATAACCTTTTGAGATATTTATCTCTCAGATCATAATATACAAATTGAGCTCCCCCATATTTTCATAATTACCTTTTGTGCCACATTATATTTTTTCAATTATCATTACATCCCCATGTTCCCTACACATTTTATTTTCTCTGTATATCAACTTTGGGCATATATCATTTTTAGGAATACTTTGCAGGAGTACCTTGTCCTCTTTAATCATATTACCACATATTATTTTTTTATCTCCCATAATTTTATTACATAGTGGTCCTAAAAAATTTTGATCATCTTTAGAAGTGCTTTTTTCTTTCTTTTTAGATAAGGTTTCCAAACATATATCACTTTCATAAAATTCATGTAAAAATATTTCATTCTTTTCTCTGTATGTAACATCTTCTCCCAATGTTGTGTTATAAGATTTTTCTGAAAAACTATTCAAGGGTATATTTTCCTTATATCTTTCAAATAATGGGCTTGAAAACATATAATATGTATGCATGTTTTTCTGCAAACCCTCTTCTGGTTCATTACATAAAAGATTATCATACTGCATACCTTTATTGAAAGTATTCTCCTTATAATTGCTATATGTCTCATTGATAGGAACAATATCTTCATAATTGCTATTTGTTGAAGTTTCTTCATGTATGTACACTGAATGTAAATCCATTTTGCCTTCACTTCCTGGATGGTCAATAATTGCATAGGAGGGACTAAAAAATGATTCACAAAAAATCATTTCCTCACATTCATGGAGAGTTTCATAATATTGAGGATTTAAAAAAAATTCAAAGGGATTTTCAAGGACACATTTCCTATTACACTCCTCATCGTGTATGTATTCCCCTAATGTATTATTTTCTTGGGAATCATCATTTTCTTCATCAAATAGACCCTGAATGTGCCCTAATCCATTAGTTTGTTTATTTTGAAAAAAATTGGATCATTCTTCTGAACATATCTTTCATATTCTTTATCTAACAAATACAAAATTTCTTCTGGACCGAGGAATGTTTCCTCTTTATTATTTATGTCTGTACCTACACATATAGATTCTTCCCTACTTAAATCCATAATTTCTTCTTTATCATCAGATTCTTCCTCTAACATGTTTTCATATAAAATCTCAAGTAGAAGCCTTACCTGAGGATCATGATAAATCCCCAACTCATGCATTTTTCTTGAAAATGGGGGCTTGATGTTTGAAGATATTTTTGTGTATATTTTGAACATCCTCATAAATAATTGTGGTGTAGATTCATCTTCCTATTTTTCTATGTCAAGAAATTCCTCCAAAGGAGACATACAGACTTCTGCTTCTATTATGTATTGTTGGTCCTCCTCTGGCTCATAGCTCATACTTCCCTCTTCACCTGCATCATAAAACACATCAAGGAACCATTGCTCCAACTCCCTCCATGATGAGATGCTATGTGTAGGGAGTGATTCATAAGCTTCTCTTGCATTGTCCTTCAAAGTCCTGACAAATAATTTCATCACATAATCTTCTGCATAAACCTCATAATCCTTTACAAATGTATAAAATACATCCAAATGATCAATTGTTGATTCATCATATTCCCCATGGAATTTTGGTACAAGTTTTGAAAGCTTAGGGAACAACTTGTTTAGAATACATTGAAAGCCACTGAGATCTAATGGCCTGATGCCATCTGGAATAAAAGGCTTTCTTTGAAACATTTTCAAAAGGAAAAATTTTCATTTCCCTCTGGGTCTCTTCCCCTAGTAGAGTCACCAATTGAAATAAAACTTCTTATTAGGTAGAGTCACCACCTCCCATGGAGGAAAATTTACTTATTAAGCTTCTGGGTTCTTCCTTTCAGTGGAGCACCTTAAATGAGATTCTAGAATTGATGTCTTACATACAACTCCCCAGCAGAGTCGCCAATTTGTTGTGTGACTCGGATGGGGAAAACAAAACTTATCAAATCTTCAATGAAAAACATGAGAGCTTCTAGGTGAATGTCAAACTATGTATGACAACTCCCCAACAAAGTCGCCAATCTGTTGGTTCCCAAAACCACAGATTGGAAAACCAAAAGACTTGCCAAATCCTCAAGTAGTCCAATCAGCCTTGGCCAACGAATAGGGACAGTCAAGGACTAGATCCCTCTGCACTTTAGGCTCCACTAAACCTAGGTGGGTGTGTCTCTTCCTCTCAAGAACAAAAGAGGTTATTTATAGTGGATTTAAATCTTTTAGCAAGTTTACACAACTGGCAAATTATTGTTTTGCAACTATGCTTTATTATGTGCTTTAACTGAATGCTTTGAAAAGAAGTGATTGTGAATGTATATTGAAAATGAGATTGCTTTCAGGACTTAAATGAAATCTGCATAGATCAGTTCATATAGGATTTGGGATAAATACACATAAAACTCATCTTTAATGCACTTTCAAATAATAACGTAAAGCAAAGAATATACTTCCGTTTTGTGAAATTCATGAGTTAATATTCTGGCCATTCGATAAGAACGTATTTTCCCCTTGTAGTCTGAGTTATACATTTAATTTTGATTTTTTATTCTACACCCCACCACGTGTCTTCTTCTGGTTCAATCGCGGATCACCTTGGGCAATACCTAATTTTACCATCTCAACACCGTCGGACCTACCTCAACTTTAACTCTTCCTTATCGTTGATCCGCGATGGATATTCATCATGCATCTCTGCATATCGGATCAGCGACAACCATTAGATATTTTCCAACCTGCTTGCACGTTATCTCCTCCGAACTGCTTCCTTAGCGGGCCCCACCACTCGGTCACCATGTCGCAGCGAATAAACATCGCACATCTTGCGATCGCGGTATAGCAACCACCGTCTGATTGACTCAACCGACTGTCCGATCTTCCTTATCTTCTCAACCTTTAACCTTGCTTGAGTGGCTCTCTCTTCTCTTTATCCATTCCTGCCATGTGTCACTCTTTGGTTCGCCCGTGAATCCACCTACCCACCACTTGGACCTGGGTTCTTCTTCTACGCTCCACCATGTGGCACATCTCGATTCGCTTGCAAATCCACCGGGACAAAACCTCATCTGCCACCTTGGCAGTCGCTATGTCATGGGGGATATAGGTCGTGCAACTTCCTATCATGGTATAGCGACTGTCATTGGATCAATCTTGAACTTGCATGTTCGTTAACCTCCCCTTTTCCGCACGTGCTTAGTCGCTAATTTGTGAGGATTAACTGACGAGTTGTTTCTCATTACGGTATGGCGACCACCTTTGGATAATCCGCTCGATCATTAGATCTGTCTGACTTGCTCGATCTTTAGCCTCCATCCTCGCTAGTCTGTCGTAAACCTTTGGTTGCCTCGAGATGCGCATCTGCATGCGTGGGGTCCACTAGGTTCAGCCTTCTTCACGCCAAAAGCCATTTGTCTTTCGATGGTTATCATACGGGCCACTTTGGATTTAAGTGTTAAAAGAGCTTATCCCACAAACAATGTGGGATAAAGGCTTTCCCTCTTCTAACGCAGCTCCATGTTCTTTAGTTATGCTCCTGCAAAACGATTTACTAGCATCCGATTGAAAAAGCTCTAAATTTAGATTTGCCTTTAGAAAACATATCAAATAATCTCATATGAATCCGAAATTCGAAACACGGGTCTTGAGATATACATGAAATACAAAGGAATAGTTAATTTGACCTGAAGTGTTGAGATGAAAAAGAATTATGGTTTGAAAAGGTATACCTAGCTTGATTCTGGAATTTGTGAAACATATACATACCTCGAGCTAACCTCTTGATGGATGCATCAGACCTGGTCTCTGCAAGTTAGAATTGAACGAACTTACTTGATTATAGATGTTACACATGATTGAGCATAGAAATATGCTCTTTGGCATAAATCTGGAACTCTAAAATTTGAAAATTTTAGGGTTCCAGCAAACTCCACAAGAGGAAATAGTAATACTAGGTTCAACAAGTTCTTTGACATGATCCTCAAAGGGAATGCAAACACTCACTTTCTCAAACTTGCACAAGAAGGTGCAAAACTCCCTTCTTACTATGATGTTTCCCAAGTAGTAGAAACAAATGATCAAGCGAAAACTAGTAAACGTTAGAACAAGGATCTAAACGATCACAGGCAACGAAATACCCATAACTATGACAACAATCAATAACAACATGATGACCATGATTATCCCACTCCCCAACACATAGATGGATATCTTATGTCAATAGATAAAGATCTCTCGCAATAAATAACAAATTCAAGGAGATCACAAAAATGGGTTTCTCTCAAGGACATATGTCCTTATCTGTTTGATAGGAGCATGATCATGCCACCATTTCCTCAAAACTTTGAGGCTCCCAAGTTTTGCGAATACAAAGGAGAGTGTGATCCTGGGGATCATGTCTGAGAATTTTACATGGATTTCCTAGAGGTTTCTCATTATGAAACATACTTAATGTGCCTTTTTCCTCAAAGTCTAGGAGGATCGACTATGCAGTGGTTTTCTCAGTTGCTAGGTGGAATCCAAACATTTGTTGACTTAGTTCAAAACTTTGTTACTCATCATGCACATAACATAGAACGAGATGTCTCCATGGCTGATGTATGCAACACTAAACAAAAAAATGGAGAGTTATTCTCAACATTCTTGCAACAATGGAGACACCTTTCTAGTAGATGTTCTTTCCATATTCCCAAGGAACAATTAGTTGAAATCTTCATTACAAACTTAAATGAAAAGATGGAATTCTACTTGGAAGTCAAATGTTCAGACTATTTTGAAGAGGTGATAGCCCAAGGACTCAAAATTGAGAAAAATCTTATCAAAAAGGGTTTAGTAAAAATCTTCAAAGACAACAAAGATGGTCCTCACCTGACTTACAATAGTGATAAACCAAAGTTTTGGTCTAAAAACAAGAATATTTCCAATGATGGCATTGTTGATGCTAGAACCATGAAAATTGCACAACCTGTTATGAAATTGTCTGGACCAAACATGAACACCAATAATAATCCCACAAACAACCAAGTGAGCAACACTCGATAGGATGTACCTAAAAGTAGGTACACGACATACAAACCAAATCAGACTTACACACCTTTTAAGGAACCCATTGAAATGGTGTCAAGGAAGCTTGTATTATCTAATCTTATTATGCTTCCAACAACGTCCAACTATGAGCCTCAAGTGAAACCTCCCTAGTGGAAGGATAACGAATATTGTGAATTTCACAAAGGAAAAGGCCATAGAACAAACAACTGTTACTGTTTGAAGAACATCATCCAAGATCTCATTGATCGAGGAGAAGTAGAAATTGATGGCATCAACCATAAAAGCTCAAACCCTGACCACACAATATGAAAAGGGAAGTACCTCCCATCAAGGGAAGAACAATGACAGTAAGGTCACTTTTACACGAGCATCTTATGATTATACTGTCAATAACATAACTGAAGATAATGAACACATTGCAATGATAACTATCAAAGCCAAGAATCCTAAATGCAATGTTGTTACTCTTCGTAGCAAGGTCACACTTCAAGGCGTGCCATCAAAAACAACATATGACCCAAAGCAGTATAACCTTGTTGACCAATTAGAAAAAGATGTATGTGCTAATTTCTGTCCTTGAGCTTTTGCGATTGTCACCATCGCATAAAACAATCTTAGACAAACTCTCCAAAAGTGTCGGTCCCATCTAATATTAATACTAATCAATTAACAAGCCATGGTGGACAATCTTAAATCATCTCATTGCCTCACTTTCACTGAAAAATAGTGATTCATCTATACAACAACCACATAATGCTTGACTTCACATTGAAGGTTTCATTAACAAACACCGAGTCAAGTGAGTCTTGATAGATGGTGGAGCTAGTCTGAACATATGCACATTGCAACTAGTAACAACACTGGAATACATAAAAAATGTAGTGTATTTTAGAAAGAAGATCACCATTAAGGCCTATGATGATACAAAATGATCCTCCAAAGGATGTGTCTCTCTACCAGTCAAGGTAGGACCCATGGTGAAGGATGTGGTTTACCAAGTCCTAGATCTACCCCTCTCATATAAACTTCTTCTAGGGAGACCCTGGATACATGCCATGCAAGCAATACCTTCCACCTACCATCAGTGCATCAAGTTTCCACGTAATGGAGTGGAAATAACCATTTTAGGTGATGCTAACCCATTTGCCTTTTGCAACAACATAAGGCATAAACCTGATACAACTATGCCTAGCAACTGAGAAGCTACTTCCTAATGGTCCTATGTTAGCCCTGCTTCTCTCACCAGTAATCAAATCCCTACACCGTATAACATCAAATTGAAGATGAAGGTAAAAGATGAAGGCCTAGGAGAATATAACATTAGCCAACTTTTCTCTGTTGGCCAACTACCAATTTCACCCCAGACATACGGCAAACCTCAACCTTCACAATAGAAGTCCACTACAGCTAGCACATATACACTTGCAAATTTCACCCCAGGAAGAAGCCAAGATGAAGAAAATACTGAAGAAGACTTGGCAAAGTGGATCTATAAAGATGTGTCAATCAAGGGTAAACAACCTGTACAGATACCAACATAAAACTATGGTAAAGGCTTTACAATGATGCAAAAGATGGGTTATGATGGCCATAGTTCTTTAGGCTTACAAAAGCAAGGCATGCAAGAACCTTTGCAATCTTCATTATAACCTTGAAATCAAATCAAAGGACTAGTATACAATCCAAGTCATGCAACCACTTCTCAATCAAAATCCACACATACAAAAAACAAGCAAAAGGGTTATGGTGCTCAGATGCCAATTACTCCAAGGTTAAAGCTCTTGTCCATTTCAAACACACAAGCAACATCAACAACCCCATTAGATATGACACCTTTAGCAGTTGTCGACAAAACTTTCACACTTGAAGACATGCCTGTAAGATGCAGTAACACAGATCTACAAAGTGATGTTGAGATAGATTCACATGAATATGAATGAGATTATTCAAGTTCACATGAATCTGAATGGGATTCTTTTGACACTTTTGAAGATAAAAGAGTAGAAGGAGAGACATGGATCAATACTTTTTCGGATCCTATTGAAACAACAAAATCTCAAAAACAACATGATATGGTGCAAAAGTTGCAGCGTCCTTTTGATAGAGATGTATCACCTCCTAAGCCTGAATATGAAGAGGAGAGTACCAATGATGATCTTGACACCTTTGTTTTAAACTTAAATGCCACATCCTATGACCTTAACCTAGTTGATGCAATAATGCCAATCATACATCCCCAACTCATTGATTGGGACCAACAAGATCTCCGATGCCTAGATATGTTCCAAAATGATGATGCAGTCATTGACTTCCTTGAACTTTGGGATAACATACCATGTGGGGATTACAAGGTTGGGTTTGCTATTGAACTCAACAATGCAACTTACTTTGGAGAGAATGTCAAACCTTTTAGTCTAAAAAATATCACAATCAAGAATGGATCTTCTAGTGAAAATTGCATTAAGGCACTTTTAGATCCAAAAACAATAAGAATAAAGGATGAATCCAATGGTAAAAACCTTTCCGAGGTGCTTGAGGATGGAAGGTTTGTCATTTTCCCATTCAGCACAAATCAAGAAAGATCATCTATCCTTGTGGAAGAAACAAAAGAAATAAATCTGGGAACAATAAGAGATCCTCACATAATACACCTAGCATCATCATTAACTCGAATAGAAGATCCTAGCTTTGCATAATTCTTTCAACAAAGACAAATCAACATTGCATGGTCCTATGAAGATATGTTAGGACTAGACCTAGATCTAGTAATGCATCACTTGTCAGTAGCAGAAGGAGCCAAACCAGTGAAATAGAAGCTAAGGAAAATGCATCCTCAAATCACACGCTTGGTAAAGGCTAAACTCAAAAAGTTGTTAAATGTTGGTTTCATCACGCCAATTGATTGTGAAAAATGGATATCTAATATTGTACCAAAGGAAAAACCAATCGGGGGCATCCACATTTGTACAAATTTTAGGTATTTAAACAAAGCTTATCCAAAAGATGACTTCTTCCTTCCTAACATCGACATGATTGTGGATATGACTGCAAGACATGCAATGCTCTCACTCATGGATGGATTTTCCGAGTATAACCATATCAAGATAGCACTTGAGGATCAACACAAAACAACTTTCACTTATCCATGGGGCACTTATTGTTGGAAGGTGATGCCATTTGGTCTAAAAAATGCGAAGCTACATATCAGTGAGCTATGACCACTATCTTTCATGACATGATGCATACTTTAATGGAAGACTATGTGGATGATCTCCTAGTAAATTCCTTAACTAGAGAGAATAATCTGGTGGTCCTAGACAAGATCTTCACAAGACTAGAACAATACAAGGTACGTTTGAACCCAAAGAAATGTGTCTTTGGATTAACCTCTGGGAAGCTCCTATGATACATTGTATTAGATAAAGAAATCGAAGTTGATCCTACGAAGGTCAAGGCAATCCTTGAAATGCCACCTCCAAAGAAAATCAGTCAGCTAAGAACATTGCAAGGGAGGCTACAATCCATTCATCGGTCCATTACTCAGTTGGTTGATAAATTTCATCCATTCACACATCTGCTACACAAAAACATTAAGCTCAAATGGGATGAAAAATGCTAACAAGCATTACAATAGTTGAAGGACTACCTCATGATAGCACTTCTATTAATACCACCAGCTTCAAACAGACCCTTATTATTATACATATTAGCTATTGCTATTTCCTTAGGGGTACTACTGGCACAACATGATGTAGAAGGAAAGGAATGCACAGTCTACTATATCTTTAGAACATTGGTAGGGTATGAACACAACTATACCCCTATTAAGTGTGCATGCCTTGGAGTGGTCCTAGCCTCACTCAAGCTAAGACACTATATGATGACACATAAAACAAAGCTCATTGCAAAGATCGATCCTCTGAAATATTTGTTAAGTAAAGCAGCTCTAACTAGTCAATTGGCAAAGAGGGTCATGATCCTGAGCGAATTTGATATTGATTATGTGGACTGCAAGGCAATCAAAGGGCAAGTAATAGCAGATCAACTGGTGGAGGCACCCATGGAAGGTAATCATCCACTCATATCAACCTTTCCAGATGAAGCAATATTAACAGTAACAAATACACATCAGTGGAAGCTCTACTTTGATGGATCGTACACTCGACATGGTTTAGGAGCAGGCATTCTCTTCATCACTCCTCAAGGTGACAACCTCCCAAAGTCATACAAGCTAACATTTCCATGCGCAAACAACATAGCCGAATATGAAGCCTTGATCACATGACTCAAAATGGCTATACAACGGAACCTGAAGGACCTACAAGTCTATGGTGACTCTCAACTGGTGATCCGACAAGTCAATGATGACTACCAAACTAAAGATGAAAAGATCATGCTTTACAAATGTATGATTGATAGTTTCAAACCAATCTTCACCACTATCACTTTTGATAAAATTCCACGGGAACAAAACAGAGCTATAGATGCAATGGCTATGATAACCTCTCTCCTAGATCTACCACAAAATTCTACACGCCACAAGTTCTTAGTAGAACAACTATGGATCCCTGCATATGATATCCCTGAATCCGAAATGGTATGTCAAATAATTGGTCCCAATTTCCCTTGGTATGGTGAATTCTACACTTACCTTCATGATCAAATCCTTCCATAAAACTTATCCAATAACCAACATAAGACCTTCATACACCAATCCTCTCGATACATAATTATTGCCGATACCCTATACCGACGAGGTCTTGATGGTACTCTCCTATAATGTTTAGATAAAGGAGAGGTGAAAACAACTTTACAAGAGGTACATGAAGGAATTTGCAGAGCACACTCTAGTGGCCCTTCCTTGGCTAAAAGGATCATGAGAACAAGATACTACTAGCCTGCATTGGAGAAATATTCTTACTATTTTGTCCAAAAGTGCAAGAAATGCCAAGTTCATGGAGACCTGTTACATGTACCAACATAGGAACTACAACCTAATGCAACACCATGACCCTTTTGTCAATGGGGACTTGACCTTGTGGGTAAGATACATCCATTATCATTAGGTGGCCATAAATTCATTATCATTTCCACAGAGTACTTCACAAAATGGATTGAAGTCATTCCATTAACACAAGTCACCAACAAGCAAATTGTGTCCTTAATTATCAATTATATCATATGTCGGTACGGTGTTCCCATGTCCATTGTTACATATAACAATCTTCCATTTAAAAACTAGGATGTCTGTGAATTGTGTGAAAAAATCCATATCCAACACCGATTCTGCAACCCATACTATCCACAAGGCAACGATCAAGTAGAAGCTTCAAACAAGAATATCCTTAGAATCTGAAATAAAACAGTCAATGACGCCGATTGTGATTAGGACATCCATCTAAATCCTGCACTATGGGCTTATTGAACTAGCATTTCAAACCCCTACAAACACAACACCATATTCACTTGTTTATGGAGCATAATCTATCTTACCCATTGACGTTGAGTTACCATCCCTACGAGTATCAATGCATAATCTAATCAATGATGAGGAATATCGAGTGTCACGCTTCAAGGCTTGGAATTGTTAGATGAGAAGCGACAAGCTACTTTCAACCACCTTAAAGCATATCAACAACACATGAGAAGAAGCTACAATCACAAAGTTAAGCATAAAATATTTGAAGTTGGTGATCTTGTCCTCAGAGAAAATCCTCAGAACCAGCCAAATAGGGAACATAGAGGAAAATTTGAATCAAACTAGGTAGGTCCGTATGTAATTAGTGTAGTCTTTGGGTTGGGGGCATATCAATTGGTTACTTCAGAGTGGGAACCACTCTCAAATCCAATAAACAACATGCATTTAAAGCAATTCCATACATAGCTATTTAGAGCATCAAGCTCCAACATATTTCAAAATATCAAAAACATTCAGAAAGAGTCCTTAAAAAAGCACAGAAAAAATTGAAAAAAAAAGAAAATAGTAAAGAGAAATCATTCATCCAAACGGTGAAAACCACTCAGGTGACACCTTGGATAAGTATGATGGTGAAAACCTGGCAAATAGGCACCATGCGTAAAGGCTTTGCTCTAGCATCTTTCAAATTCATTGATCAAATCCTTTCATCCACCCACAACATTTCATACTTACCATGGCTTGATATTGATCTATCAATATTTTTTGTTGTACAATCCCACCATCGCACTTAGCATCTACACCTAACTAGGGGCAAGATTCCTTGACATTTCGATGAGAGTGGATCCTGAATATCACTAGTTTGTAGAACTACTTTACTATAAATAATTTAAAAACATTCGAAAAACATCATGAAATAATCCAAAAACATTCGTAAAATATCCTAACATAAATCAAAAGCATTGGAAAAATTGTACAAAACTAGAAAATCCAGAAACATTACAAAACTGATCAAAAACATTGAAATAAACTGATTCTTGTTTCAACAAATATTTTATCAAACATGAAAAATAAATCGAGCCTACAAATCAAATACTCAAACAAGACAAACTATCAATTAGTCTATGAACCGTCAACTGCCTAGGCTAAACATCAAACAAATGTCTTAACAAGGATGCATCCTTCCTTCAAAACAAGACATGATGACACATATTTTGACAAGAAGATTAATTGGTTGTACGACTGTTGGTAGTAATTTTGTCTTTTACTAATCTATATCATGTTCCTATGTTACTCAAGGATATCTACAAGTAATTAGAGTGTCCATGATGGTTCATGGTATCTTTTTCTTTGTTTTTTGTATGCGGATTGTTCCATTGAAGTTATGGGGAAAATGCTAATGGTGTCTACATGGGAAGTTCATAAATCTACAAGATCCTATGTAAAAATACAAAGTCATGGATCACTATGGCTTATTGACTACAACATCTACCTCGACCATCAATATGTGAACCAAAATGGAGGGGAATATTCTTTGTATGTACTCTATCTGTTTACAAGTGTAACACTCAACCTTGGTTTATGATACCTCGGTTAAGATCAATACCAAATAATCCTAATGATGAAAGCAAGCACTATGAAAAGCACAAGATCCATTCATTTTCATTTCATCTGAACATATCCTACCATTTCATTTCGTTGCATTACATCCATCCATAAATCCACATTCCTACATATCATTCATACATAGTCATGACAATGGATACTCTATTTTGATCCTCTTCCATAGGAATGGGTACTAGGTCCTCCATACCTTCTATCTAACATTGAATCCCCCCCCCGTCCCTATCCAGGTCATCATCACCACATACCATACATCGTGTCCCATCAAACTAATGAAGACACGTACATTATAATCCATCTCTAAATGGAGGGGCTACGTAGCTGGTGTAACCTAGGTTATCCTATACGCAACAACACATTACTGTGTCTATATTTTCAACCCAACTATCAATTAATCAACCAATCACACACAGTCAAACCAAACAAATACATCAATTGTCTAAGTCTCAACGAGTAATTTACTTCAGATACCTTGACTTTATTGGGCAATTGCATCAAATGTCTAAGTCTCAATATGCCACTTTGACTCAATTACTCAGACTTTATCTTGTCCGAGCGAACAACTAACATCAATTGTCACGCTTTGACTAAAACCGGGACAATTCACCCAATTGCACTAGACTGTCCAAATAATATTGATCATTGTACAACATCAATCAAATGTACCACAACACTTCTTTTGCATAATATCTCTTGCCTAACCTAGGGTAAGGGTACTTATCGGCTTATCCTTCTCCTCCCTTAGCTCATCCAACATCCTTCATTCTACCATGCCTAATTTTCTTAAAATTTTTGAGAGATCGTCCGAATTTTTGAAATTCCATTCCATCTCTCAAGGGGGCATAACTAACCACCAACCTAGCGCATGTTGGGGTATGTAACATACTTGTTTTTCTTTGAAATGATGCGATACACCGCATCATCTCGAAGAGGGGAAAATGTAGACACCCATTTCTATTGATTTAATTAAACAAATATTTGATATTTATTTGATTATTTAACCATCATTCAACTATTAATTAAATTAATATTTAATTAATTCATCCTAATTATGTTCTTCTATTAGTTAAATAAATTATTCAATTTATTTTATTTTATTCACTTAACCATATTTTGACAATTAATTAAATAAATAGAGCATATTTGTTTAATTAATCCCATCTCTCACATTTAAATAAATTAACATTTATTTAAATCCCATCTCTCACATTTACATAAATAAATGCTTTTATTTTAATTCTTAAATCCCTCACCCACTTGCATCTTCTAGAAAATACTTGAGTTGCAAGTTAACCCTCTTCCTAATCATTTCTAAATCCCCTATCATTAGCCTAATCACCCTTTAATGGTTTGCGCCTTCCTAAACCAAAGGTTAACCCAAAACCCATCAACTCAAACCTTTAAATGGCTTCGTTTAAGGTCTTTAAGCCTTTAATGGTTTCATTCTAGAGTCTTCTCAAACTTGTAATGGCTTCAAAGTCTTAAACTCTTTAATGGTTTCATTCTAGAGTCTTCTCAAACCTTTAATGACTTGCTTTAAATTCTTTAAGCTTTTAATGGTTTCAATCTATAGTCTTATCAAGCCTTTAATGGCTTCTTTTAAAGTCTTTAAGCCTTTAATGGTTTCATTCTAGAGTCTTCTCTAGCCTTTAATGTTTTCCCTCAAAGTCTTCAAGCCTTTAATGGTTCCCTTC
This sequence comes from Cryptomeria japonica, assembly GCF_030272615.1. Taxonomy (NCBI): domain Eukaryota; kingdom Viridiplantae; phylum Streptophyta; class Pinopsida; order Cupressales; family Cupressaceae; genus Cryptomeria; species Cryptomeria japonica. The sequence continues at coordinate 357,261,763 of NC_081413.1, forward strand.
TACAGTCCTCTTAAGCCTTAAATGGTTTCCTTCTAGAGTCCTCTTAAGCCTTTAATGGATTCCTTCAAGTCTTCAAGCATTTAATGCTTTTGTCCCCCTCTCCTCTCAAGACTTCCCTTGTTGACACTTGTCAACATGTGATTGGCTTGAAGGAGAGCACATGGATTGAGGATCACCACTTCCTCAAGCAATCCTAACCCTTCCTCGATCAATTCAATCTCATCCTTTCATTTGCTCATTTTCCTATAAATAGAGCTCATTCCTTCATTGTTGAGGTGACACACACACGGAGAGAGAGTTATCCATGCATTATCATTTTGTAGAGATTTTGAATGAGTTGTTTGATGTTTTATCTCTTCCACTAGTTCGAGTTGCTAGTTTACATTAACACTTCATTTGTAAGCTTCATCCACACTTGACATAATCAATCATCTCCCATCCTCCATTTGGTATCCCATTGTGCTAGTGCTCAAACTGAATGCACACTCCACATAGCAGCAAGATCTTGGAGAGGAGGACAAGGAAGAGTTAACGCAAGGGAGAATCATGGGGAGTAATATTCATGTTTTGTTTTGTTTATTTCCTTCCTAGCTTCTTGTTTACTAATCTTCCTTGATAATGATTTCAAAAGTTTTTAGTTTTTATGTTGATGACTAATCTTAACTAACCGTTTTATTGTATTTCACTATGTATATGGTTATGAAGGGCAAAATTCAGTGGACAAGAGTGGGGTTATAGGTTGCAAATAATATAGTAAAGTGACTCCATTAGTGGAGAAATTTTTATTTATTTTTTCTTGTTTATGGGTAGATAGATGAAACGATGGTGAATGCAATTATCTTCTGATAATTAATAAAATATATATTATTACCTACCAAAAAAATATTAGTATTATATACTCTCAAAATTAAGAATCAATAAATTTGGTTTAATATTAAGGTTAGGAATTCATTTGGTTTATGATTTAGATTTATTTTGGTTTAGGGTTAGGGTTTCATTTGGTTGATGATTTAGATTTAGTTTGGTTTAGGGTTAGGGTTCAACTATATTTAGGGTTAGCTTGGTTTAAGTTTAGGGTTAACATTTTATTTGGTTTATGATTTAGATTTAGTTTGGTTTAGGTAAGGGTTCAATTGTATTTACAGTTTCATTTGGTTTATGATTTAGATTTAGCATGTTTTAGGTTTAAAGTTCATTTATATTTAGGGTTAGTGTTAGGCTTAGGTTTCCATTTCATTCAAGGTTAGGGTTTAATTTCGTTTAGTGTTAGGGTTAGTTTTAGGTTTCAATTGTATTTATTGTTAGGGTTAGTGATCAATTTGGTTTAGAGTTCAGGTTTTGGTTTGATTCAATTTAGAGTTATAATTTAGTTTGGTTAGTGTTAGGTTTATGATAGTTGTTGGTTTAGGTTCAAAGTTAGGTTTTAATTTAGTTTTATATTTAATTACGATGAGGGTTACAAATCAATTTAATTTAGGGTTATGGCTTGATTTTATTTAAGATTTGTGTTCCATTTGTTAAGTGTTAGGCCTCAACTTGATTTAGTGTTATGGTTTGAATTTGGTTAAAGATTTGGGTTGAATTTAGTATAGGGTTAAAGTTGAATTTGGTGTAGGGTTAAAGTTGAATTTGGTGTAGGTTCATTGTTCAAGTTATTTTAGGGTATAATTAGATTTAGCCAATGTTCAATTTTGTTTAGTGTTAGGGTTAAATATGATTTTGTGAGATTTTGCCAAGATCAAGAGGCAATGGAAAGCACAAATAAGAGAGACAAAATAGATGATAGGAATAAACTATATTCTATCAAGATGAAAATACTGATCAACTAGATCATCAATCGTTACATACAATGAATATGTGTCTTCTTATATAGGCAAGGCTATATGGATATGTGAGCACACAAACATGACATGTGGCTCAATAAGAAACAAGAATAGGTGTGGGTAGGTAAGAGAAACAATATAATATTCCACATGAGGTGGATCACCCACTGAATGTGGAGTGTAACAACAAGATCAACACCATAAAAGGTGGAAATTCTCTTACACACACTATCCCAATGTGACACAAACACCCAAGTGTCTCATACCCAAACTACTATGGAATGCATTTCCTAAGTAAACTTAAGTAAGGTGTAATAATATCCAAGATGAATAATTATTTACACCAATAGATTTAAAGTTAGGGATTATTTTGGTTTAGTGTTAGCGTTAGAGTTGAACTTGATCTACAATTCAATTAGGTTTAGGGTTAGGGTTCAGTCTAGTTTAGTATTAGGTTTATGATATATTTTGGTTTAGGGTTAGCGTATATTTTGGTTTAGTGTTAGGGCTAGGGTTTGATTTGGTTTAATATTTAATTGGGATTAGGATTAGAGTTCAATTTCATTCAATGTTAGGGTTATAATTCAATTTGGTTTAGGTGTATATTTGTTTAGTTTAAAAACCAATTAGGTTTAATTTTAAGGTTCAAATTCATTTAGGGTTATGATTTGATTTGATTTAAGGTTTGGGTTCAATTCGGTATATAGTTAAGTTTGAATTTGATTTCGTGTAGTACAATAAACTTCAAATTCAAGATTAAGTCATGTAATTGATTATTTTCAAGTAGGAAATTGGTTGTTCTTTTATATCCATTCCAAGAGTATTATTTCTTGTTCGAAAACAACCACCCATGTCTTTTTATGAATAATGAAACTTATAGAATACCATACCATGACAGTTTGTGAAATTTCATCACATACCTTGCAATTTTAATTATTAGAAGCTTATATTTTTATAAATAATTTTATTTGGTTCAAATATAATATATGGATAATCATATATATTTCTACTAAAGCTTCCATTTAAAATGTTGGTTTCTAATTTGAAGAGATCCTTTAAAGCAAAAGTCAAATCTTGAATCAATATAATAACTTGCCTCTAACATTTGCAGTAATATAAAGTTAGAAAGGATTTCATCAAAATATAAAGTTATCTTTTTTTTGGTAGTTTTTTTGTTTTAGTTTAATGGTTAAAGAAATATTATTACTATTAAATATATTTCATAGATATATAAAATAATAATATATAATAATTAAATTTATATAAATTGTGTACATTAATAATATTATAATAATTACATCGATCAAAAAAATGTTATAATAATTATACTATAGTTATTGTATTTTAAATAACATAAAAAAATGTTTTATCAATATTTACGACCTAAGAAAATTTATAATAAATTGTTCTAGATAAATGTTTACAAGTTAAAAAAAATCATATAATAATAGTGTATCATTGAAAATAGATCCAAATACATGGTTAATTAAATATATGGAATGCAAATTTCAAAGTGAAATTGAAGAATAAAATTCAGTAAGAGTCGTAACATGAATTATAATGAACGAGTAAAGAACATTGCCTTATTGCTGGGTAAAATCTAATTTCACAATCCAATGTTTGAGAATTTTTTTTTGATCGGTAACGAGTATTTTATTATTATTAAAATTAAAAGTTTACATCCTTGCATGCATAGTATCCAACAAACCACAAACCACCCAGTTTCAGAAACGACCAAGCAATTGAAAAAACTACTTGACATACCACCCTCCCAAACCACTAAACCATGGTTTTGAGCATCAAAACCACACTAAAAACCACCAAATTAAATGTCCAATTGAGAGTGCAAAGTATCAAAAACTATCCTACACACATTACCATCTACAATGGAGAAAAAGAAATCAGGGATAAACCCCAAAACAAGTAACAACACAGGAAGTTAAAAAAAAATTCAACTACCCGTGCCACCATCATGCTTGAATAGATGCCAATTTCCTCTTTCTCAATCTTTTGGCCTTGCATCCTTCAAGACCCGCCTCCCCTTGTCCTAGTTGCTATTTAGCTTCAATCTCCTTTAACCTTTGCAATTCAACTTCAATATCCATCAATTGGATGAAAACCTTCAATGCCTCTCAACCTTGTCGAGCCTCCTCTCTACATCATGCTTTAAATGGACCTTATGGCCACCTCAAAAAGGCAATACAGTTCTAAAAAATTCATGATTTAGGTTCTCAATTCCTTCCCATATATCAAAACCAACTCCAGGAATCACCCACTCCAGAATTGTCTCCATTCCTTCCAAGTAATCTCGGTGCACAATTGCTTCCATTACTTGTTTCCCCACTCAACTAAATCTCCCAAATCCAAACCCCATTACATTATCATTGAATAGACATCCATGTTCATTTGGTAATGATGTCTCAAATCTCCAAAGGAGTCGCCCAAAATAAATTGTACACATTTTTTCAGCCTTTCATCCTTGGACAAAAATATTCCATACAATCTTCGCTCTAAAACAGGACCAAAAAAGGGGCATAACTATTTCCTGGACTTGAGCATCAAATTCACTTCCATTTCTCTGTAAAAGCAGTGCTACCACCTCCCACCACCTTGTCTCAAACACTTTCCTTTCATAGATGTCTCCACCAAAGCCACAAGAAAAGAGGGAGGGTAAAAATTAAACTGTCATCCCACACAACACCTTCCATAAGTGTTCCATATTAAATTCATGTCGTCATCCATCTCTCGAGATCATTCTCTAAGGCCACTGCAATTACTTCAGGCTCAAGTACACAAGTGTGAGACTGCGTTCATTACTAAGAGCCATAAAATCACCTGACGTCAACTGCCACTAAGTCTGCCAAAAAATATCCTCGTCATTACTACCCCACCATTGTGTAACGAAAGGAGCCAACTCGCATGCCACATTGGATAACAAATCCGCTACCCCATTCCCTTCCCTCCTAATGTGAGAGATCTGAAAGTCTTGAAAAGAGTTTAATTTGGAACAAATAATTGAAATGTATTTACTTATCTGCCAACATGGAGAAGAACCCTTTGACATTGCATCTACAATTAATTTAGAATCTCCTTCAAAATGTAACTTCAAAATTTTGAGGTTGTCAGCCAACTCAATCACAAGCAATGCTTCTTGTGCCTCCGCTTCATTGTTAGTGCCATCTTGCAATATTTACACTCCTTTGATTAAAACATTACCTTCCTCATCACAAGTCACACACTTAGCACCTGAGATTCTCAAGTTACCTCTTGAAGCCCCATCAAAATTAACTTTAACCCAACCATATTCTAGTTTGCCTCAAACATTCTTCGAGACCCCTACATCACAAGGATTAACCCTCAATGACCCATGAGCAGGCCTGAACTTCAACATGGGCCAATTATATTGAAACAACTTATTTATCATGTTGAACGAGTAGTTATGGATCCCTGTTCAAGCAGAAACTACCTCTGATATCGCCCTTTCTATTCTACCACATAACATCTCACATTATTCCTCCATTTTCCTACAAAATGTGTCCATTCCTCTCCTTCCAAATCTTCCTAACTATAATAAAGGGTGAGACCATCCAAATACATGAATAGAACGACTATAATAAAGGGTCACCTTGCAGTTCAACAACAAATGATCTAAAGATTCATTTTCAGCTTTGCACATTACACATTGGAAAGGGCCATTAAACCCCAACCTGCTAAGTCTATCACCTGTTAAAATACATTCTTTCCAAGAAAATACACCAGCCTTCGGTAGACAATGTGAGTTCCAATAGAGCTTAGCCGACCAATCCTCTACTACCTCTGCTTCCTCAATCACCTTATAACCTATTTCAACTGAGTACATCCTTTTTTTTTGAGCCACACCATCTCAAAACATCCTCCTTTGGAGAAAGATATGGTTTGTATTCTTTTAGAATGTCATCAACGGTATCTACTTGGGCAGGGGACAAGGGAAGTGTCCTAATATCCTTCCGTCTCCACTCTTCCACTCCATTCCTTCTAGAAACTGCCATATAGTCTTGGACCTTAGATTCCCAATGTGTCTCTGCAACCTGCTTGATTGTCTCCACTCTAGTTTGTAGGATGAGTGCAGGTATTCCATCCCATGAATATTTCCATAAATCCACTTTCTCCCCACTCCCCATCTTCCATGTGAGATGCTCTATAATCACTTTATGACAAGAAGATAAAAAATTCCATATAGTCGAGCCTCTAGACAGATCTTGAATATTCAAAATCCATTCCCTCAAATTAGAATCCAAATATTTATGTGTTAGAATTTGCACCCACTTCTACTCAGGTTTAAGGTAAATCTGCCAAATGAGTTTTGCTCCCATTGCTTCATTTAAGAGACTCCAATTTCTCAAACCTGCACCTCTAGCTTCTTTTGGTCGACACAACTTGTCCCTGACCACAAGTGGGATTTTATCCTGCTCACTTTTCCCATTCCAAAAAAACTTTTGCATTCATTGATTTATGCCTCTTACTACTTTCTCAAGAAATCTCAAACACACCATAGAGTAAATTGGAATGGTTGACAACACCGATTTCAACATCATTAGTCTACCAGCTAAGGTGACACTAGTACATTCGGGCTAATTTCTGACATCGGATCCTCGAAATTGCGACTACTTTTCGTCGGACTACCAACATAAGTTGTTGTCGAAAACTCGTCGTCGGACTCTCTGATGATGCTTTTGAACATCGACATTATGACGCCACCATGGACTCTGTCAACGGTGGGCATGATCACTCTTTCGGTCAAAAAAGTCATCGGACATACAACATCCTCGTCGGATGTTTGTTTAGATTGTGTCGGAATTTCGATAGAAGTCTGAAACTTTGCACTGACAAGAATGTTGTTGGTCCGACGGTTTTGTCGTCGGTCCAGTAATATGAATCAACGACCATCCAACAAGGAAGTGTCATTGGACATACAACATCCTTGTCGGATGTTTGTTTAGTTGGGGTCTGAATTGCGACGGAATCCTGAATGTTGCACCGACGAGAATGTTGTTGGTCCGATGATTCCATCGTCGGTGGAAAGTTTAGTTGTCGTCGTAATTCTGACAGAAATTTATTTATTTTTAAAATAAATTTATTATTATCTACATGTAAAGCACACCTCATTGATATTTACAACGAATGATATTCTATCCCCATTAGCTACCAATAGGAGGCATAGGTTTCAAGCTAATACAAGGCACATTGGTTTCAAGCTAATATGATGAACCACTGAGAACTGGTAAACCTATTAAAAACAGTGCTGATAGGGAATTAGATAACCCAAATACAAGAGCCTTTAAAGCCAATCAGGGAGATGAAATGACTTTATCTACCTTATCTAAGTTAGTTGTTCTTGGGAGCTACCAAAGCTTATCTACTATATATATACATGAAATGAATTTATCTACTATATATACACATATTTCTTATAAGTATATCCCAAATTGAGAATCTCATATAAAGTGTCATCCTATGTCAATACATGACATATACCTATTGAATGACATGTATATATCTCATACTAAGTAGTCACTCGTTATTATATATTCAACATATATTCAAAGACGATAATCATGCATTCCGGACTACATGAATATCCTCTTTAATAAAATAAATCACATGTACAAGGTTATTGGGTTGATTGAGTCCAATAACAGAGTACAAGAGGTAAAGATAGTACTAAAAATAATGTTACTAGCATCTTAAAAGAAAACATAAATGCATTATGACCACCCACAAAACACTTGATATAAAATAGTTCCAACCTTTCTTTTGCTTAAGTAACTAGGGTATTTGAATTTAAATTTTGGTATAAAAAAATAAAATTTTAAAGGTCATCTCTCCCTCTGTATAGTTCAACATGCCCACATGTTTACTCCTAAAAAATTTCAACTCATTTAGATATTTTATTTTTTAGTTATGAAATTGATCTTGGGACCTATGGGTTATGGGGCCATAATATACTTAAGTGAAGTTAGAATAAACCATATCAACTATCTTCAATTACATCAATCTCTACTTGGAGTGTTTAATATACATATCATCAATGATTACAATGCTTATTTCAATATACATTTAAATTACAACTTGCAAGAATAGATGAAAGAGAAAGAACATGTGTTGAGGGAGGTGGAAGTGCTCTCTAAGGTGATCACAAATTGAGTCCATCGGTCCCCAATGGTGGTTTGCAATGCCAACCAACCACGTGGAACCCTTAGGTCCACCCCATCGTGCTTGTGGAGATAGTTTGAAATAATCAATCAAAGTATACAAGTGGGATGATAGGCTCACATATGCCATACACAATGCATACATGACACAAGTAATGGAACAATACAGTACAACATCAATAGAGAAGGATGATATCAAGTCATGAATCTAGATAGGGTCACTACTTTAAAAATACCCAAAGCATTAGATTCTAGAGTGCAGTGGAGGAAGTGTCATCGTATGTTCTCATGGGGACGCACCATATGGAACCAAGCATTCTCTCATATAGACGAGAAGGATGATCATGCAATCCTTGTGCTACATGAGCAGGTATGTCTCTTCCGACAAGTCCCAACGCTCCATGTGCGGGCATGCCTTTCGTCATATGTTCTCATGGGGATGCACCATATGGAACCAAGCATTCTCTCATATGGACGAGAAGGACGATCGTGCAATCCTTGTGCTACATGAGCAGGCATGTCTCTTCCAAAAAGTACCAATGCTCTATGTGCGGGCATGCCTTTCATCGTATGTGCTCATGGGGATGCACCACATGGAACCAAGCATTCTCGCATACAGATGAGAACAACGACCACACAATCCCTGTGCTACATGAGTGGGCATGTCTCTTCGCACAAGTCCCAACGCTCCATGTGCGGGCTTTCCTTTCATTGTATGTGCTCATGGGGATGCACCATATGGAACCAAGCATTCTCTCATATAGATGAGAATGATGATCACATAATCCCTATGCTACATGAGCGGGTATGTCTCTTTGCACAACTCCCAATGCTCCATGTGCGGCCATGCCTTTCATTGTATGTGCTCTTGGGGATGGACCATATGGAACAAAGCATTCTCTCATATGAATGAGAACAACGATCACATAATCCTTGTGTGAGTGGGCATGCCTCTTCTCACAAGTCTCAATGCTCCATGTGCGAGCATGCCTTCCCAAAACACCCTTGGTGTTGTGATAGTGCTCAAGGCATGCTCAAGGAACCAATTATCTTGTTATTTGTTTTAAACCAATTCTATTGTTATGTTATCACTTGATTACAAAACTCCCTAAACATGAATGCCAAGCGTACCACTTTCAGATGAGGGACACGAGTGGGCCCCACTCCCTATACTCGCTCTAGGACTAAGATCATGCCATATCTAAATACAAGACATCTCAAATACATCAAATTATCTCAATTGCAAAATGCCATTTTCATACATAAGCAAGACATACTCAATTGGGCACAACACCAAGAGAATAGATCCCAATTGATCCCTTATCAAAATTCACATATATGTTATCATGATTCCATAATAGAATATCATCTCAAAATCATCAAATACCACTTTTCAATAATTCCCAAGTTTGGACCAAAAACCAGTCATGAGGCCAATTACCATTGATGAATGAATGAATGAAGGATTTTAATGGCGTCCATGAGACTAAATAGTCTATGGGACCAAGACAAACACCCTTAACTGATGGACCTCAAAAACCTTGAAATTTCAAAGTGCATAAAATGAAAATGCAAGAATAGCCTTTTGATTCTAATAAACTCAACAATACAATACTTCTTTGGTTTGTCATTTCAACATCCCAAATAGAATTGAACAACATAACCTCATATATACTCATAATTTCCAAATTTGGTTCATACAAATCATATAATCATCCAAATGGAGAGATTTAAATTGGAAGAATACTTTAATTCACTCAACAATTCATTTGCAACAAACTAAAATCAATTCAATTGAAAAACAAAGGAGGAATTTGAGTTCCTACCTCAAACTTGAGCAAATCTTTAAATTGACAATGTAATTGAACATAATTGAGATGAGACATGAGTTTCTTAAGTGAAGTTACCCATAAACTATGTACAATTGTTTGAATTCTTTTAGCATAAACCACAATGAATCTACACCTATAGTCCAAAGTAATCTAGCGAGGCATGCTATCTAAAATCCAAAATCATGAGTATTGGATCCAAGAGTATAGCACAAAAATTCGGTTATAGCAATCTGTTATACATAATATATCAAAGCAATTTGCAACCATATCAAAGCAATTTGAAAAATATATTTTATGTTTATATGTATTTATTCAAATAACTGATCTTTTGTCATTGAAATATAAGGATATATATCACTTTATTACTATTGAAAATTACTCACCGAGAATTAAAATAAAATAAATCTAGGATATGGAACAAAAATTTCTTAAGGTTTGACAATGGATGTATCCCTCAAATCAATCACAAAATTAACTATATAGATCAATATCTTACTTGAAATCACACAGAGAAAGCTTATTGATTGACTATGAACATGTTACCTTAGGATGAGCTTAGATATGAATTTGGAGTTATCAAAGCAATGTTAACAATATGTATCAGACCTCTGGGATATCAGCATAGAGAAAGTGGAATATAAGATAGGTGAGAGTGAAGTGCCTTGGATGGAATGTTGGAAGAGATGTGTAGGACCCCTACACACCCCATAGAAGCATTTATAAGCCATAAAAAGTGCCATAGACCAAATATTAATGACTGTCCTAAGGGTACATGTAGGCACCCAAAAATGGTCAACGCTTGCAAGGTCATACTTTAACATTTGCGCATTGCCTCATTTTAGGTTTTTGCGTCGCATTAACATTTCTCCTATGTCACGCACTTGGTCTTTATCATTTGCAAACATCGAGTCATTCTTCTGCATTCTTCAATCATCTCGTCTTCGAATTTGGTCTTGTTGATAACATTATCCAATCATGATTTTGATTAATTTTACCCTGTCGCATCAATGTGCGTATTCATTTGTCATCATTTTGGACATCGTCAATCCTAATTAGGGTTTTGTCCTCCTGTCAATCCTGTCAATCTTATCAATCTTATCATCAATCCTGTCAATCTTATCAATCGTATCATCAATGTCATCATTTTGGACATCGTCAATCCTAATTAGGGTTTTGTCCTCTTTTCAGTCTTGTCATCACGCGATCGATTTGTCATCAATCGTTGTCATGTTCAATCTTGTCATCTTGCGATCAATTTGTCATTGATCGTGGTCGTTATCAATCTTGTCATTTTGCAATCTATTTGTCATCGATTTTTGTCCTCTTTTCAATCTTGTCATTTTGTGATCGATTTGTCATCGATCGTGGTCATTTTCAATCTTGTCATCTTGCAATCTATTTTGTTATCGATCCTTGTTCTTTTGTCAATTTTGTCATTTTGCGATCATTTCGCTATCGATCGTTGTCTGTCTCAATTATGTCAATTTGGATCAATTTGTCATTGTTCCTCGTCAATTGGCGCATTTACCAATCAAATCATTTTGTCGCATTGGTCATTTATCAATTCAAAATCATGATATTAATTATCTTCAATCAAGACCTAATTGTCATTTTCGCATTTCTAATTCGTCTTCTAGGGTTTTATGATTTAGTCATTTAACCTAATTTGCCATTTCTTCCTCTAGGATTACTAAATTATTTATTAATCCTAAGTCTTCTTATTACAATTAAATCTTTATTTAATTGGCTAATTATTCCTCTTTGTGAATTGATTAATAAATGAAAAATTATTAATTAATTCACTAATTCCTAAATTCTAATTTCTATCAATTTCTAATTCCTAATTTGTCATCAATTTCAATTTCCTAATTTTTCAAATTTCTAATTCCTTTTCCCTCCTAATTCATCTCCTAATTCTATGGGAGTGACATTTCAATTTGTCATGAAATTGTCATAATTGATAATCAATCAATTTTGACATGAAATGTGTCATAATTTGTCATCAATTATCAATCAATTAAATTGTGCATGGAAAGTGCATAATTTGTCATAATTGACATATTGATTTGCAATTTCCATTTGAATTGGATCATGCCAATCTTGTCATTTATCCAATTCTTCTATAAATTAGATAATTTTCTTCAATCAATCCCTTCATGAATCCCGAATTTCTATCAAACTACCGAACTTACGTTTCTAGTACTCTTGAGCTTTTTGCTTTCAATTGTGTGAGCACTTGTAGGTGAGATCCACAAAGCCATTGAAGAGGAAAGAACAACAATGGAGCCGCATGGAAGAAAAATCCGAATTGTTATATGGTTTGCATGATATTTTCTTTTAGATGCTTTGTTTTCATACCTCTATTGAATGTGCTTTGGAATTAGGTTCATTTGCAATGAGTGCTCTCATGATTGAGTTATCATGTCTAGTGTTTTGATCTACTTACTTGCTTGTGATGATTCCTAATTTCTACGCTACAGTACCAATTGTGACAATCACAAGTTTACCAGTGATACTGCCTACTCAAACAAGTTGTGTCTGGAAACCCCACTAGGTGTGTATATGTAATGGTAATGAAATATCCTAAGAGTAGCCCTTACACCAGTATGCACAAACCTTGGTGTCACAACGATGTTGGTGTGGCCTTGGGCCAATGGTGGTTGACTGTTACAATTAGGACAATGATCTCAAACACAATTTACGATGTTTATAACTCTAATGTGCCAATCTACTTGTATATATTTTCACAAAATAATTAACAATCCAACCATAGCTATTAATAAGATTTCCCCATAAAATGCATGCAAAACGTATCATCATTGATAGGATAACTAACTTGCATTTAGTAAGAGACCTCAATGAGTGGAGTTTCATGCTGAAAAGAGTACTTGCAATAAAGATATTGAAATCAATGAGACATTATGCATTCAAAAATCCATAAGGAAGATCTAATATTTATGAATGAAATTGCAAATCAATCTAAGTTACATGTTTGATATCTTACTTATATCATGGCAACATAAAATGCATATATGCACTCAACATACCTCTTTGGTTGTTTATTTGAGAATGTTGCTAGGAATTAATAGGTGAATGATACATTGATCTACACATGAATCACTTGTACTTTCCTGATACTTTCATCCCTTGGTCAAGGCCGCATACCCCCTAACACTTGAAGATTGTTTCTAACCTCATGATTACTTGAAGTCCATGCTCAAATCACACTAAATGACAATAGTTAGTACAAAATAGTGACCATAGCCAAGGAAGCCCAAATTTACTCATACTCAACATAATAAGAAATAACTAAATCATTTGGACCATTATTCATTCATGGAAGGCCAAAATTACAAGGAAGGCCAAAATTACAAGGATCACGCTTCTTTGAAGGAGCCATTTTTTAGAGCCACCAAACTATCAACAATAGTAGAAGCTATTAGGCTCATACAATTTTAGGACATATAAAGAGTTGAATCAGAAGTGAGAAAAAAAAATGAAAAATTGTTGAAATATAATCTTCACAATTCTATCATCACGAGTGCAAACAATCCAGTGAGGAGGACAAAGCTGAATAGTGTGATGAGGATCAGAGCCATCCAATCTAAGAGGCATAATATGGTACTCTTTCTGAACCAATGCTAAGGGCTATTATGATTTGAAGCTTCTCTTAAATCCTCATATTTTGTTGTCACATAATGAGGTAGAAGAGGCAGATTCAAAGTCTTAGAATGAGGTCGATATATATATGGATGGTAATATATGAAAATATATATTAAAGTAATATGAAGGCCATGGTAGCGGAGAATAACTAATTCACACTAAGTGAAGTTATGGAGGTACTTGCCATGGATGTAAAGTGGGGAGTGTAAAGGAGTCTTTGGATTCATGAAGAACTTTAAGGAGAAAAGGTTAGTTATATCAAGCAAAAATAAAGAAAAAGGGAAGTGATAAAGAAGGGAGGAATAAAATAGGGAAGAAAGTGAAGAAATAAAGAGGGAGATCTAATTTATTTTGGTATGTAGCCTCTACTTCTCTTTTTCTTGTTGAATGATTTTGCAATATTTTGAGAAGACTGCAAGGCATGAAGTAATGCTCATAAGGCATCAAAGATATATGCAAAGCACAAACCATACATATGAATACATGCAAGGCATGAATCATACATGTAAACCATGAAGTAATACATAAATACACATAAGGTACAAGCATATATGAGAAAGGTTCTCATGGAGTGGACATGCTGAAGACACATCGATCATGAAGCATACAATAGAGAGGTATTCATGGAATAGACATTTGAAAACATCTCATTCATGAAGTAACAAAATGCTAAATAAAATGATAAGTAATAAAAGAACTTACAAAGATGAGGCATATTCATAACTTTTGCAGTCCTGCCATGGATATCAACACTAGAAGCAACTCATACTGTTAGTGTACATACAAGACAATATGGGAGTTCATTATACCCAACAACTTGTGGTGTTGTTGTTCATGTTGGCTTTGTTGGACCTTGCGATTAAGATTCAATATACATTATTCAATAAGATTAACTGTGCAACATAATGAAATATTAAAAAGTGTGTTATCTTGTTGAGCTTCGCTTGGTTTCGAGAATAGTTTAATATTCTCTACTTAAGAGGGCCAACCACGTGAAGGTGGAAGCTCATTTCGCTCCTCCCCCCCCCTAACATCACTCTAAATTCCCCGTTAACATCTTATAACATTCATTCATTCATTCTTTCTACCATTAATAAAATATAACATTCATTCATTAATATCACATAATGTTCATTAACACATAACATTGATTAACATTAATTAACACACAACATTCAACAATATTTAACACATATCATTCATAACCATTAATTAGCATATTATTACATTCGTTAACACATAAAATCAGTCATTATCAAATAAGGTAGATTACAATCATTTATTTTTTTGTTTTTTCTTTGAAGCTATGAAAAGACTAAGTGGAACATCAGTTTCTTCATCATTTCCCCCCTCTGCAGTTGTTCCGCCCTCTGCTCGTGATCTCGATGTATGCCTAGTCTTATACTGAGGACAACAACATTGAAGCGAAGGGGGGTCCTCTGCAATAACAAACAAATGGGTTAAATTCAAAACATTTTTTATTATTATTACAAGTATTTCATTAATTTAGAGAACATAACTGTTGCGCTCTTTACCTGGTGGGGCCACATCATTTTGTCTAGCCTCAACCTTAACATGTTGAACACCCTCTAGATCATCTGGAGTTGAAATACTAAAGGTTTCATTAATGTTGAACACCAATTACAATTATATTTGTTTAAAGGAATAACAATGGTCCTCTTTACCTGATTGGGGAACATCACATTCCTAATGTTGTGTACCCAGATCATGCTCCACTTGGTCACCACCTACTACATGCTCTAAAATATTAACAAAAAAGGTTACTTTAATTACTACTCTAATTACAAATTAAGATGTTTAATTGTATTAATAACTACATAAATAAATTTGAATAGCAAATGAATGCCTCCACTACTGGGATGCGCATCTGGACCTTCATGTGCAGGTGGTGTTTCACGATTAGCAGGCTGCATTCCAATGTCATGCACATTGTTATCATTGCTTGATTATTTAAAACAAATATAGTTACTTTATGTTGGAACTCAACATCAATTAGATTATTGGTAAAGTATTGAATTTGAAACAATTTCTACTTAGCATATTTACTTGTGTGACGGATGCACTCGAATATTGTGTATGCCCACTCAATTTTCGTAGCCGATCAGCCACGATTGTATAGCGTTGCTGGTAGGCAATTCTCTTGTCATCTTCTATGGGCGCTCTATTAAATTCAGAGCCCTGCATTTTTGCTTGGTATCTTGAATTTTGCTTGCATTTTTTGATAAAAAAAAAAATTGTTTGCAATTTATTAATATTTTGATGCAATATTTCATTTACATGAGATACTTACAATTCGTGCACCAAGTTTCATATAACCACCAGAGCTGAGTTTGTGTTGCCCATTCTTTTCTTGTCTTGCCTTGGTTGCCTTTGACATGTCACTCAGTCTATTAAAAGTTTGAAATATGTTAGATTATATAAATATAAAGAGTAATTAATTAGTACATAATTACATTCTTATTAGTATCTCGTACCTTCTTTTGGCATAATGGTGTATTTCCCTTTTTCCTTTCAATTCTCTTCTTGGCATCCAAAATTAGGTCCTTCCACTCCCTCTTTGGAATCATGGGGGGACACTCATACATTAGGTTCTTCTCTAAATGGGTCCTGTATTGGTCCCTCACATACTTTAGATATGTGCCAGCATTTTCAAGGAGCTTGGTTTTGTCAAAGGTGTCATTTCCAAACCACTCAACCATTTGGTTTGTCAATTCAACTTTTAATCTTTTTCCTTGGTCATTGCACCTTTTAAAGCAAAAACAAACCTGTTAGATTCAGAAATGAACTGAAGCTACATTTATTATAGTTCAAGAAATAGATCAAAGGAAAACTATTCTAGCAATGATACGAAATCAAAATAGTGGATTAGGTTAGTTCACATATGATGTACCACCTTTTACGTATGGTGGGCCCAAATATCTGCAATGCAATGTCACTAAGATGTTTATAGAAAATATCATTTCCTACAAAAAATTCATGGGATCATTAGTCCAAAACAAGTGATCATAAAGTAAATTACAATTAGACTATATATAATAATAATTTTAAAGTACCTGGAATCTTCTGTATCTTTAAGGGAATCATTTCTTCGTCGCTCACCACCAATGTGGCCTGCAACATTCCCGTACTAGCAATACGAGAAGATCCAAGAAATGATGGTATGTTATCAGCAGTAGTCGCCTCTGGTGCATCCTCATGTGCATCTCCTCCTGCAGAAAATGAATCCACTATGAAATGCCCCCAAGAAAGAACGCTTGAAGGGAAATAAACACATAACAAAAGATAGAGAAAAAGAGGGATCTACCAACAGTGGGCGGGCCAATATGACGTGTAGTAGAGGATGTCTGCATGCTATGTGTTGCCGACATTGCAGTTGGCAATACAAGTGGGGCTAACCTCTGATGAGGCGGCGACGACATTTGCACAGGAACATTGATAGCACCCGAAGAATAATACATTAAATATATCAAACATTAAATATATGAAAAGTGCAAGAATTGTAAACAAGGATGAACCTTTATTATGAACATTGACAGTATCAAGTATGATGTGTTTTGGGTTCTCAAAGTGATAAGCCAAGCAAGCAATAATCCAAGAAAATCGTCATCACCTGAAGTACCTGCAACACCCTGATCATGGTCACCACTTTCATGAGGGCGCATAAATTTCTATAAAAACAACACGTACATATTTTAGTTAATGACATAAAAGAGAATAAAATATATACCATTATTGAACTTTTGTTATAATTAAAGCTTTCATTATTGCTTACTTGCAAGTTTTCTGTTCTCCGAATCAATACTTGCACCCTCTTTCATATTTCATCAGTCATAGGATGCACGACTGCCAAAGCAACAATCTCTTTAGTAATTTTTCTAAGAGGCTTTTTTATGAATTCCATAGGGTGTGTGGAATTTTCAGGGTCACCATCGCTTAATCCTGTTGAGTCCACATCCCTAGAGAGGTGCTCAGGTACTGCAACTCCCTTTCCCTTTCCCCGAACATCCGTCTATGTCAAGAATATCATTAACAATTACAAAACTAGTCTAAATCACTCAAAAAAACAACATAATAATGTAACAGTTTGCTTCTATCTAATTTGTACAATTACAATGAGGTTTACCTGCTCGATAGAAGTTCACGACCTACATCCCTGTCTGCCCTATGTGATGGATCCATGTCGCCCTATGACAAAGAAAAAATAAAAAAAACGTTAGCGAAATTAAACCAATAGACTTAGAAAAAAAACTTCATAATAAAATGGTATATTGGATTCATTAATTAGAGGTTGGTTAATTTAAATGGTATATAGTACGTACCACCCGCATGATATTAACTTTGTTTGTATCTATACAATTCAAACTGTAATTGATTAGAAGCTCTTCGCCTGCACTTATTGATTTTATTGCACATACAAATACATGATTTCCCTCGCGCGCCTCAAATATGCAATTGGGTTGTTTATTAGTTGACCCAGGTCGCATACTATTTATAAAACCTACAATATTCTCTGCTGCTTTTGACCGACCATCAATGTATACAACCACTTGTTTAATTTGATCATTATCTTTCTGTTGTATATAATTTGCTGACAGTGCATACCTACGCATACTTTTTTTATATCGAACAATCTGCATCCAATTATTTTAATTGTAACAAGGCCTGACAAACTCCATCAATTCAACAACTTTGTTGTAACGGACCTTTATGCCGTCCATGGAAGATAGGCCGAAACCATGTAACGACGAAGGTGCTATGCGATATATCTATCGTTAATAAAAAAATCAGTGTTTATTGAAGGAAGTTCCTTTGGCACCCATTGTTTCTGTAGATGTTTGTACTTCAATGGCACCTCAATGTCGCCTTTGGTCTCATCATCATAAGAACATGACCCCCCTTTGAGCAAGGAAAAATTTCATGCGTTTATTGAATTTTCTTCTAATCTTTTGACCTCTTGTTGATCTCCCTATTGTAGACCTACTACATGTCTCACTTTCATTTTCTATTCTTGCATTTCCCTCACTCGAGGAAGACACATCTGACAAATACCTATTTGGTGGTACCTGCACTCCATCAAATGAGAGAGAAATTTTGCAAATGAGGATAATGTTGATGAAGAAGTTGACCCTAAAGTTGATTTTGGGATTAAAATTTGAATAAGTCCAACTAGGGCCTCAAGTGTTGATAACTGTATTAGATTTGCTGCTAAGGTCGAGGTTTGAAAAACTGACGAAGATTGTTTTCCATGTGATTTTTTAAAAATAAACTGTTTCTATAGGGTGTATTGGCTAGTTATACCTGTCCATCCATGAGACTGTGCAGGATCCTCGTCAAAGGGGTTCAGGTTCATGCAGATGTAATTCAATTATCTTATGTTAGCTAAAAATTACATAGTACACAACATGAACTTTGTAGACAAAAAGAATATTAAATAATAAAAAGATGTTGTCATCAAAATCATTGTAAATTTTTTAATTCCTTACCTTTACTTTATGTAGACTATGCAGGATCCTCAACTAAATGGTTGACGATGTCTGTAGTCAACGACCGGTTCCCACCAAGGGTGACAACATCACACATGGAATATACATGAAATCAACACCATCAATTGAGCATCATAAGCATTACATTTGTAAGTTGATAAACAATAAATACATACGTATCATAAGAATCATAAGCATCACATGATGTATCATGATATATGTAATTGAGCATCATAATTAGCATCACATATGTGTCATCATAAACATGTAATCCATCACATATGTATCATAAATCACCATCCATCACATAGGTAATAAACAATCCACATTCTATAAATAAACACAAAGTTTGAAAAATGTCACATGTATCATCATAAACATGTAATCCATCACATATGCACTTTAAATCAACATCCATCACATAGCTAATAAACAATCCAAATTTCATAAATTAACACAAAGTTTAAAAAATGTCACATAAATAGTCACTCTCCCTATCTCCATCTCCATATTAAAAGGTGCATCATGATTTTAATAATGTAATGGCATTAGAATTCAAAACATAATGAATTAATGATGTCAAAAAAATTCTATCAAGAAATCAATATTAAATAGATAATATTGAATTCCATCATCATCATCATCATCATCATCATCATCATCATCATCATCATCATCATTATCATCATCATCATCATCATCATCATCATCATCATCATCATCATCATCATCTTCGTCTTCGTCATTGTCATCACCATCACCATCACCATCACCATCACCATCACCATCACCATCACCATCACCACCACCATCACCATAAGCACCATCAGCACCATCACCATCACCATCACCATCAGCATCAGCATCACCATCAGCATCAGCATCAGCATCATCATCATCATCATCATCATCATCATCTTCTTCTTCATCATCATCATCGAGAAACTGTCGATCACCATCACCATCACCATCACCATCACCATCACCATCATCATCACCATCGAAAAACTGTCGATCATGATCATCATCTACTTCTTTGGTATCTTCTTCTTCCATCACATTATACTTTATCATCCTTCCTCTTGGATCATGTCTAACAACAAATGACCAACCCGGTTTATGTGGAACCTCTAAGTAAAATACCTTCTCACATTGGCTTGGAAGAACATAGAGCTCATCCCCAACTGGTTCAAATGACCTTGTATTAACCATTGTAAAACCATTATCATGTTCAATAACAGTTCTATCAAGATCATTTTTATTCAATCGTAGCCTGTACCATTTGATGACGAACAAATATTATTTTGAAGGAATTAAAGTCACACTCAAGTATATCATCCAAAATGCCATAGTATCGATTTTGAGATTGTTGAGGATGTATGTCATTTCTCAATGAAATATTTGTCACCTCAAAGACTGCAGTGATGCCAGAATCACAAGTTTTCTTCGTGTCATTCAACTTTTTTATTCAAAATTTAAGACCATTGCAGCACATAGCATTGTGGTGTTTGACCTGTGATATGTCAAACATGTAAAATTTATTGCATTGTGAGTTGATAAACATATGGGTGATTAATAAATTTATACGTACTTGTTTATCTCTTAAACCATATGCTAAATCAATTTCCCTTTGCATAACATTGGAATCTCCATTACGATGAGCTTCTTTAACCAATGAAGCCACACCTTCCCATGTTAATGTGCGACCAGAATGTTGACAACATTCAATCCATACCGTCATCCAATCAAGATTGTTTGCAATATACAAATGTAGTGCATCCTACTCTTGACCAATTGTACAAAAAATAAATAGACGTCTTACAACCGATTTATTTTGAAGATTAAGAATTAATTAACTACAATAACATCTTATAATTACCTCTCACTTTCCTCGATCTACCTTTCCCTGTCAAGTACTCCCCTTCGAATTTGTTAATGGGGTTGGGATCCCAAATGCGATCCACGTGGATCTTTGCTACAAACTTAGGAAGATATTCATAAATGTACACCATAGTCTGGTATACCATATATCCCTCCACCATAGAACCCTCAGGATGTGCTCTTTGTCGAACCAAAGCCTTCAAAAATTTCAAGTGCCTCTCAACCATCCATATTGACCTGGTGTGTACAGCTCCACACAATTCAATCTCCTCAACTTGGTGTATGAGGTAGTGTTCTTGTGCATTGAAAAAAGCTGGAGGTAGACACTTTTGCATTTCACACATTATATGAGGAATTTTTCTCTTCCAATATTTTATATCTTCTTTATGGATTTCTTTACTTGACAACCACCTATAAGATATTCAAGATGCAAAAAAATAAATTACATAACAAGTAAAACAAATCGCAAATATAATATCTATACAACGAACTGAACAAATATCACTACTTACCTCATGTATTTTCCAAGATCATATATAACTTGCTTGACATTATTGTTGAAGTCGTCTGGGAGAGATAGAGGTAGAACGTACTGCAACAATTATTAAATTATCTTTTCATTTTTTTCTAACATAATACAATGAAAAGTACACACATAGTACTTAAATACATAGTAAAAACACAAGAACATGTATTACCTTAATGAAGGTATACCAATCATGCGTTTTCATCCCTGGCCAAAATTCACTTTTCTTTGATATGAGATTGTTTATGTTCGCAGCAAATCCTGTGGGAAATCGAATTTTTCATATGACTTATTTTATATCATTGCTTTGCTGGTCCGTTAATAACCAAGGAAGTTCACTTATATTAATCTGGTCTCCATGGCTATTTGATTGAATGACATTTATCATTACATGATTGGAATCCTGAATGTCACTACATATTTTGACAATTTTTTCTTTGTCACGCCTTCCATCCAATATTTTCCATAATGTCTCTGTTGTATTCTTTCCTATATGCATAGTATCAAACAAATGCACATTTTGTAACTGCTCGTAGTAGGGCAACCTACTAAATTGTCGGGGACAAATTTTTAGTCCCTTAGGAAGGTGGTCATTTATGCCTTCACGACCTTCACAATCATCAATCACATCATCAGTAAACAAAACAAAATAGAAAATATGTTTTATGACACAAACCATTAGATGGAATGACATTACCTTGACGATTAATTCTATTATATTCCAACTTCCACAAGTGAGGTGTCATTCTTCGTGGCTTTGATGTATTCTCTTCTTTCCCATTGAAAAGATGTTTTTCAATATTTCGATACTTATGATTTTTGTGGAGAAAGTGTCTATACTCATCAAATACCTGCTTTCCTAAACTTTTTGAATGATGAGGTTTCACCTTTGGACATGCAAATTTTCCCTTTGTTCGAAGACCTACAAGATAATGTATAATTGGATTAAATATGTTAATTTTTTGAATTATAATGTACATGCACAACTTAAACACTATAACATACCACAAAAATGTGTTAGCCCCGGGGCATCGTGTATTGTCCATAGAAACATCTCATGGAATTGAAATTGTCTTTGTCCTATTGGTCTAGAGATGTCATACATAGTGACACTATTCCATAACTCCAACAACTCGTTGATAAGAGGCTTGATATTTACATTCATATCTTTAACTTGGTACTTACCTAGTCGAATGAACAAAAACATTACATAATTATTATGACCATTTTACTGCAATATTTATAATTAAATGTAGACTACTAGATTTAAATGATAAAATACCTAGAACAATCATTGCCAACATTATATGCTCCCTCTTTATTAATATCCATGGAGGAATGTTATTGTTGATAACAAAAATAGGCCACATTGAGTAAACAAATCTCATCTCTCCACATGGATTGACACCGTCCGCTGCCAATGAAAGCCTGAGATTACGAGGTTCTTCTTTAAAGTGTGGCCACTTTCCTCTATGTCCATAAATGTCGAACCATTCATAGGCATTCAAATAATATCATCTCGACTTCTATTGCGTGCATGGTAATCCATAAATTGTGCCAAGCTAGTGCACTTGAATGATCATTGCATACGTGGAATAATGGGAATATAGTGAAGAACCTTGCAAGGAACCCTTTTTGTTATTTGATCTGTTCGATATCTACTGATATGACATTCAGGGCATTCAGTTCAAAACTCATGTTGTTTGTGATATATAATATGATCATTGGGACAAGCATCTATTGCTTGATACTCCATTCCAATATCTTTCATAATGGCAAATAATTCTCGATATGAGCGAGGTAGAATATTTGATGGTGGTAACAACAACTCACCTATCAATCTACAACAAAAAAATATAATTTGTTAATATAAAGAATATTAATGGTACAACATGATTCACCATTTATTATGACATATATGACATACCTTAACATACATGAGATTGTTATGTTGGATAGACCATTCATAACCTTCAAGTTCACCAACAACAATACAACAGAGAAGAGTTGTTTGCGAGCCTTTGTAAAGGGCCTCAGATGCCTTCTCAAGTACAGGGACATCATGAACAACATCAAGGTCATCTTCATCATCATGATCAGCTGCGCGAGTACTAAATGTGTCATGGATCAATGTATTTGTACCATCATCTTCAATTGTGTTTTGTGGCTCATGATCCTCATCTTCCATGGGATCATTATCTTCAACTTTGATATTCACACCTCCATGTTCGTCCACTTTGAAAACCATATTCTCCGGGTTGTGTTGATCCATATCATGTGCTTCAGGGTGCTCGACCTATATAAAATTGATAAACATAAATAAACCATGATCATGATCTCATTATCAAGTGATTTATTATGTATATAAATTGTTAAAACAATATAATGAAAAACTTACCAATGGATGATAATCATGTCCACCTTCAATGTGACCATGCAGCCTACAATGTTTCTTAGCTGTTTTGATTAGAAGTCTTCTAGTCTTTAGCCCCTTACAAATTTTGCAGGGACAATAACATTTTCCATCACCTTTTCTTTTCAAGTTAGACCACAATCTAGCAATTGTCTCCTTATTTTGTTGTTTGCTGATATTGTCTGACATGGTCTTTCTTCACAGACAAGAAAATTGGGCTATAGATCTAGTTATATAGAAGTTGAAATGTTAGTTATGAAATCATGTTTCAGTATAATATACCAAATTAAATTACTTGAACATAGAAACTATGAAAATTGAACCAAAACCATTTAACTCTTCTTTTTCATCTCAAAACATATCTAATGGCTTTGTGGTATGCAATCCTTGTATCATATCTTAAGTTGACTAATGTCTAATTGGTGTAATCCATGAGTGTCTAATGTGAATTCATTATCAATGTTGTGAAGTCATCGAGAGTATGGTGATAGTCATTCCTTATAGGATCCTCTTAATACTATCCAAATTAGTCTAAAAGGAAAGCAAGTACCCATTCCCATTCTCATGCATACTTACATGACTAATGCTGCCCTTGCGTATCCTAAACATTGGAGAGACCTTCTCTAACTTGCCTAATCAATGTGGTTGTTGTCCTAATATGAAATACATAAGTTCTACCCTTGCCTCTGCATCAAACTTCTCACATCATGTTTCTTCAACAAAACACACTAATATGAATTGAGTCAACAACATGAGGATAGGGTCAAGTATCATGGCAACAAATCATAATACGTGAAGACAAGGTTCACAGATAAGTGTTGGCTCTCAACAAAGCCACACTTCCAAAATTGTTAGTCTCAAGACTTCTCCTATTGGGTCAACACTCATTGATGGCCACAAGGCCAAATCAATGTATCTAGGATTTGAACTCCTTACTCTAGGCTTGGAGGACCCTACACAAGGTCTATGAACACTCACTTGGTATTACAATAGAAAGAGCCTTCCTCTAGAACTTTTGTTTGCAACACACACATCATTGGTAATCATTGTTATGATGGATGGTCTATTAGGATGGTAAATAAAATGCTTATTCTTTTTCCACCCTTTGAAACTACAACAAGGTATTTGACTTTGCAGGGTCCCCACACATCACTTCAACAACAAACATTAGGCAATTCAACCTTTTTCCTTCTCAATACAGTTTTTTTTGTCTTTCACTGGTTTTCTCAATTTGATACATAGGGATATTAGACCTTTCATGGCATCATCACATGCGCCTTCCAATATGTAGTCCTTTCATATTTTAGGTGCATACACACTATGTTGTTGTTAAGTATTGATGTAGTCTTAAGACATCTCATGACTCCATTACATGTCCACACTTGGGTTTACAAACACAACTCCGCCAAAACAAAAACAATATCACTAGTAAAACTATGACTGTGACAATAAATACCCTTAGGATAGTCATATAAATTTAATCTATTTCATTTCATTTTGATCCACAAACCCTTTCAAAGGTTGCATAGGGTCCCCTCACCCCTCTCTCTATCATCAACCACTTCAAAATACCAATCGCTTGATCTTCCCACCAAATTCTTCACTCTTACTGCCTTTTACTGTCTGATACATAGAGATATCAGACTGTCCTCATGCCCAAACATGTACCAAATCTAATTTGGAGCCCTCCACACAACATAATATGATAGATAGCATGAAAAAAGGTCTTCCCACACATTTGGGTGAATTTATATGCATGGGAGACCAAACTATACATTATTTACTCCTCTCGGTAAACACTAGGTAGGGTTTTGACATTGTTTTGGAAAAACTATGATATCTTCTTTAAAACACTATGAAATTCAATGCCACAAAAAGACAAAATGAATTTAACTCTATAAATTGAAATCTTGTATTTATTTTTAATTGATGCTTTCCTACATTGTTTGATCTGCCATCTTGTTAGAAATCCCATCTCTATTATGCTTTGATGGATGTCACATCCTGTTACAAACCTCACATTTTGGCATTGGCAGAAAGGATTTTAGCAAAGGTTGTGGAATATGGCTTTTACATATACCAATTGTCATTCCATTTTGTACATATGGATTTTACATGTAGAAGAAATGAATTTGATAAATAGGCCATGTGGTGGATGATAAGTGAAGGATGTAAGTACTAAAGGTGTGGCACTAGTGGCTTTGGTACATGAAGGGACTAGAGATTGTGGAAGGAGAAATGGTGGAAGTTGGATCTATGGTAGAGGTGGGAGTAGATGGAATTTACGCATGAAAATGTTAAGCTAATACTCATAAAATAGCTAGGAATCCAACTTAAGGCATTCTATTTGTTAATAAATTTCTCTACCATTGAGCTACTGCCCCCTTTCTTACCATTCAATTGTTAGCTTGAGTGTAGATTATTTTCAACACCCATTATAAGACATATTATAGGTTCTTGGGGCTCCTAACCTAACCTAGCTTTGATAACATTTTGAGCTACTATTCATGGACTAGTTAGGTTACCAAGATATGACCTTCTATTTGTTGTTAGAATGCGATCTATGACTAAGTATTAGAGGATCTTACTAACTTGGGTATCATGCTTTTATGTGTCTCTGACATGACTACTAGTAGCTATATAAGGATCTTACTAGTCCTAGATCTATGCCTTGTCTTTTTTATATGATTCCTAGTGAGAATATATGAATCTTACTAGTTCTAAATGTCGTAACTTTGTGTTTTTCATGCTCCATCTGTGTTACCAATGTTACTCATATTACTCACTTTGTACTTCCATTTTATCTCAATATTGTAGATTGACAATATCATAAGTCTTGGGAGCTACCACCTTTCCAAACTTGTAGTCATCTTGACTCTTCAATATCTTGGTGAAAGAATATTTGGTTTCTCCATATTTTCCCAAGAGTACATGAGCATAATTTCATACTCTTTCTAAGAGGGGGCTAAATATTGCATCATAAGTTGTATCTCTTTATAAATATACACTAGGTTTGGACTCACTTTAGTGGTTGTGCCTTATTTATGCCTAATTGTACTTAGGTTTTAGAATGTTTCCATAAATTTGGTTCATTCCCTTATTCATGATGTTCCTCATGGCTCAATTTTCTAGGACTAGGGTCTTGGGAACCCTTATTCATGGAAATTGGACCTAAAATTTGAAAGATGAATGTTGGATTTGCAAATAGTAGGAATTTCCTCTCCAAACTTGGACTTTTCCAAAAGTTCAATTTGAAAAGGTGCAAGTTGCATATAGATACAAGTATATTTCTCATTTCAAACCCCTATAAACTCCAACCCACATCTACCAATTATTCAATCAAGCAATTCAAATCAATTGAGCATAGATCTATAATCAAGGAACAAGGCATTCAAAGCTACAACTTTGTTACATCAGTTATGATCAACTACATTTTGTTTTTTCATGATGAAAGCATACACTAACATGTTCTAGAAACATTAAAGCATTTCAAAATTGAGGTATATTTGTCAATTTTTTATTTACATATATGTTTGGAGCATATTAACACAAACTATAATGTTATGAAGCTTCGTTTGCTAGATACCTCCCTAGAACTGGTTCAAGACGACTCTCATGCACATTTGTAAATGTGCAAGGAAACACAGATATGCCTAAGTCTAAGAGCATAGTATAACTGCGGTATGTAGATGATAATGGCAAGCCTTATGTATAGGTATAAGGAAAAGAATTGTGAGCAACACATTACTTTGAAGCACACATTAAAAGAAGACATAGAAAGGAATAACTACACCAAAAAAATAGTGAATAAGTAAACAAAGCCAAGTCTCATTGAAAATATAGTAAAGATCTTCTAGGATAGTGTTAAGAGCAGACACAAAGCCTCCTGAAGAAGTCATGAGAAGATGATACACAATAAGAACCAAATACACATGACAAAGTACAAGTGATAACAGTCCTAGCCAAATTAATAATAGTGAGATCATGGGCAAAGATTTAAAATGTAAATCTCAATGACAACCCAACCAAAGAGAAAAAGTTAGGACAAAGCCTATAAAAAAGAGATAGCCACAAAATAGTAACAAGTAGTCTATACACAAGTAGTATATATATTGTTTTTTCTATCACTACTGCTATGGTACTCATTGATGTTGATATTGAACCCAAATCACAAGCCTGGGTTGTCCCTTTACTTCCTCTAGGTCTGTGTAGGTCTTCATTATCATTGTGATCTTTGACTGTAAATGAAAATTTGTGTGTTGTAATCCTAAAGATTGTTTATACATACAATGAACTTCTTGTATTTCTCTCATGAGGACCTCTATCTTGGCTATTCTATTTAATACTTCATGAATGTGTACTTTGTGACAATTAAAATAACTGTGACTCCCATCTGAAACTATTTTAAATGTGATCTAGCATGGTGATGATGTGATTGTTTTATTTGAAGTTAATGATGAATGATAATCATTTTCATTGATAAGACTATTGTGATAACATGCAATTCATTTCACTATAAAATCTGACTTAGACTATTGTTTACTCCTTTTAATTCTTATTCATAGGTATATATCCCTGTGCTTATGACTGTTGTAACTTATAGCTACTTTTTTTGTCTTCTAGGCCTAGATACATCTTCATGAAACTAATTCTTTGGAAAGATGCATGTTGTGTTTGATCATGACTGTAATAATCAAGTCTCTTTAAATTAGATGCTTTATAGTATGCTCTCAGACTTAGGCATATCTGCTTCCTCTGCTAGATACCTCCCTAGAACTGGTAAGCTCATTCTTCGCTATGTATACATCATAGTGCCATGGTAGGGGCAGGGTGGGAGAGAGAGAAAAGAGAAACAAAGGTCGATTGCCCTCCGGGGCATATAGAATTCATGGTGGTGAAAGGGGAAGACTGAACATCGGCAATCGAGGCATGGGGGCAACATTAAAAGACTTTCGATGACCTAGGAATGACAAAGCATGGGTAGTTGTGAAATGCAGTGGATAGCTCAAGCAATGGGTGGGATGCAAGAAATTCCTCATATATGCAAATCAATGAATGAAGGTGAAGATTCAACTACCTCGAATGGTGAAGATTCTACCCAAGCAATTCCATAAATTATGCAAATATTATGCAAATCCAAAATTCCTCATGCAAGTATTATGCAAATTCAAAGATTCAATGAATGAAGGTGAAGATTCAGAAATTCCTCATATATGCAAATCCAAAATGAAGGTGAAGATTCTACCTCGAATGGTGAGTGTGCCGTTTGATGTTGCCAGGGGTTGAGCTCGATGCGGAAGCCTGCGCGGGATTGCAAATGTCACAAATGACTTGCCCCTTTTTTTTTTAAAGTATAATGCCCATTGTCGTCGCAATTGCGATGAACGCGAGCACTTTTTTGAAAAAAACAAAGCAAATTTCATTGCTAATGTCTTCTCTGTCGAAACCAAATGTGAAATTATCGTCAGAATTTCGACGAATTCGTGCATTTCTTAAGAAAAAAATCAAATTTGGTCACAATACACCTTCTCCGTCGGAATTATAGACCAAATGTATTAGTGTGAGCCATTTACTTTTCCACCCCTCCAACTTATTTAAACAACAATCAACCAACCTATGCCACAACTCCACTCTATTAGCTCCCCCCAAAAAAGGAGTTCCCAAAAATCTATCTGGTAAGTTACTTGCATGAACACCAAGGATCCTAACAATGTCTCTCTGTTTATCCAATGGGGTGTTGAAAAAGAAAATTTTAGACTTTTCAAAATTAATATGTTGTCTCGAGGACTCACAAAAGGAAACAAGGGCCTTCTTAATAATTCATGGTTTCCTAAGGGAGGCCTCCCTGAAAAGAATAGTATCATCAACAAATTGTTGATGCGTTGAAGGTTGCAACCCTATAGGAATACTAATACCCTTCCACTGGCCTTTGCTTTGGAAGGTTTGAATGTGCCTCCCCATACCCTCATCTAAGATAATAAAAAGGAAAGGAGAGAGAGGTTCTCCCTGCCACAAACCTATTGATGATTGGAAAAAACCCCGTGGTCTATCATTCACCAAAATTGAGAACCAAGGTCCATTAATACATGCTTACACCTAATTCAACCAATGCTCAGCTAACCCAAATTTTTTCAAAACTTTAAGCAAAAAGGAACGATCCACCATATCATAATCTTTCTTGATATCAAGTTTTATCAACATACGTATAACCTTAGCTTTTCTAACTATGTGAATAGCTTTGTGTGCGATGATAATGCCTTCAACTATTGATCGACTCAGAACAAAGCCACTTTGTTCTTCAAAGATAATCTACTTTAGAAGTGGTTTTAATCTATTCATCATAACCTTGGCAATCACTTTATACAAAGTATTGCATAAAGAGATAGGACAAAAATCACTAAAAGTCTCTACTTTTTCAACTTTGGGAATCAAGGTAATAAAATTGTAATTTAGCTCCTTTGCTACACACACTTTTTCTCTTTCTTCCTCCACCACTAACCATACATCTGTCCCTACCACTTCCCAAAAATAGTGGTAAAATAAGGTAGAAAATCCATCAGGCCCCAGGCTTTATCCCCTAACATTGAAAAAATAGCTGATCTCACCTCCTCAAAAGTGATTGGTTTGCATAGAGCTTACTTTTGATTTTCAATGATGATCTTTGGAATATTAGCAAGTAGGAAATTTTGTTGCACATCATTTAACTCTTCATTATTCTTTAAAAGCGCATTGAAAAAATCCACTGCCTCCTTGTTAATGTCTTCCACATTGTCTAAAATAATATTTTATTGGCTCTTGATGGAAGTGATTTTGTTCTAATATCTCCTAAATTTAACTGAGTTATGGAAGAAATTTGTGTTTCTATCACCTTGTTTAAACCAACATTCTTGAGACTTCTGTCTCCATAACACCTCCTCCCTAGCTATAATTTCATTATATTTTCTTTTTAGCTCTTTTTCTTTAGCAAAGCTATCAACTGTCATCCCATTGTTCATTATGCTCTCCCGAATCACGCTTAATTATGATTCAAGGGAAATCTTGTCAGCAAAAAGATTGCCAAATTTGACTCTATTCCATTCCTCCAACTTCTATTTCAAAAACTATACCTTTAAAAAAAATATGAAGGCATGTGAACCAAACATCACTAGAGCCTCAACCCACCATTGATGCACTAAACCTCACAGACCACCATCACGTAGCCACATCTTCTCAAACTTGAAGGGATACCGAATCAGTACACTATTGAGCACAACCAGTAACTCAATTGGAAAATGATCTGAAGCAACTAATGGTTTAATAGAGGCTTCAAATAAAAAAGGTTTGGACTCCCATCTGTCTCCCATGAAAATTATGTCCAACATTTCTACAATGTGCCCCACACGCCATCTTCTATTTGTCCACGTGAAAGCTCCACTATTTGTCTTAATCTCTCTCAATCCATTAGAAGAAACTTATTTTGAAATTCCACCTGTGAGCTTCTAAAACCCACTTTCCCCCCTTTCTTATCTGCCATCTCCAGGGTCGCATTGAAGTCATCACCCAAAACAACCAACTCATCCTCTAAATTTTGCAAGATAAGAGATAATTGTTACCAAACTTCTGGTTGCAATTAGGCCTTAGCATGCCCATAAACATTTACAACAAAGAAATTGCAATTTAACCTGAAAGAATGAACCTTACAAAGTTGCCAAGATTGAGAATTTACTACCTCTTCAACCTTTAAGGAGATTGGGTTCCAAAGGATGCCAAGGCCACTAACAGACCCATTTTCATTCAAAAACAAACCTGACCACATCCTCCAACATCTCAAAATATTCTTTGCCTCTTTTGAGTTCTTCTTAGTTTCTTGTAAAAATACTAAATCTGGTTTCATTTGATCTAGCCCATGCTTGATCAAACATCTCTTGTTAGGGGAAATGTATCCCCTGACATTCCAACTGACGAGTTTCATTTTTCTTCAAGAAGAGTCACCCCCTTCCCTACTACTAATTTAATTTAAACCTTAGCACTGCCTGCCATTACAATCCCGACTCTGTTCGATTTTCGTCCTCTTGCTTTTTTCCCCTCCCAAACAAGCTTTCAGGACTTGTGAATCGGTTTGATTTGTTGTACGGATGTCCACAATCCCTTCTTCATCCATCAATCCCCATTCATCCTCTTCATCATCCTAGGACATACTATCTAAATCCTCATTAGCATCATTCACCATCTCTAGCCCTATAACCTCCACTCTGCCCTTTTCAACTTGACCGCTCTCAGTAGTCACTTGATCCATTTATTGATCCCTCCTACCCACTTTCAAAAAATAAATTAATTTCTCCACCCTATTTAAATATTCTTGCACTAAATGGGCCGCCTTTGTTTGATTACTTGTCTGGCCTAAGCCTTGAATCAAGGACCTATCTATACCAGGGCCTGTAATTTTCACTCCAATATCCTCATTGCCTAAAGTCTGGCCACCTAGGGGCTAAGCTGTATCACTGAAATTGTTCTCCTTCTGGATCTTGATCTCCTCCTGCATAATCTGCATTTGATCATTTGCCTCACTTGCTTCCAAAGACTTACCCTTGGGGCCAAAAAAACACACCTCCTTTGTATGCCCATCTTTCTTGTATACTTTGCTTTGTTCCATATTCTCTTCAATTTCAACTTGTTGGGTCCAACTTCCTTCATTGGTGTTAATCTCTATAGTAGTAGGCAGTAGAAAATGTGGCTTCCATCCAATGCAAATGTGTGCATACATACTAAAGTCCTTTGCTTCTGTAGCCTCATCCGATTTAATGTAAAAACCCAACTTATAACGAATAGTCATGAAAGTCTCTTCATTCCGTATTCCCATGGTAGATTATATAGTCTCAGCCATATCAAGACCTGTTCAACTTGGGTTGTAAGGGGATTAAAGTTGGGCTCCCACTCTTTGATAAACAAACCCTTTCTTCCCATAAAAATGGGAATGTTATTAAATACCCAGTTCTTATTCTCATTACTCTTTGCAATCACAAGGAAAAGCATTGACTTAACATCTACCTTAAATGGCCAGTTTTTTGAATACCACATCTTCACTCAACTAAAAGCAGGCCACTCCCCCCTTCCCATTTCATAAAAAATACCCTAGACCTCAAAAAGGAAATAGAATCATTCCAGCTTCTATTATCAAGAAAAAAGATAGTTTTTTGGCTTTCGGTTGTGGTTGCTCTACCTTATTAGATTCATAAGCTCTTGGGATGTTTTTTGGTCACCATTCCTTGTCCTGAACCCTCTTCCAATTTGATTTCAAGCCATCGAGGAAGCCATTAAGACCCTTGAAATCCGCCTTAGAATTATTTCTCCTCCACCCTAAACCCCTACTCCTTCCATAGCTCTCCATCCTTTGCTACAAAGGAAAAGGGTTTCTGTTATGATCCTCCCAAACCCATTTTGACTTTGATAAAGATATGAAAGAAAGTTGAGAATAAAACCTCGATAGATCGCTCTGTCTAAAATCTCTAAAATATTTCAGTTGCAGAGCTAACCTTCTACTGGACACCATTTGTTTTGTATTAAATATACATACGTTGGTATTCCAAAAATTAGTTAGATAGTTGTGACTAAGTTAATTTTTGAGCTTTCAATATAAGATATGCTAACCATATTTAAGAGGTAATCTTTGAATATAGTAATCTGGAAGTCTCTCATCACTATAATTACCTAGTTAGGTAGTAAAGTATGAGGTGAGCATGCCAATACTTTTGTTCTCCATGAATTGTATTTGATGTCTGTATGTATTAATAAAATCTAATATGATATTATATTTTAAATTTTGATTAATTAACAAGTACAATACAATATTTTTCTTAATGGCTACAAAGAATTGATCAGGTGTTTCTTATTGATTCTAACTACCATTAATTATATTTTATTTTTTAAAATAGTTGCCACTTTAGTGTCATAAATTATACACCTTTATTAGTGTGTCAAAATTCACACTCTACTAGAACCTTTTTAGCATTTCCCTTTCATTATGCATTATAGGACCTTTATTGTAATTAATTACTATTTAATTTAATATTATGGGTCTTAATCCATTTTATTACATCATCACACTCTTACTTGGGCCCTTAATTCTAAGTGTGCCCTTTATTTCTTCAATACCCTGATTTAGTCCTAATCTTACCCCAGTTTTAGCTTTCAAAGCATATTTCGCATATCTATGCGTTATGGTTTAAGTCACCAAGTTCGAATCGACATTAGAACCCCATTATATTGCATTCCTTGAAAGTTAGGACTAGGGCACCCTACCACCACAGTCCCACATTTATTTCCTTGAATTTCGGGAGGATGATTTGGCAGTCCAAACTAGTTCAAATCCTACTCTATGTAAAATTGTATCAAATCTAAGTTAGCCTAAAGGTGATTTTAGTTATAAAATCCCTATATAAGGCATCTCTCTCAATTTAGTTTTACATCTATGATCATCTTATCTTATGCTAACATTATCATCCAATTCAAGAGCAATTATTCTTCCTCAAGAGCAAATTTGATTCAAGGAGCAACAAACTACTTCAAGACATCTTCCATTTTTGTTTTATCTATGATTTTGTGATGGATTTTATGCGTTTTATCATGTTATTACATCAACATAGGGAGGACTTGTCCTAAGAGCATTGCATCACCTATTGAAGGTATAATCATCTACATTCAAGCATTTCAAATCTAGATCTAGCCTTGCCCTCAAAAGGCAAACTTTCCAATTTAATCCAAGTTTAATTTTTTATTTTAATTAGGGTCAATTCCAAACCCAAGGTTTGACCGTTGTCTGATCTTCTAACAATGGATCTTGTGTGTCTATTTGATTTAGAAAACATCTCGCTTGCTTTCTTAGAAGTTGCAGGACTAGGGCGTTGTACCCTTCTAGTCCCAAAAAAATGGCCCAAATTTTCAGCTACAGGTTTTGATTCACCTTCTCCTCTCAAATCTCTATTTATGGTTCTGTGTGCAATTTGAATATTTTGTTATTAGTGTTTTGCTCCAATTTTCTCTTGTTTTACCCTAAAAATTTACAATTCAAATCCAATTTCAACTCTCTAAAAGGGGAAATATCAAACAAGTAAATCCAGTCAACATCTTAGCCCTTTTCCCTAATTGAATTGTGGCTAGATCTATTGGGTTGTCAAATCCCTGTTTTAAATATAAGGTTGATCTTGTGAAATTAGTGGTTTTACTATCCAAATTGATGAAACCCTAATTTTCACCAACCTTAAATTTTGGTGAACTTGACATATCTTATTCTTCTAATTTTATGCACTCATATTTACATTAATAGTTTCATTTTTTTTTAAATCCCATTTTATGCATTTTGTGTGTTTGCATGCTTTATTACTTTAGATCATTACATTGTAACAGTATCATTTTTTTTCAAAAATGTCATATTAATCTTTACAAGATTATCCTACCTTTTATTGCCTACATTTTGAGTCTTAAATTTTAAATTTTTTTGACCTCCTCATATCATTTGATGTTTCACTCCATATGCTTAAAAGAGGTAACCCTATTCTTGCTTCAAACCTCACTCAAATGCAATAAATGCTATTGTTAGCACTTTAAAGTCTTGTTCCAAATATTATTGGAATTGTTTTCATAATCATTATCAACACCTGAAGTGGTTATCCAAATACTTCATTGAACCAATGTGTAGTTATAACACCACCTGCACATCAAATAGGTCCAAATATTTTGAATTTTGAAGCTATCCTCCAAACTTGAAGCGGCTCAAAAAAACAAGGACAAGGAAAGACAATTTGGAAAGTTTGTGGTGTTCGAGGTTAGTTCCAAAACTATAGTCAAACTTCTACTTACTAATTAGAATAAATAAAAATTTTGATGTGATGATGGCATATATAAAGCAAAGGGAAATAAGCATAAAATAAGCTTTAGAGTAAGTAATTGATTACCAAAGAAATAGACATTTCAAGTTGGTTCTTGAATAGGCATTGAAATCCAACATGGGTTCATGCACCACCCAAAATACCCAACATGCAATACTATGAGGAGTCAATGGTTCCAAAATAGTTTTATCTGCCTGATAGAAGTGCCAAAATTCCCCTTCTCTCTCAAAATCTTACTCAAAATAATTTAAGACAAACAATGTTGCACAACATATGCATAACAAAAATAACCAAGCACAAATTAGATAGACACAAAGATCAAAGGATAAATATCATGATGGTAGTTACACACAAAAAAAATATGTTGAAAATGCTTCAAAGACCTTTAAATAAAAGCTTTTGGAAGGGGTAAAACCATGGTGCTATCGTGTTATGTGATTCATCCTCGTTCCTGCATAAAACACAAACTATGGATTTCATATCTTTGCTAAGTTCAAGATTTCGTATTCATTGCTTGAAGGATCGGAAGGAATAAAATTTCGTTAGAAGGTTACATGATGATATCAAAGTTCTTTTTCTAAAGGATTCTTGATATGAGCCATGCCATTCTTATAAAATTGATTGATAACACAACATTTTATGATAAAACTGGCAAGGGATGCCAAGTTCAATTAGCTTTAGCTTGTAGAGAATGTAAAGGTTTGATTACATCATGCATTACTTGTACCCACCCCATTAGATTTGTTGGTATTGCGATCTCTAGAGAGAAATTAAAGCTTAAGTATTCATCAATGAGTATGAGAAGTAGAACGTGGTTACTGTTGAGTTGTCAATTCAATGCATAATCACGAACATCATTTGTTGGCTTTGGATGGCACATTGGATGTCTTCTTATCCTTTGGAATATTTTGAAGAGACAAATAATTCATCAAAGAAGCAAAAGACAAGCGAAAATTCAATGTCAATTTATGTTGAAGTGGAAAGGCCAAAGCGCAACTCAAGGAAGCCTTACAACTTAACATCAAATTATTTATCAAATCATCCAGACATTGGATTTGAGAAGTGAAAGTGTGGTTTGAGAAAGGCGTCAAAATTAACAATAGACTATGTTTTTGATCAACATGAAATCGAGGTTGACAAGGCTAAACATATATTTAGGAAAGGGTTCAATTCAATAGTGGATTCAATTTCAGATCGACCAGAGATTAAGGTTGAAAAGGATAAGTGCAGTTTGAAAAAGGTATTGAACACATCATCAGATGATGTATCTAATCATTTAGAAGTGGAAGTTGAGATACCCAAGCACAAATTTAAAAAGACACCAAAGGTAATATTGGATGCTACATCAAATCAAACTAGTATGCAAACTACAACACTTTTAACTCCACAGATATAGGAATAAATGACGAACTAATTGTGTGTTATGAAAAATACATAAATATTCCTTTATTCCAATATCAAATATTACATTTGGTATACATTTTATAAAGTGGTGGAGACGACAGTAAACAGTTAAATAGTTTAACTGTGCATAAACTATCTCTCCAATTGTCTACCCTAATTAATGTAATACATTTACTAACAATGTAATGCATTATACTAACAATGCCCCCTATTACATTGTTCTTTATAAATGTTTATCCAAAAACCCCCCTTAAGCCGTACATAGTAAAAATTGTTGATTACAGAATATATATAGACACATTTTGTGAAAAATGTATTTGAAACAAATTATGAATCAAGTTTAGCTCCATCAAGCTGTCTCGTAACCCTCAAAAAGGTGTAGCCTCTATCTGATATCCCAAATTATTTAGCAACAATCCATACTAAGCCCTCAAACCACATGGCTTCAACAAGTTGTTTGGTAACCCTCGAAAGGGTATAATTCTCGAACACAACCTCGAGTACTACTGGACAACCATCCATATTGAGATTTATACCAAACCCCTTGCCTGTCTCCAAAAACAAACTTCACAATACATGTATCTTCAAATATGCCAACAACGACAAGGAATAAACAAGAAACCTAAAAACCAAAAAAACAAAAATGCTTCTCAAGCAAAACACCATCTCAAAGCGAGAAGCTAACTTGAGATGATAGAAATCCTCCATCCTCATGTGCTACCAGCCTCCAATGAAGTGAAGACTTATAGCACTTCTCTAGAATCACTAAGAGAATCATAAATAATAACTTTATCATTTGATGAATCCCCTTATCAATATAAGAAATGTTTTCTTCATTGATTTTGTCTTTGAACTTTCCTTTAAGAACATCTCTAGCTCAACTTTTACACGACCAAGCTCTGTGACCTTTTTACTTACAATTTAAAAATATTTAATGTCTTCATTACTTGTGCTTTATCTTTTATTATGGTTTTGAACATATAATGCATTTTCCATATGAGAAACACCTTCTAAATCTTATGCATTTGTTCTCTTTTCTTCTGCTAAAAGGGGTGAAATCATATCTTCTAAAATCTAGGAAGTTATTTGGCTCAGTGTAAAAATAATATTATTGTATTTTGCAGGCAATCTGTTT
Source organism: Cryptomeria japonica (assembly GCF_030272615.1). NCBI lineage: Eukaryota > Viridiplantae > Streptophyta > Pinopsida > Cupressales > Cupressaceae > Cryptomeria > Cryptomeria japonica. The sequence continues at coordinate 357,299,999 of NC_081413.1, forward strand.
AACAAGATAGCCTTAGCATCTTCATCATTTACTGGAGCCTTAACTTCTACTAATTATCTGATAAGAGATCTCAAACTACTTATATGAATTGACATTTTGACTCCATTTTCCATTTTAAACCTAAACAATTGAAGTTTTAGAGAGAATTTTGCATTTAATGCCTTTGCTCCAAATAATTTATTGAGATTATCCCAAATATCTTTTGATGATTTATCCAAATTTATATGATGTAATTCTAAATCAGAAAGAGCAAGACCAATAATAGCTTTGGCTTTATCATCTCTATTCTCCCACTCTAATAATTTAGATGCATCTGTAAGTTTCATTTCTTTTCCACTCACTATTCCCCATAAATTTTTATTCATTAATTGTATTTGAATTTTTATTTTCCAAGTATGAATTTTAAAACTAGAATATTTATCTAGTGTATCAACCACAATCTCCATAATGAAATATCCCTTTTATTTTTCAGTAATTACTTCACTAAAATTGCAATATTTGTTTCTAAGCCCTAACTTCTCCTTGTAGATTAAAGAAAGAGGGAACTGCAATCAATTTACATACACAAAGATTGCTTGGATTATCGTAGCATAGACACAAAGATTGTTTGTTGTTCTCTCACACCATTTTCACAGGCACATAAAAATATGCACAACTTCAGATACTCATTTCATATTCACATGCATTCAGGAAGACCGCTACGATACCATTTGTTATGAAAAATACATTAAACATTCCTTTATTCCAATATCAAATATTACCTTTGGTATGCATTTTATAAAGTGGTGGAGATGACAGTAAATAGTTAAATAGTTTAACCGTGCAAAAACTATCTCTCTAACTGTCTACCCTAATCAATGTAATACATTTACTAATAATGTAATACATTATACTAACATTATGTAGCTCCAAATAATTCCTCATTTGATCCATTACGTAAAAAACTTGAGATAATTTCCTCTGTTCAGTAAGTATCTCCAACTTTGCAACCAAGTCCACTTGAAAACATTTCCCAAGAGGATGAATTATCAAAAGAAAAGTAGGAATCTTTTGTTTTGAATGGAGAAATTCTACCTTCCAAAAATGATAATACTGATTGAACTAGCAAGACAAAAACCAAACTTCCTTATGGATGTTTTGAGTAGAATATTGATGGGAATATTTAGAATAATGAAAAAGCATGCTAGTTCTTGATGGTATGATGAAAGAATAAGTATCCGGTCAACTACTGAGAGGAGTGGGGGGGGGGGGGTGAATCAGTAGATAGAAAGACTGATAATAAAGTTCACCAATCAATCTCTCAAAGTAAACTTAAAATAATAACTCTGTCAAGATAAAAACTCATAAGATAAAACCAGTTGTTTGTTACAACAAATTAACAGTAAACAACTTCTTCATATCTTCAATACTACTGGTTATCATGACTTATCAAAAATAGTTAAGTAGTTAAGTAAATGAATCATGAAAACATAACCACATAAACATTCACCACTTGACATAAATATTTCTGATGTGGAAACCCAAATAGGTAAAAACCACAGTGATATAAGACTCACAAGCTAATATCTGAACTCTTCTGAAGTTTGTCCTGTTATGAGCCTAGCCTATTAAAGCTTTACAAAATGTCTTGTTAAGAACTAATCCTATTAGGAATCACCCAGTTAAGGGATTGACTACAAATGCCTTGTTAGAAGCAATACCCTATAAGGAGTAACCTTGGTAGAGGATTTGAAAATCCAATCTAATGGACTACCTTGTTAGAGCTTACCTGGTTAGGGGATTTCAATTCTGTTGTAATTGTTAGAAAACAATAGGAGTTTGCTGATTTGTCTGAATAGTACTACACTTGCTTGATCATATCTATTTCATGCTCCTATCTGCCTTTACTCAAACTACAGATACATCATCTGGATAGGTAACCACACACTCAATTGAACTATTTCTATCTCTTTGCCAACTCTCTTGAAAACTAAAAAACTTCATCGAACTTAAATACAAATCAATCAGGTTGGTAACACAACAAAAACCTAACTCTCATCGAGATTACAAACAAATTCGGTTCAAGTATGACCATTGGATTACATAGAAATCTTTGCACATCAATCAAGAAAACCTTGATCGCTCCTTGATCACTGCTTCATTGAACTTAGTAACTCATTACATGCTTTGCATTAGATGCAATACATTTGCTCATTCCCTAAACAAAATTGTTACAACAACTCGCCAAAATCTCTTGGAATTGTCTTCATACAATAATCATGCGTGTCATCATCATTACTGCTCATCATTAGATCATAAACCAATATAACCAATTCACAAAACTTAATCGATTAGGGTTTATTAAAAACAACTGGTAGGGTTTACCGGTTACAACAATAAATAAGGTTTACACCAGTTACCAGTTCTCCTCACAAATTCTTCCTATTAGTTACAGTAACAATATTACAACAATATCAACAATATCATTACCGGTTCAATTGACATTAATGACAACAAAACATATCATTAATGCAATCTTCATGCAAATGCCAACAATCTCCCCCTTTGGCATTGATTGTTAGGATTCCCAAAGATACTGAGAGGGGGGAGGGGGGTGAATCAGTATCTTGCCGGTTTACAGATTTTCTGATCTTATTAAATAAATTGCATTCCAAAACAGTGTACCGGTAAACAAGAATTAATGTAGTAAATATGAACAATAAGCACAACATAGAAACCACACCATAACACAAGATTTTTGACGAGGAAACCCGGTGTGGGAAAAACCTCAGTGGGATTTGTGACCCACAATATTCACTCACTGGCCAATGAATGGATATTACTTACAATAGGGGCCTGCACATGCAGGAAGGCCAACTGCCTAAAGCTCACTTCTTAATTACAAAAGGAAGTCTCACTGACTTACAAAATAGATTATGCAAATCCAATATAATGTACTGCTTTAGTTCAGCATCTGCTATGCCAGGTTCAGTACCGGTTTAAGCTCATACAATAACCATAAACCTTACTCCAAAATCTGCCTTAATATTCACACATTACTTCTGCAAATAATCTTCCCATGTCTGCATATATAAATGATCTACAAGATCTCATACTTATATATGAGTCTTATTACAATACGCCTTGTCGGCTTACAAAAAGATATTATAATTAAATACAAAGTACAATAATTAAAATCCTGTCGGTTGGGGTGTCGGTAAACATTATTGCCGCTGCCGGTAAACTATCTGCCGGTGTAGAGTCTGCTGGTGCCGGTGCCTGCCGGTGCCAAAGGATTGCAAGGTTGCCATCAATGACAATACCTTTAATCACCTACAATTTCTCATTGGAGTGTGCAATGCCAACATTGATGGCAATACAAATATCAATACTATTGATTGCTGCATGATTGTGAATAGGAATCCTGGTTACATTACCAAGTATTCACCATGCTCATTGTGTCTTCAGCTTGTCGCTGGTTTTGCTTCCCATAATCACATAATTCTTCTCCCCCTTTGACAACAATACTAAATTGAAAGCAAAACATTTAATGTCAAATTTCACTATGCATCATCAACAATCTGCAACTGGATGCTTCCCCTGTGGAATACATCCACTTTTACACCAATCCTCCTGTAAAATTTTGCAAGTAGCTCTAGAAATGATGTAATCTACATCACACTTAGCTGACTTCATGAAGAGGGACAACCCCTAACTGACATCTAAGATATTCAAAAGTTTTAGGCAGAGGTTTAGTAAAAATATCTGCAAGCTGCTCCTTGGTAGAAACATGCTCCAAGATAACATCTTTACACTGAACTTTTTTCCTCAAGAAATGATACTTCAATTCAATATGCTTGGTTCGTGAAGCAAAATAGGGTTCTTGGAAATATTTATGGCACTTGAGTTATCACATAAAATCTTTATAGGTTTTGAAATCTTCATCTTAAAACCTTCCAAAATGTGCCTCATCCATATAGCTTGTGTTCAATTCATTTAAGCTACAACATACTCAGCTTCAACAGTAAATTGTGAAGTACAACTTTGCTTCTTACTACTCCATGAAACAAGCCTTTCTCCAAGAAAAAATGCTCCACCGGTTGTGCTTTTCCGGTCATCAATATTTCCTGCTTGATTTGCATCTGTGTACACCTTCAAGTTAAAATTTCCTCCATATGGATACCATAACCCATAATCAACAGTACCTTTCAAGTATCTAAAAACTATTTTGGTTGTTATCAGATGTGTTTCCTTAGGATTCTTCTTAAATCTAGCAACTATGCCAACTGCATGAGCTATGTCCGGTCTGCTGTGAACAACATAGTGCAATTTTCCAATCATTGACCTGTATTCCTTCTCAATAGATTTGGACTCATCTTCCTTAGAAAATTTACAACCTGTAACCATAGGTGTGCCAACTGGTGTACAATCACTCATGCCAAATGTCTTCAAGACCTCTTTCACATACTTAGACTGTGTGATGAAAATACCATTCTTCATTTGTTGTATTTGCAAGCCTATGAATTTTTTTATTTCTCTCACTAAAGACATTTCAAACTCAATTTTTCATTTCATCTGCAAAACTGTTGCTCATGTCATCATTACCTCCAAATATGATATCATCAACAAATACTTCGCTGAATAGTATTTGATCTCCTTCAGATTTGAGATATATGTTACTATCATCATTGGTTCTTAGAAATCCTATCTTCATCAGATGTGTATGAAGCCTTTCATACCATGCTCTAGGTGCCCGCTTTAATCCATATAAATCTTTATGCAATTTGCATACCATGTCTTCCTTATCAATTAGAGCATAACCATTTGGCTGCTCAATGTATACTTCTTCTTCAAGTATCCCATTCAAAAACATCGACTTAACATCCATCTGGTATACCTTGAATTTCTTGTGTGCAGCAAATGCAAGTAAAGTTTTGACACCTTCCAGTCTTACCACTGGTGCAAAAGTTTCACCATAGTCTTCTCCTTCCTCTTGTGCATAACCTTTGCAAATCAACCTATCTTTATTGCTAAACACAAACCACAACACCATCTTCATTCAGTTTGTTCCTGAAAACCCACTTAGTTCCTATCACATTTTTATTTACCGGTCGGGCTACTAGGGTCCATGTGTTGTTCTTCTCAATTTTATCTAATTCCTCCTCCATAGCTTTGAACCAACGATCATCACCAAATGTTTCCTTAGCATTTCTTGGTTCAATAGTGGAGATCATGCAAGAATTTTCTCTGATTCTTCTCCTACTCGAGCATCCTTATCCCCAATAATCTATTCAGGATTGTGATTTAGTCTCACATATATTGGAATAACATGATCATTATCTTTAGGTTTAGCTTCTTCATTATCATCATCTTCTTCTGAATTTATCTGTTCCGGTTGGACTAGTACATCAATATTTGCTTTTCTGGTTTCAAATTTAACAGTTTTTGGTTCCAAAAACAAAATGCAAGGATCTTCATCCTTTTCTTTGAAATGGTTTCCTCTGAGACTTCAGGAAATTCGTCCACTCGAGCATCAATACTCTCAACAATTCTTTGTGTCCGGTTGTTAAAAAACTTGTAGGCCTTACTCTTGGTGGAATAGCCAAGAAATATACCTTCATCACTTTTAGCCTCAAATTTGCTAATATAATCACCTCTCTTAATAAAACATTTGCTTCCTAATATTCTGAAATAACTAACATCAAGTGATCTACCATACCAATATTCATAAGGAGTCTTGTCCTTACCTCTCTTTACCAGAATCCGGTTCATAGTGTAGACAACTATGCTGATAGCTTCTATCTCGAAAGTTTTCTCTACACCTCCTTGTATCAACATCATCCTAGTAGCTTCAACAATTGACCAATTGTTTCTCTCTGTGATACCATTCTGTTGTGGTGTCCTTGGTGCAGAAAGTTGCCGCATGATACCATTTCCTTCACAATACCTAGTGAATTCCTCAGAAGTAAATTCATCGCCCTGATCTGTCCTCAAACACTTTATCTTCTTATCGATCTCTTTCTCAGCTAAGGCCCTGAATGCCTTGAACTTACCAAAAGCTTCAGTCTTATCCTTCAAGAATGTGACCCACATCATCCTTGAGAAATCATCAGTGAAGATCATGAAATATCTATCACCTTGAATACTTTTTGTTCTTATTGGTCCACAAATATCTGTATGAACCAAATTTAACAAATGTTCCACTGAAAAAGATTTGCTCTTAAAAGTTGAGGATGTCATCTTTCCCAACTAGAATTCTTTGCACAGAGCATTAACTGGTTTGTCTAACGGAGGCAAACCTCTCACTATCTTGGACTTACTCACTTTAACAATGTTATCAAAAATTATATGACAAAATCTCCTATGCCAAAGCCAACTATCATCTATCTTTACAATTAAACAGTTGCTGACTTTAGGATTAAGATGAAACAAGTTCCCTTTAGTTTGCTTCCCGATTGCAATCAATTCACCTTTATTGTCATAGATCTTGCACATACTATTTTTAAATTCCAATGGGTATCCTCTGTCATTGAGTTGTGCCACACTCAAAAGATTGTGCTTTAGACCTTCAACCCAGTAGACATCATTTGCACTACTCTTTCCATTAAGAGAAATAGTTCCCTTACCTTTAACCATGCAGGGTGAGTCATTACCAAATCTTACAACTCCGCCATCAAATTCCTTCAGAAAAATAAATTTGCTCCGATCACCGGTCATGTGATGTGAACAACCACTATCAATGATCCAATCATCAGAGTTATCTATCCTGGATACTAATGCCTTCTGGTCTAACATCTCTTCTTTAATGGCTACAAACACAATGTCTTCATTAGCATCACCATCAAATTCCTCATCAATGATACCGCCATCAACAACAATAAGACAATATCTTTTGCCTTTACCCTTGTACTTCTTGAATTTCTCTCTTTTGCGCTCATTATCACCATTAGGACAATTAGCAGCAATGTGTCCAATCTTGTTGCATGAAAAACATTTTAAAGGTAATTTGTCTCTATATTTACCTATACCTCTAGGCAACCGCTTGGCCAACAATGCTTCAAGCTCAACTAAACTGTCTTCATCATTAGCTTCTCTACTGGATCTGGATTCATAACTGTGACTGGCATCTCTACTTTTCCTTACAGATGGGTTACAAATAGAAGCTCTAAATGCAGACTCAGATTTCTATACACTACCATCATAACCATTTAATTCAAAAGTAGTAAGCTTTCCAATGATGGAGTCAAGAGTTACCTTAGTTTTGTCAATGGACTTCAGCTCTTGAATAGTTGCAACTCTGATAGCATAGACAGGTAGTAGGGTTCTCAGTACCTTACTGATCACTATGGAATCTTCCACTTTACCTCCTGCACTCTTAATTTCACCGACTATCTCTTTTATCCTTTGACCATATTGCTGGATATTCTCACCTTCAACCATCCACATGTCATCAAAATTTCCTCTTAGACTCTCCTCTTTAGCAATCTTAACATGTTCATCACCGCTATAAATCTCTTCAAGTTTTTTCCATACCTCATATGCAGTTTCAAGATCATGAACATCTACATATTCTACATCAGACAAAGATCTGATAATAGCCTCCAATGCTTGATGATTTTCTTGTTTCTCTTTCTTCTGATCATCAGTCAACATCTCTGTAGGTGCAACATACTTAGTATCAACATGTTCCCAATACTGACTTCCCAAACTCTTGATATAAATTTTCATTCTATCACTCCATATCCTGTAGTTCTCTCTATTAAAATTCAGACCTTCCTTCTTCATCATGATCAGTAGATATTTTCCTCGAGTTGTTAGGTTTAGACCTTAGAGGAACTAATATGCTCTGATACGAATTGATGGTATTATGAAAGAATAAGTATCCGGTCAACTATTGAGAGGTGGGGGGAGGGGGTGAATCAGTAGATAGAAAAACTAATAATAAACTTCACCAATCAATCTCTCAAAGTAAACTTAGAATAATAACTCTGTCAAGATAAAAACTCATAAGATAAAACCGGTTGTTTGTTACAACAAATTAATAGTAAACAACTTCTTCATATCTTCAATACTACTGGTTATCATGACTTATTAGAAATAGTTAAGTAAATCAACCATGAAAACATAACCACATAAACATTCACCACTTGACACAAATATTTTTGATGTGGAAACCCAAATAGGTAAAAACCACGGTGAGATGAGACTCACAAGATAATATCTAAACTCTTCTGAAGTTCACCCTATTAGGAGCCTAGCCTGTTAAAGCTTTACAAAAAGTCCTGTTAAGAACTTATCCTATTAGGAATCACCTGGTTAAGGGATTGACTACAAATTCCTTGTTAGAAGCAATACCCTTTAAGGAGTAACCTCAGTAGAGGATTTAAAAAACTAATCTAATGGACTAACTTGTTAGAGGATTTGAATAGTACCAAGCTTGTTAGAGCTTACTGAGTTAGGGGATTTCAATTTTGCTGTAATTGTTAAAAAAAAATAGGAGTTTGTTGATCTGTATGAATATCACTACACTTGCTTGATCAGATCCATTTCATTCTCCTATCTGCCTTTATTCAAACTGCAGATACATCATCCGGTTAGGCAACCACACACTCAACTAAACTGTTTCTACCTCTTTGCCAACTCTCTTGAAAACTAAACAACTTCATCGACCTTAAATACAAATCAATTAGGTCGGTAACATAGCAAAAACCTAACTCTCATTAAGATTACAAACAAATTCGGTTCAAGTATGACTGTTGGATTACATATAAATATTTGCACATCAATCAAGAAAACCTTGATCACTCCTTGATCATCGCTTCATTGAACTTAGTAACTCATCACACGCTTTGCATTAGATGCAATACATTTTCTCATTCCCTAGACAAAAACTGTTACAACAACTCACCAAAATCTCTTGGAATTGTCTTCATACATAATCATGTGTGTCATCATCATTACTGCTCATCATCAGATCGTAAACTAATATAACCAATTCACCAAACTTAATTGGTTAGGGTTTATCAAAAATAACTGGTAGGGTTTACTAGTTACAATAATAGATAATGTTTACACCTTTACACCGATTACTGGTTCTCCTCACAAATTCTTCCTATAGGTTACAGTAACAATATTACAACAATATCAACAATATCATTACCAGTTCAATTGACATCAATGACAACAAAACACATCATTAATGCAATCTTCATGCAAATGCCAATGGTTTTAGATGAAATAGATGGACATTATATTTATAATCCTCTTGGTAGTGATTAGGATGTAGATTTCTCAGATGGATACGTTACAATTGAGGAAGTGGAATGTGGAAGGGTTAATCCACACATGTGAAATCTACATGAAATGATCAAATCCTTGCACCAGATACAACAATTATAATAAATGAAAACCCCTAGTGAAGGTTGGAATAAATCTAGAAGAACTTGAAACACAAATGCTTATTATCCATAAAGGTTCACTTTTATAATATTTGAATTCATTATTAGGAATGTGAAAAGTCATTATTTTGTAATCAATTCTTTAAAACAAGAAACAATAGTTACAAAAATGGAAAAAGGGGGTATATTGGAGATTTTCTTTAAATATGTAAGAAAATGATAGAGTAGGGGTCCACAATGTTTTTGAATCCCCCCATTCTTTGATGTATGAGTGAGTATATATCAAAAGAGGGGCATTTCCATTTTCAGTTCTGAAGAGGGAAGTGAGAAGGGATTCTCTTTTCAAACGTAATATTTTGTATGGAGGTGTTGAAATCTTTGTATTTAAATTTGATCTAGGAATAAGAAGCAATTTAAATATTTATATTTATTTGTTCTCTTTGCAATTGTAGTTTTTTGTATGTGAATTTGCAACTGTCTGTGATTATTATATTCGATTGTGGGTATATGTCTTTGAAATATTTGAGTTTTGATATGTATATACATATTCAGAAGAATTCTTTGTTTATGTCCCTATTGGTAGTTGTTCATGGGTTAAGAGTAAATTATCTTTGTGTCATTTGTGTCTTTTCCCTTTTATTTTAAATTCATAATCACATTCATTTCATGGTGATGGACGAGTGGTAGTTTGCCTTTATTGCTTTCTAGTTAAAAGCATAACCTCTAGAAAATTAAATCACATTAAACAAGGGAGTTGTACCTCTAAAATTTTGAGGAAAATCACTTACTCAATACTGATTTCTCCAACCGTTGGTTGCAGTTTGTCTTTGCAACTAGGCTATATTGAGTCATTTGTTAATTATTTCTAAAAAGACAAAGTTGTTTACCAATATATTTTTGGCAACTCTATTGTAGAACAAAGTGTTGGTGTCTTATTTCCTCAAAAAACTAAAGGTGCTTCCCTGAGGATGGAGGTTGGTGACTCTGTATTTTGGAGCATATACAAAAAATATTTTGGGGGAAGATCATAATGGCCTTGGTTATAGCTCAACCATGGAGTATTCAATTTGGACCTTTGGCTCTATCATAGTAGACTGCTTTGCTTGCAAAATCAAGAAGTCATTTCCCAAAGTTTGTCCGAGGAAGTAAATAAGATCCTGATGATCACATCCAAGCGTTCACTATTGCCTAGGGGGATTCATGGGGTATCAAAGGAAGATGTATTCATTCACTTATTTATTTAATCTCTCATTGAAGTAGTTGCAATTTGGTTCCAGAATTTAGAAGATGGGTGTATCATAAATTAGGACATATTAAAGAATAAGGCCTCTAGTCAATGTGGGTTCTCTTTTATGCCGATTTTAATTCAAAAGAAAGAGGGTGAACCTATGAGAGATTTAGTAGATCTGTTCAACTAGACATTGAGTTAAATTGCACATGCCGATCAACCAAGCCAAGCAAATTTGTTGTTCATTTTCGTTCCAGCGTTGCATCCAGAAATCAACTTCCACTTCAAGCAAACTAAGGTATGTGACCTTGAAATTGCAAAAAAAGAATCCATTAGGATAGAGGATGATTTGTTATTATCTAGATGGTTTGATCAAAATCTAGTTATAAGAATTTTAAACAAGGAATGTATGAGTGGTTATGTTAAGCAATCAAAAAAGGTGTACACTTTACCTTGCACTTCTAAATGCTCTAATCTAACAATTTTGTGTCAAGAAGAATTTTAAATAAATGATTCATGTGCTTCAAAAATTAAATCTTGTGTATATAATATGCACTATGAAGAAGATGAAAATGACTTAGATTGTTTCACCCCAAAGAAGATTATGACTCACATATACCATCAAAAATTCCATTGACATTTTTTGCTTCAACATGTAATAGTGTTAGCCACTCTTTTGACAATGTGGTTTGTGACAAAGAATATATAAATATTAATGCATTTTCAAAAAAAGGAAATATTTTGCCTTCCTTACAAATCATGGATGATATTTTTTTGGCTGATAATGATGAAAGTGCAGAGTTATTATTTAAAAAGGACAAAACAACAGAGTTGGTGACTGCAAATGATAATGAAGTTGTCTTAGTAGGTAGTGATTTTGTGGTTGGTAGTAATAACATCAGTTTTAATTTTCTTCATTGGGTATTGCTTTAAATTTATCTTGGCATTGGGGGCCTCTAATTTAAAATAATTTCTTTTCAATTTTGAGTCGAGATCGATTTATCTAGGATTCTAGTTTGTTTGAAACAACACATGAAAGTTGGCTGGTGATATGCATAATTACATTCAAGAGGTCATAGAGGTGTATGAAGAAGATGAAAGTGATTCAGATCTAGTTCCAGTGATGAAGAAGATTATGACTCCTATATACCATCAAAAAATCCATTGACATTTTTTGCTTCAACATGTAATGATGTTAGCCAATCTTTTGATGATGTGGTTTGTGATAAAGAATATATAAATATTAATGCATTTTCATTATAGACAAAACCTAATTTTTTTTCTTTTTTTTTGATCGGTAATAGGCCAAGGCCTTAAATTTTTTAATTATTATAATAAATAAAGAAAATACACCCCCATTCATAGGGCACTAGTAGGAAAGAATGGAGGGAAGAAAACCTTCGGTCTTGCCCAGTTTCAGAAATAGGCAATTAGATGTCAAGGTTGACAAATATTTGGAGCCATGAGCTACACCATTGAAGTCTGATCTGATACTTGCAACCATGAAATTTCCATAAAGGGTTGAGTTTGATTGCAATATCAGGCTGTTAAGAGCCATCCCATAATATTCTAGTATCATATGCATTGTATGTGATACTGAGACAAGCCTAATTTGCCAATTCCCTAAAATCATTTTAATGTGAAGCACTAAGCAAAAAAGGAAAATCCTAATTGGAAGTTTCCGTATTCATAGATTAGAAGTTTCTTGATTTACAATTTGTTATTTTGTAATGTTGCAGTTGTCTTCAAGTTACTATGCAACCTGAATTCAATGGAAGGCAAATGCAGAGGCCATCACCCATTTGTTACTCTTTCCCCATATAATTAACAGCTAGTGTAGCTTTTCAAACACTTTTTTATCCATAGGGATAGAGGTTGTCCTCCCACCAATAAATATTCCCCCCTCGATAGCTACTTTGGACGAAGCATCCACTTCTGTATTAGCTTCCCTTTATACATGCCTTGCACTGAAGTTTTCCAATTTTGATAGGTTCTTGAGAATGCTATCCAATAAAGATTGCAATCTCCAGTTTGGGGTGATTTTTATCTTGATTGCATTAATGGCAATTGTAGAATCCCCTTCAATAATTAGATTCCTAACTCCATGATTGAGGAAATCTTTGAGGCCTAGTTGAAGAGCTTTGAATTCCGCAATATTGTTGATATCAGGGGGTAATGGAATGACAATCCTGCCTACTTATCTTCCTTTGTGGTCTTTGATTATACAGCCTATGCCAGAGGCACCATCAACATTAAGTTTCAACCACCCTTGCTTCGGTGGAGACCATTTGGAATTCTTTCTTGCAATAGGGCTTGTCCCTATAGAGGGGGGGATCCTAATTCCATTTCATTTGGACATGATTTTTTCATCCTAGGCTTTGAACACCCTGCTAAGATTTGGTGATGCCGCTAACCTGCGGTTGGTAATCTCAACAATAGAGGCGTTTAATAAGGCGAGTACTGACTCTACATTTCTAGCTTTCTCCTTAAAGAGTCTTCTATCCCTCTCTTTCCAAATCTCCCATAATAGGCACAAGGGGGATATTTACTAAATAGAGCTTAGGGTTCTTTCCTTACATTTCACTAGCCAACTTTGAAAGAGAGAGACGATGTCATTTGGTAAAGCTGTTATCCAACCCAATTTTGTACAAAACCATCTCCAACATTTAGAGGTAAAGGATCAATTGAGGAAAAGGTGGTTCATTATTTCCTCGTGACCTTTGCATAGGATACATCTGGAATGTCCTTCATACCCCATCCTTTGGAATCTTTCTGCAGTGAGTATCTTTCCTTTTGTAGCCAACCATGTAAAGATGCCTGGTTTAGGGACACCCCTACTACTCCAGAAAAGATTTTGTGGGATTTCTTGGTTTTCCTACTCTCATTGTAAAGATAGCAAATTATAACCATCCTTTGCATTATATTGGCTAGATTTAGAGGAAGTCCAGACTAATGTATCCTCTTTGTCCCTAAACTAGAGTTGTCTATCTTTGAGGAGATCAGATAGCTACCTTAGCTCAATCAAAGGGATCGGTTGAGCTTCCATTTGTTTCCAACTCTAGCCTTGAATGCTTTGAGGATTGTCCTTTATTACATAGTCATTGAACTGTAGGCCCCAATGCTATTTTAGCCATTTCTTGGTTGCTGAAATAATTATAACACTATCAATGCTTGGATGTCCTGCCCAGGAATCCTCCCAGAATAGGCTAGAGTTTCCATTATGTATGTCCTAGGAGATGGCACTTTCAATTAGACTTTTGCATTTTAGAATGAAATTCCAGATCTTGGATCCTTTTGGGTGGGAGTTGGATCTTAGGAGATTTTGAGGATCTCCATTTTTTAGGTATTTTGTAGTGATCATCTTAACCCATCTGGTTTTTGGAGCTTGAAGAATTTGCCATACTAGCTTGGCACCCAAGGCCTTGTTCTCAAGCTGAAGGTTTCTGACTCCTAGACCTCCTTGACTTTTTGGTTTAATGATTTTATCCCAGGATATAAAAACTATCTGATGCTTTTCTTCAGAGTTCTACCAAAAACAATTCCTCATTTTTTTGATAATAAAGGCATTCACCAAAGGAAAGGGATAAAATAGATAAAAGATAAATCGGGAGAGCTGTGATAACTGTTTGGAGCATGACCAGTCTTCCTACTCACGATAACCACTTCCCTTTCCATTAGTTGAAATTCTTATCCATTTTGATTTTTAAGGGGTTCCACAGTTTTGAACTACTCAGTCCTCTGTCTATAGGTATGCCTAAGTGGATGCAAGGGAGATTACCTCGTTTACAATTGAAGATTCTTAAGATCTTGTTCTCTAGAGGAGTTGGTGTGGAGAAGAATAAAATCCCAGATTTCTCTCTATTAATTCTTTGGCTTGAGGCTCTCCCATAGGCTTCCAAGATTTGCTGAAAGAGAGAAGTTTCCTTTACCTTAGCAGCCCCAAGGAGAAGAGTGTCATCTGCAAATTGCTGGTGCGAGGCAACAAAATTGGTGGTGATCTTGACTCCTTCTAAATGTTTGGTGGCTAAGTTGGATTTGATCACACAGCCTAAAGCTTCTGCCATTAAAATGAAGAGAAAGGGGGAAATTGGATCACCCTGCCTGATTCCCTTTGAGGATGAGAAGAAACCTTCTGGTTTAGCGTTAACTAAAATTGAATAATTTGGTGTGGATAAGCAATCAAAAATCTAATTGATCCATTTTTTGCTGAAACCGAAGGCCTGAAGAATTTTGCATAAGAAAAGCCACTCCACATTATCATAAGCTTTATAAATGTCCAATTTGACAATCATAATTGGCTTCTTCGTGTGTTGCAAAGTGTGGATTTCTTCTTGAGCTATTATGACCCCATCCAGGATTGAGCGGCCTGGAACAAATCCTGTTTGTTCTTCTAAGATTATGTTGTCCATAAGAGGATTCAACCTGTTAGTCAAGACCTCAGAGAGGATTTTGTAG
Organism: Cryptomeria japonica; assembly: GCF_030272615.1. NCBI lineage: Eukaryota > Viridiplantae > Streptophyta > Pinopsida > Cupressales > Cupressaceae > Cryptomeria > Cryptomeria japonica. The sequence goes on from NC_081413.1 coordinate 357,315,059, forward strand.
ACTGTGTTGTAGATGGATATGGATATGAAGTCCCCTAGACCAGAAGCTTTCTCCTTCTTTGGAATGAGAGCTATACAAGTGTTGTTGACCTCTATAAGCAGGTCGCCTGATCTTCTTGCTAGTTCTAAAGCATCTACTGAATCTTGTCCTATAATCTGCCAGCATTTCTTGAAAAAATCAGAGGGAAAGCCATCCGGTCCAAGGGATTTGCCTGAAGGGAGCTGATTCAGAGTTTGAGTTACTTCCTCTAAGGAGAAACTTTCATTTAGTCTTTTGTTTTGCTTAGATGTGATGAGCTTTGGGATCATTGACATAAACCTTTCATGTTCTCTAAAATGTGACCCTTCTTCATTGTTAAGCAGTTTTGAAAAGAAAGAGACTATTTCCTTTCTAATATGTTTTGGATCACCAGTGAACTGATTATTGCTAAGTTCCAATCTTGAAATTTTGTTGAGATTTCTGCAAGTTTTAGTCACATTGTGGAAGAATTTGGTATTTTTGTCTCCCTCTTAAAGCCAATTTTCTCTTGACTTCTGCTTCCAAAAAATCTCCTCTTTTAAAAGGATGTCCTCATACTCCTCAAGTAGTTGTTTTTCTAGCTCAAAGGTTGATTGGGTCATGCCATCATTGAGGATTATGGTGTTCATATTTTCCATCTTTTCTTCTAAAGATGCTTTTGTTGCAAAGATATTTTTGAAATGCAGAGCATTCCACTGAAGAAACTTTTGCTTTACATACTTTAACTTGGAAATAAAGCAGTAAAGTCTTGATCCTTCAAAAGAGCTTTCTTTCCACCATGTTTCAATCAAAGAAAAAAAATTTGGGTCTTTCATCCACATGTTCTCAAATCTAAAAGGTGCTTTTCCAACTTCCAAATCTCCCTTGAGAGTGAGAAGAATTGGAAAATGGTCTGAACTTGAGGTTGCCAAAACAAAGCATTCCATGGAGAATGGGAAGGCGGAAAGATCTCCTTGCCAAAAGAATTTGTCTATTTTCTCTGAAATGTTGGTAAAATATTTTCTCCTATTTGTCCAAGTGAAAGAGTTTTCCCCTGTTTCTATTTCTAGGAGCCCATTCCTGTCTATCCAATCATTAAAGTCTTGTTGTGACCTTCCTAGTCTGATAATACCTCCTCTCTTGTCTCGAGAGTTCCTGATGACATTAAAATCCCCTCCGATGAAAAAAGGAGAGTTCGAAAACTAGGTAATCAAAGAGTCTAAGGACTACCAGAGATTTCTCCTCCACAAAGAGGATGTGGGGCCATAAATGTTAAGAAGATGAAATATTGTATTAGTATGTGTACAAGTAATTTTGACCACTAGCCAATTCCTACCTAAAGCAACTCCCTCTACTGTCACTAAATTAGGTTTCTAGGCAATCAACAGCCCCCCCGATGCTCCTTCTACTGATACAATTGCCTCCAAAGAGGTCTGAAAATATTTGCTAATATGAGAACCAAATTGAGCTGCTTGTTGGCAATCAAGCTTTGTTTCTTGAAGAATGGTGATTTCCGCATTAACCAAGAGAATCCTTCTCTTGATTACCCTCTTCTTGTCAGGGGCATTGAGGCCCTTGACATTCCATGACATGAATTTCATTGTTGTTCAGGAAGGGGGGCTCCCTTCCCTACTTTCCAGAGTTCTGTAATCTTGGTTTGTTTCTCTTCTTCTCCTACTAAACTTAATTTCTCAATAAGAGATTTCCTACCCTTCTTTTATGGTGTGAGACCAAAATCGGGTTTCTCCTTGCCATCTATTAGTTGTTTAAGACCCAGTTTCCTCTTTTATTTTATTTTGGAGTACATATCTGCTAGAGGGATATCCATAACTAGGTCAACATCTTCCATGTCTTCCATATATTCATGAAGAAGAAGCTGAGTCTTTAAGTCCATGTTCATTTCCAGACTATGGGGTAGCAGAATGAGAGGTTCAAAAAGAGGACTTGGAGATTCTGAAGAGATATTTAAGCCCTTTTTAAATGAGAAAGTTGTGTCTATTGAAGGGGAGTTTAACTGACCAGACTATTCTAACCTTGAGCCTTCCTCAGTGATGCCAAAAGGTTTTGGAATTGGCCATTCAAAGTGTTGATCAGGAAGATTCTCCTGATCCAAGGGTGATTCTCTCTTAGAGTCTGCCTTATCTTGAATAATCTCTCTCTCTCTCTCTCTCTCTCTCTCTCTCTCTCTCTCTCTCTCTCTCTCTCTCTCTCTCTCTCTCTCTCTCTCTCTCTCTCTCTCTCTCTCTATAGTCTCCTCCTCTAATAGAATAGTTGAAATGCCTTTGTTAGAGGTGATTTGAGCTAGATTTCCTCATTCCTGATCCTTACTAGCCTTAATTCTTTTTTTGGAGAGATGTATCAATAAATAATGTTTCAACAATGATAAATAATTAAGAGCAACCAAGAAGGTTTAGAAACTAAGAACAAATGAGTGAGTCTAGCAGGTGCACAATGCATTATTTATGCCAACAAATTTTATAGGTATTTTTAATTCTCTTTATGAAATTTTTTATGCCTCTAAATCAAATGACACAATTTTATTTCTTCCTTCATGCAATCACAATGAACAAGATAATTTTTTTCTTGAGAATGGTTTTGAAGGTAACGATAAAACTGAACTAAAGATTTATGAACAAAAGGATGAAGATCAATTACATTTAAAATTATATAATGTGGACTACTGCAAACAAATAGAAGATAGTCATCCTCATATTGCTAGCATCTCAAGTCAATGCTTAGAAGTTTATGATAAATATAAAAATGGAATTAGTTTGCCTTACTTACAAATAATGGATGATATTTTTTTGGCCGATAATGATGAGTGTGTAGAGTTGTTATTTAAAAGCGACAAAATAACTAAGTTGGTGATTACAAATGATAATGAAGTTGTCTTAGTAGGCAATAATTTTGTGGTTGGTAGTAATAACATTAATTTTGAATTTCTTCATTGGGAATTGTTTTGAATTTAGCTTGGCATCGAAGGCATCTAATTCAAAATAATTTCTTCTCAATTTCAAGTCAAGATGGATTTCTCCAAGATTCTAGTTTGTTTGAAACAAGACATGAAAGTTGGCTGGTGATATGCATAATTGCATTCAAGAGGTCATAGATGTGTATGATGAAAAATGGTTGTTTGGTCATGAAATTTTGAATGGGGGCTCCTTTTACACAAGTGTCATTTGGTTTTGTATATTATTTTTAAACCTGTAGGTTCTACATGGACATGCATTCCTCTTTCGCAGTGGAGCATACTTCTTTCAGCCTATCAATAGATTCACTTGAGTATTTGTGAGCATCCTTGGAGGTACAGTCTCACTGCCATTATTACATATCCAAGTAATTTTGGTGTGCTTAGTTTCCTTTTTTCTTTGCCCTTTTTTTTGTTTTCTCATGCTCTGCATATTTTTCTCCACTCTCTGACTCTATTCCCCAATAGATTTAAATCACTAGCCTTGCTTAAGATTTTGGCGTCCTTGCTTCATCCTTCATAGTCCTCATCCCTAATCAAAGCCAGTAGCTACCTAGATTTTCAATCTTGAAAATTTCAAAATTTTAACCTCCTCATATCATTTGATGTTTTAATCTATACACTTAGAAGAGGTAACCCTATTCTTGCTTCAAACTTCACTCAAATGCGATAAATGATCCTATTATAACTTTAAAGTCTTGTTACAAATATTATTAGAATTGTGTCCATAATCATTCTCAACACCTGAAGTGGTTGTCCAAATACTCTGTTGAGTCGATGTGTAGTTATAATAACTACTAAATAAGTTGATATTGTGATAAAATCACCACATGCACATCAATAAGTCCAAATCTTCTAAATTTTGAAGCTATCCTCCAAACCTGAAGTGACTCAAAAAACAAGGACAAGGAAAGCTAGTTTGCAAGGTTTGTGGTGTTCGAGGTTAGTTCCAAAATTATAGTTAGACTTCAACTTACTAATTAGAATAATTATAAATTTTTATGCAATGGTGGCATATATAAGGTAAAGGGAAATAGGCATAAAAGAAGATTTAGAGTATTTAATTGATTATCAAAGCCATCGACATTTCAAGTTACTTCTTGAATAGGTACCGGAACCCAACATGGGTTTATGCACCACCCAAAATACCCGACACACAATAGTATGAGGAGGAAATGAATCCAAAATAGTTTTCTCTATCCGATAGGACTACTAGAACTCCTCTTATCTCTCAACATCTTACATAGAATCATTAAAGACAAGTAGTGTTGCATGGGATATGAAGAAAAAAAGTAACCAAGCACAAATTAGATAGACACAAAGATCAGAGGATAAATATCATGATGGCAGCTATTCACAAAATCGATATGTTGAAAAGGCTTAGGGAACTTTAACTAAATGTTGTTCGATGGGGTAAACCTGTGGCACTATCGTGTTTTGTGCTTCATCCTTGTTCTTGCATAAAACATAAACTATGTATTTTCTATCTTTGTTAAGTTGAATATTTGGTATTCATTGCTTGAAGGATTAGAAGGAATAAAATTTTGTTAAAAGGTTACATGATGATGTTAGAATTCTTTTTCTAAAGGTCGTTTGATATGAGCCATGCCTTCCTTATAAAATTAATTGACAACACAACATTTCTGTGATAAAATTGGGAGGGGCCACCAAGTTTAGTTAGCTTTAGCTTGTAGATAATGTAAAGGTCTAATTACTATTGGCATTTGCATGAAGATTGCATCAATGATATGTTATGTTGTCATTGATGTCAATTGAACCGGTAATGGTAGTTATGAGATTGCTCATATTATTATTATTATTGATATTATCTTGTAACCGGTAGGAAGAGCTTTGAGGAAGATGTTGTAAATCGATATGTAAGTTGTGAGTTGAACTGGTAACCGGTGTATAAGGTTAAATCCTTTCTATGTTATGTAACCGGTAAACCCTACCAGTTGTTTTTGTTAAACCCTAACCGATTAAGTTTGCTGAAATGGTTATGTTGGTTTATTATCTAATGAGTGGTAATGATGGAGACACGTGTGAACATTGTAAGAAGATAAGTTCAAATTATTTTGGCTCATTTGTTTTATTGTCTAGGGAATGAGAAAAGTGGATTGCATCTAATGCAAAGCGTGTGATGAGTTACAGATCCGATGAAGCGGTGTTCATGGAGCGGTTCGAATTTTCTTGAAGAATGTGTATAGATTGCTATGTAAATCCAAAGATCACACTTGAACCAATTTGTTCGTAATCTCTATGAGAGAATTAGGTTTTTATTTGTTACCGACCTAATTGATTTGTATTTAACGTTAATGAAGTTGTTTTGTTCAGTGTTGGCAGAAATCAGTTGTGTGTGTGGTTGCCTAACCGAAGAATGGATCTAAAATTTGAGTAAAGGCAGATTGAAGCTTAAAAGGATCTGATCAAGCAAGTGTAGTGCTATTCAAACAGATCAAGAAAAACCTATTGTCTTCTAACAATTACAACAGAATTGAAATCCCCTAACCGGGTAAGCTCTAACAAGCTTGGTTACTTTTTAAATCCTCCAACAAGGTAGTCCATTAGCTTGGATTCTCAAATCCTCTACCAAGGTTACTCCTAATAGGGTATTTGATTTTTATCAAGGGATTTTGTAAATACCTTAACTGGGTGATTCCTAATAGGATCCGTTCTTAACACGACTTATTGTAAAAGCTTTAACATGCTTGGCTCCTAACAAGGCAAACTTTAGAAGAGTTCAGATAGCTATCTTGTGAGTCTCCTCTCATCTTGGTTTTTACCTATTTGGGTTTTCCACGTATAAACATTTGTGTCATGTGGTGCATGTTTTTGTGGTTATGATCTTATTTGTTGATTTGTTTAACTTCTGACAAGGCATGATAACTGGAAGCATTGAGAGATGGAGTGTGTTGATATATGATTAAGCATTTGGATGTTTATAAAATTAAAGTTGTTTACTGTTAAGTTGCTATAACAGTTAACCGATTGATGTTGAGTATTCTTATGAGTATTGATCTTGACAGTAATATTTAATTGATAAGTTTACTTTGTGAGTTTGAGTTTGAGAGTGGGAAGTTTGTATTAGTTTTTCAGTTTACCAATTTATCCCCACCCTCTCAGTAATCCACCAGATACTTATTCTTTCATCATACCATCAATTGGTATCAAAGTATCTCAGGTCCTCTTAAATCTAAAAGCCTAACATCTTGAGGAAAAGATCTTGTAGGTCGTGATGAAGAAAGAAGGTCCAAAGTTGAACAAAGATAACTATAGGATATGGAGTGACAAAATGAAGATTTACATTAAGAGTCTGGGAAGTCAGTATTGGGATCATGTAGAAACTCAGTATGTTACACCTACTGGAACTCTGACTGATGATTAGAAGAAAGAACAACAAGAAAATTATCAAGCATTGGAGGCTATTATCAGTTCCCTGTCTGATGTTGAATATGTAGATGTTCATGGTCTTGAAACTGCATATGAAGTATGGAAAAAACTTGAAGAGATTTATAGCGGTGATGAACATGTTAAGATTGCTAAAGAGGAGAGCCTAAGAGGAAAGTTTGATGACATGAGAATGTATGAAGGTGAGAATATCCAGCAGTATGGTCAAAGGATAAAAGAGATAGTTGGTGAAATAAAGAGTTTAGGAGGGAAAGTGAAAGATGTCATAGTGATCAGTAAGGTACTGAGAACCCTGCTACCGGTCTATGCTATCCGAGTTGCAGCTATTGAGCAGCTAGAGTCTATTGACAAAACTAAGGTAACTCTTGACTCTATCATTGACAAACTTACTGCTTTTGAATTAAATGACTATGATGGTAGTGTACAGAAATCAGAGTCTGCATTTAGAGCGTCTGTCTCTAACCCATCTGTGAGAAAAAGTAGAGATACTTCTCATGGTTATGAATCTAAATCCAACAGAGATGTTGATGATGAAGACAACCTAGTGGAGCTTGAAGTATTGATAGCAAAATGACTGCCTAGAGGCACTGGTAAATATAGAGGTAAACTACCTTTAAATTTTTTTGCATGCAACAAGATTGGTCATATAGCAGCTAATTGTCCTAATGGTGAAAATGAACACAAGAGAGACAAATTCAAGAAGTATAAGGGTAAAGGAAAGAGAGATTGCCTTATTGCTATAATAGTGGTATCACTGATGAAGAATCTGATGATGATGCTAGTGAAGATATTGTGTTTGTAGCTATTAAGGAAGAGATATCAGATCAGAACGTACTAGTGTCCAGGATGGATAACTCTGATGAATGGATCATTGATAGTGGGTGTTCACATCATATGACCCGTGATCGGAGCAAATTTATTTCCTTGAAGGAATTTGATGGTGGTGTTGTCATATTTGGCAATGACTCACCCTGTATGGTTAAAGGTAAGGGAGTTATTTCTCTTAATGGGAAGAGCAGTGCTGATGATGTCTATTAGGTTGAAGGTCTAAAGCACAATCTTCTGAGTGTGGCACAACTTCTAAGTGACAGAGGATACCCACTGGAGTTTAGAAATGGTATGTGCAAAATCTTTGACAACAAGAGTGAATTGATTGCAATCGGGAAACAAACTAGAGGTAATTTGTTTCATCTTAATCCTAAAGCTAGCAACTGTTTGATTGCAAAGATAGATGATAGCTAGCTTTGGCATAAGAGATATTGTCATATAAACTTTGATAACATTATTAAAGTGAGAAAGTCTAAGATAGTAAGACGTCTGCCTCAGCTAGACAAACCGATTAATGCTCTTTGCAAAGAATGTCAGTTAGGAAAGATGACTTCTTCAACTTTCAAGAGCAAGTCATTCTGAACAAAGCACTTGTTAGATTTGGTTCATACAGATCTATGTGGACCAATAAGAACAAGAAGCATTCAAGGTGATAGATATTTCGTGATCTTCATTGATGATCGTTCAAGGATGATGTGGGTCACATTATTGAAGGATAAGAATGAAGCTTTTGGTAAGTTCAAGGCATTCAGGGCCTTCGCTGAGAAAGAGAGTGGCAAAAAGATAAAATGTCTGAGAACAGATCAAGGCAGTGAATTTACTTTTGAGGAACTCACTAAGTACTATGATGAGAATGGTATCAAACGACAACTTTCTGCACCAAGAGAACCACAATAGAATGGTATCACAAAGAGGAACAACGGGCCAGTCATTGAATTTACTAGGACAATATTGATACAAGGAGGTGTAGCAAAAACATTTTGGAAAGAAGCTGTAAGTACAACTGTCTACACAATGAATTGAGTTCTGGTGAAAAGAGGTAAGGATAAGACCCCTTATGAATGTTGGTATAGAAGATCACTTGATGTTAGCTATTTTAAGATATTGGGTAGCAAATGTTTTATTAAAAGAGGTGATTACATTAGCAAGTTTGAAGCTAAGAGTGATGAAGGCATATTTCTTGGCTATTCCACCAAGAGTAAGGCCTATAAATGCTTCAACAACTAGACATAGAGAATTGTTGAGAGCACTGATGTTCGAGTAGATGAATGTCCTGAAGTCTAAGAAGGAACCAGTTCAAAGAGAAAGGATGAAGATCCTTGCATTTTTCTTTTGGAACCTGAAACTGTTAAATTAGAAACTAATAAAGCAAATTCTGATGCACCTGTTCAACCAGAACAAATAAATTCAGAAGAAGAAGATAATGAAGAAGTTGAACCTGAAGAGAATGATCATGTTATTCCTAGGTATGTGAGACAAAACCATAGTCCTGAACATATTATTGGGGATAAGGATGCTGGAGTACTAACTAGAAGAAGAATAAGAGAGAAATCTTGCATGATCTCCACCATTGAACCTAGAAGTGCTAAGGAGGCATTTGGTGATGATTATTGGGTTAAAACTATGGAGGAGGAATTAGATCAAATTAAGAAGAACGACACTTGGACCTTGGTACCCCGACTGGCAAACAAGAATGTTATAGGTACTAAATGGGTATTAAGAAACAAGTTAAATGAAGATGATGTTGTAGTTCACAACAAGGAAAGATCAGTCTACAAGGGTTATGCGCAAGAAGAAGGAGAAGATTACGGCGAAAATTTTGCACTAGTAGCAAGATTGGAAGGTGTCAGAACTTTACTTGCATTCACAACCCATAAGAAGTTCAAAGTATATCAGATGGATGTTAAGTCTGTATTTTTGAATGGGATATTGGAAGAAGAGGTATACATAGAGCAGCCAGATGGTTATGCTTTGACAGATGAGAAAGACATGGTATGCAGATTGCATAAAGCTTTGTATGGATTAAAGCAGGCACCCAAAGCATGGTATGAACGACTTCATACACATATGATGAAGATAGGCTTTGCAAGAACCAGTGATGATAGTAATATTTATCTCAAGTCTGAAGGAGATGAAATACTGGTTAGTGAAGTATTTGTTGATGATATCATATTTGGAGGCAATGATGTCATGAGCAATAGTTTTGCAGATGAAATGAAAAATGAGTTTGAAATGTCTTTAGTAGGGGAAATAAAAAATTTCATAGGCTTGCAGATACAACAAATGAAGAATGGTATTTTCATTACTCAATATAAGTATGTGAAAGACGTTTTGAAGACTTTTGGCATGAGTGACTGTAAACCAGTTGGAACACCAATGGTTACAGGTCGTAAGTTGTCCAAGGAAGATGAATCTAATTCTGTTGATGAAAAGGAATACAAGTCAATAATTGGCAAATTACACTATGTTGTTCACACCAGATCGGACATTGCCCATGCAGTTGGTATAGTTGCAAGATTCCAGAAGAATCCAAAGGGGACACACCTGATAGAAACTAAAAGATTTTTTAGGTATTTAAAAGGTACTGTTGACTATGGATTATCGTATCCATATGGAGGAAACTTTGAATTACAGGCATACATAGATGCTGATTGGGCAGGAAATGTTGATGACCAGAAAAGCACTACCGGTGGAGCATTATTTCTAGGAGGAAGGCTTGTTTCATGGAGTAGTAAGAAGCAGAGTTGTACTTCACAATCTACTGTTGAAGCTGAGTATGTTGTAGCTTATATGAATTGCACATAGGCTATTTGGATGAGGCACATTTTGGAAGGTTTTAAGATGAAAATCTCAGAACCTATAAAGATTTTATGTGATAATATAAGTGCCATAAATATTTCTAAGAATCCTATTTTGCATGCACAAACCAAGCACATTGAATTGAAGTATCACTTTTTGAGGGAAAAGTTTCAAAGTAAGGATGTTATCTTAGAGCATGTTTCTACCAAGGAACAACTTGCATATATTTTTACCAAACCTCTGCCTAAGACCACTTTTGAGTATCTTAGAAGTCAGTTGGGGGTTGTCCCTCTTCATGAAGTTAGTTGAGCATGATGTTGATTGCATTAGTCCCTGAATTACTTGCAAAATCTTAGAATGATTGATGAAGAAGTGGATGTATTCCACAGGGGGAGCATCAAGTTCTAGTATGTTGTTAATGTACAGTGAAAATTTTGATATTAAATGTTTTACTTTTTATTTGTCATTGTTGTCAAAGGGGGAAAAGAATTATGTGATTAGGAGAAGAATCATGTGATTATGGCAAAGGAAAACCAACAACAGGCTGAAGACAGACAGAGCATGGTGAATATTTGGTAATGTAAACCATGATTCTTATTGACCATTCACAACAACTATTAGAGGCATTGATATTTGTATTTCCATCAATGCCAAAGGGGGAGATTGTTGGTATTTGCATGAAGATTTCATTAATGATATGTTATGTTGTCATTGATGTCAATTGAACCAGTAATGGTAGTTATGATATTGCTGAAATTATTGTTATTATTGATATTGTCTTATAATCGGTAGGAAGAGCTTTGAGGAAGATGTTGTAAACCGATATGTAAGTTTGTGAGTTGAATTGGTAACCATTTTATAAGGTTAAACCCTTTCTATGTTATGTAACCGATAAACCCTACCAGTTGTTTTTGTTAAACCCTAACTGATTAAGTTTGCTGAAATGGTTATGTTGGTTTATTATCTGATGAGCGTTAATGATGGAGACATGTGTGATCATTGTAAGAAGATAAGTTTAGATTATTTTGGCACGTTTGTTTGATTGTCTAGGGAATGAGCAAAGTGGATTGCATCTAATGCAAAGTGTGTGATGAGTTACAAATCCGATGAAGCGGTGATCATGGAGTGTTTGGAATTTTCTTGAAGAATGTGTATAGATTGCTATATAAATCCAACGATCACACTTGAACCAATTTGTTTGTAATATCTATGAGAGAATTAGGTTTTTGTTTGTTACCGACCTAATTGATTTGTATTTAAGGTCAATGAAGTTGTTTTGTTAAGTGTTGGTAAAGTGTTGGCAGAAATCAGTTGAGTGTGTGGTTGCCTAATCGGAGAATGGATCTGCAATTTGAGTAAAGACAGATTGAAGCTTAAAAAGATCTGATCAAGCAAATGTAATGCTATTCAGACAGATCAAGAAAAACCTCCTATCTTCTAACAATTACAGCAGAATTGAAATCCCCTAACTGGGTAAGCTCTAACAAGCTTGGTTACTTCTTAAATCCTCTAACAAGGTAGTCCATTAGCTTGGATTCTCAAATCCTCTACCGAGGTTACTCCTAACATGCTATTTCCTTTTTTTCAAGGCATTTTGTAAATCCCTTAACCAAGTGATTCCTAATAGGATTAGTTCTTAACATGACTTATTGTAAAAGATTTAACAGGCTTGGCTCTTAACAGGGTGAACTTTAGAAAAGTTCAAATAGCTATCTTGTGAGTCTCATCTCACCATGGTTTTTACCTATTTGGGTTTTCCACGTATAAACATTTGTGTCATGTGGTGAATGTTTTTGTGGTTATGATCTTATTTGTTGATTTGATTAACTTATGATAATGTATGATAACTGGAAGCATTGAGAGATGGAGTGTGTTGATATATGATTAAGCATTTGGATGTTTGCAAAATTAAAGTTGTTTATTGTTAAGTTGCTATAACAGTTAACCAATTGATGTTGAGTATTCTTATGAGTATTGATCTTGACAGTTTTATTTTATTGATAAGTTTACTTTGTGAGTTTGAGTTTGAGATTGGGAAGTTTGTATCAGTTTTTCAATTTAGTGATTCACCCCCCCTCTTAGTATTCCACCAGATACTTATTCCTTCATCATTCCATCAATTACATCATGCATTATTTGTACCCACCTCATGACAATTGTTGGTAATGTGATCTACAACAAGTAATTGAAGTCTAAGTATTCATCAATGACTATGAGAAGTAGAACATGGTTACTATTAAATTGTCAATCCAATGCATGAGCATGAATACTCTTTGTTGGGTCTAGATGGCACATTGGATGTTTTATTATCCTTTTGAATATTTCAAAGAGAAAAATAATATGTCAAAGAAGAAAAAGGCAAGCAAAAATGCAATGTCAATATAGGCTACAATGGAAATCCCAAAGTGCAACTAAAGGAAGGCTTCCAACTTAACATCATATCATTTTTTAAATCATCTAGATAATGAATTTGAGAAGCTAAAGTGTGGTGTAAGAAAGGTGTCAAAATTAAAAAAAGACTATATTTCTTATCAACATGAAATCGAGGCTGAGAAGCCTAAATGGATATTTATAAAAGGGTTCAATTCAAGAGTGGATTCGAATTTAGACCCACCAAAGATTGAGGTTGAAAAGGTTAAGTGCTATTTGAAAAAGTTATCGAACACAACAATGGATGCTATGTTAGATCACCTAGAAGTAGAAGTTGAGATACCCAAGTATAACTTTAGAAAGACATCAAATCCAATATTGGATGTAACATCGGATCAATCTAGCATGCAAACAGTTGGTTGAAATTTTTGTCAACTCAAGAAGAGTTTACAAAATTATGGTTTCAACCACAACAAAACAAGATTAAATCTCTCCTAATTATTAAGGGAAGGTTCCCCTTGTGATTCACTACTATATTCTAGTAAAATAAGATATAAATTTCTAGTTCCTATTCTAACATGGGCAGTACATCATCCTATCTTGTTTTTACAAGATATATGTTATTCTCTTCCTCTCTTTTCAAGAAAGAATTTACAATATAGAGTAGCAATAAATCTTACAATTTATTTGTTACAAATTAACTTGGAAAGCAATAACAATATAATATAGATAAGAAAAGAAGCAAGGTATCCATAAAGGCGCAAAGTCCTCTGGTTGCTTCTTCGGGATTGGAAAGAGTGCTTAAGCTCAAAGTCTTAAATTCACTGTTGTCTTATCAATCTTTTTGCAAATTCTTCTGTAACCCAAAGAGTTAACCAAGAAAATCAAAATAAAGCTCAAAGTCTTTAAAATGATTCTTAGCTTCACCTTTGATAATTATTTTGTGAAATAATAATATGAAGCTCAAAGTCTTCAAGTTACTGTTTCCTTTTCCAAGATTATACAATCAAGCACAAAGTTTTCAAAGTGAAATCTTTATATATAAGATATTTTTAACTTGAAAATACCAAAATTAAGGACAAAGTCTTCAAAATGATATTATGATAATCAATTCCTTATTCTAACAACAATAGTCAAGATATGACACAAAGTTCACAAGTTAACAATTGTCTCTATACTTTAATGATATTCTCTCAACACACCTTTACTTGAGTACATAAGAATTTATAATGAAAAAGACATAAGAACACTCTCACCATAGACACAAATGAATCCTACACAAATTCTGGGTGCCAAAGTTTTCTTCTTATTTCATAAAATATGCAAAATCACAAGAGGAACACAAAGTTTCACTTTTGCTCTTCACTTCGACAGAGTTTCGACATGCATATTAAAGATAATAGATGAAAATTACAATGAGAAACGTCATATATATAGGAGGGAGGTGCAAAACAAAACTAGGAAAACTACAAATAATTTGTGACAAAGTCAAAGGTAGAGTTTGATTCGACTTAGGACATGTGCATTGCTTAAGTGCAAAAACTAAATACAAAATTGACACTTTATATGTCAATGTCTTATTGAAAAATGCATCTACTATGAAAATTACTAAGTGTCACTAGACACTTCATTATGATCCTACTTCATGAATTCCTTGAACTTTTTCAAAGTTACTTTCATCTATTTCTGATCAAGGAAAATGCAAGGAAGAGATGAAATATTTTCGATGATGTCTTTGCCTTTATCATGACATTCTTTTTGTTCTTTCCTCAAATCTTTGATAAGCACCTCAAGTGTGTTCATCTGATGTTCTAGTATTTCTATATATCCTTTGATGGGATCACTCCATTATCAACCAGAACATCCAACTAGAAATCCTCTAACTTCAACCAAGAGTCGAAGTCCTTTTCAAGCATTTCTAACTCATTTGAAAATAAATTCAAAGTCTTATCAATTTCAACCTTTATCTCCTCCAAGTTGTTGACAAGAGTAACTGCTAAACATAGAAGGTGGGTTACTTGACTCAATAATCTATCCATCCATTCACCCACTGTTCTCCCTGAAGAATTTACCTATTTAGCTTGTTTAATAACTTTCTCATCCATAAAAGAAGTGACTGACTCAATTACCTCTGATGATTTGGTAATTTTGATCAAAACTCCTATGAGTTGATCAACCTGTTTCTTTAACTTGTATTTCTTTACCTTTTCTTCATTGAACATGACCACAAGATGTTGGAAAGAAGCTTTTCCATCTTAAACTATTCCATCATGTGTTTGTTTTCCCAAATTAATTCTTCTAATGACATAATCAATAGGTTGCACTTTATCAAGATTTATATCTGGAGGAGGAATAGTCACCTCCACATAATTTTTCTTTGATTCATCTATCTTCAACCTAGATAAAGTTTTAGCCCTTTTCTTACCTTTGGGCTTAACATGTACCAATTGATTAAATCAAAATCATCTGGAGATATGACTTGCTTCTTCCTCTTGGGAGTTTTAGACACTAACCAAGGTGACAATGATGAATCTTCATCTACTTTAGCAGTCAAAACTTTTGTAGCCAACTCATGTGTCTGAACACTAGTAGTAACAATGGGTGGAGAGAAAGTAACAATGGCAGGTGTATTTGAGATGGTAGAAACCTATGGAGGAACTTGGGTTTTTGACATAAAACTTTCAAAATCTTTCAAAATGGAAGAAGTAACCTCAGAGAAATTAGGAAGGAATGTTGTATCAAGGTTTTCATGAGGTGTATGTAGGGTTGGTTCACTTGTGGAGGTGGAAGGAATAAGATGTATTTCAGTATCTTGTGAAGTAAATGACACAATGGAACCCAAAGTAATAGTACCAGTAACAAAGACTGAACTAGTACCTATGATATCACATTATGCAAGAGGAAAACCTTCGTATGTCTCTTGAGACTGGAAAGTACTTGGGATTTCAATTGCTTACTCTTCATGAAATTCCCCTTCTTCCTGCTCTTGTTCATTCTATGGTTCATCTTCATTTTATTCTTGTTCTCCTTCACCAATCTCTTCTTGGTCTTGAATTTGTTGAGTCGAAGACTCACCTTGGCTTTTACCTTTTCCAACAGTGAATTTGAATTTTGGACCTTTGAGAGTCATAAGTTCTTGTCTATTTTTTGGTCCTTAATTCAGAAGTCTTTCCCTTAGGGATTGCAACATATCCTTCGAATGATTCGGTCTGGTAAGGCTTCATGAACACCATGTACGTTCAACCAAACAATGTTATTATCAAGAAGCTTTTGAAACCTAGACCTTATAGAAGTATTCTCCTTTTGGGATCATTGAATGAGAGGTAGAGATAATCCAACAACTTTATTTCTTTCATATGCAGGATCAAGGATGTCACCATCCTGTTCAATATCTTCAAGAATGTTAGCTAGATTAAAGTTTTCAATTTTCTCTATTGTTAAATGACAGTAGTCCATTCTCCACACGTCCTCTTCGGTCCTACTACCCACCCATACATCTTCAATTTCATGAACATGGGTATAGTTCTTCTTAATCTTATTATTCATGCCCCTATAATCAAAGAACTTTCTGGGTTCGAAGAATATCATAGTCACTCTACTCATCTCCTCCTCCATGGCATGAGCCTTGTAGATGGAATTGATGGAATCTATCCCTATAGTGACGAAGAACTTGAGACCTATCTTATGAGCTCCAGATTGACACTCATGTGGATTGAAATCATTTCGTGAGCCATCTCCATAAGGATGATCTTATCAGATGGATACCTTGGGATCATGAAGGATTCTCTATCAAAATAACGAATTCTGATATATGTGAAGGTAGGTAATTGAAGGAGAATGAAACCATATTCACTCACCACCTTCCATGCTTCATCTGACACTCTTTTTTTCTAAAGTTCCTTGTCAAATAAACACATGCAATGAGTAAAGAAAACATCATTTACCCTCTTGAAATGGTGTAAATTTTTTGAGAGAGTTAACTAAGAGAAATACTTGTAAACAGGAACCTGACTCCTGTCATTTGTAGTTGATAGACTTGGAAAATGCCTCATCGAGGCAACTACACAAACAAGATAAGAGTCATATAGAATTTCAAGGTGGTAGGCACCTTGGTCAATTGTTCATATAGAGCATCTGCAATTTTCTTGCCCCAGAAGATCTTCTTCTTATTTTGCTCGATGAGATGAATGTATTGATACATCCATTTGTGATAAGTATTTGAAGTTGGAAGGCCTTTCACTCTGCTGAGAATAGTAATGAGATCATTGAACTCTTCAATTAAGTCACTATGGGGAAGAGTTTTTGGCCATCTATAAATTGTAGGCCTAGGTATTTTTAGCCAATTATCATCCACATTTCTCCTGCATTTCTCTGAATTCTTATCAAAATAAGCCACTACTGATTGCATATCAATATCTGCATATTGATCTATAGGAGAACACTTGAAAATTATATCAATCTTGATGAGTGTTTTCTTCCCATCTGCATCTTTCACTGATTTGGTGGTAGGATCATACCTGTTGGCAAGAGCCAACACAAATTCTAGATTTTGAGCTGACATGGGAAAGGCAGCCACCAGATTAATTTTACTATTTATGATGGGCTCCATCTTGTAAGAAAGAACTGGCTCTCTTACCCTCTTCAAGAACTCATCAAGATCCACATGACCGATCTCCGTGTCCCTAATATTGTCAATATTTGATGTCACAAAAGAAGAAGGAAACACTGGATGTATTTCTTGATTCTTGAACTTCATTGATTTTTTGCTTGGCGAGGGTTCTGAGATTTACAATAGATGCACTACAACATGAAAAGATCATTTTTTTGAAATGATTAGCCTTCATAAAAAAATTCATTTAATAGAAAAAGTCCATCGATTGAGCATAAATTGATAAAAAATCATCAATTTGTACGTGTGTGCATTGGGTGCAAATCGGACTTATAAGTTCGATTTGCTCTTAAACATGTGTAAAATCAAGACTAAGTGCATATCGTACATAGAAGTACGATGTGTGCTTCATATAAATCAATATAAAAAAGTAATGTATATTGGAGTTATAACTCTGATTTACATCATGGAAAAAACTCACAAAGTAGTGCAAATTAGAGTTGTAACTCTGATATACATTAGTTTAATGTAACTGAGTTAAGTGTATATCAGACTTAGAAGTCTAATCTACACTTAATATATAGAAAAACCCATGGATGAGTGTCGGGCGGGGTTATAACCTTGACCGACACTAATACAAAAAAATAAAAAACAGTGTCTAGCAGGGTTGTAAACCTGTATGACACTTAGCAAATAGCTCAGACCAAAATCTTGTGGTGGTCAAGTTTGCAACCCCAACCACCATCACTGCAAAGATAGTGGTGGGTGTCAGGGATACAGACCTGACCACCATCACTGCAATGAAAGGAAGAAAAAAGGGGTGGGACGGGGATACAGCCCCAACCACCACCACAGTCATAGACTATGGTAAGGATTGGGGTAATACCCCCGCCCAAGTATTATCACTACAAACAATAATGAAAGGTGAAGATGACGGGGGTGTGTGTCCATCGCACACCATGAAGCATGCCATGGTATGTGATGGACACACAGTCCTGTCTCCACCATGAAACAAAACTTGAAAAATAAGAATCGAGTCAAATTTGTAATCCGATACATATCAAGATAAATCAAGCTCTTCAATCCTCCAAGAAAACGATAATGAAAAATTAGGGCTATAATCAAAGAACAAATGGGTAAAGAAATCCAATTTGAAACAAACACTTGAAACATTAATTACAAAATCATGCATAATAAAGGTGTAAATCGGACCTATGGGTCTGATTTGCACTTGATAGACCAAAAAGGTGTAAGTCAGACCTATAGGTCTGATTTACATCTAAGATTGATTATCAAGTGAATAATCGGGGTTAAAACCCGATTTTACACTTAATGACCAAAAAATGATGTGAAATCGAAGATAAAACCCGATTCTACACCAAAATAGGGAAGTACACCTTTTAAGTTAAGATTTTGAAATTTTAACTCAATGAGGGAATTTCAATGATGAATAACACATATTTGAGGATGAATGAGAAGACCAAAATGTCTCATTTTCTTGACTTTGAAAGAAAAGAGGACGTATTATGAAAAATTCATAGGGGTTGTTCTGTTTTCACACAAAACGAAAAATGAGGACAACACAGACTACAACTCTTAACTCCACATATATAAGAATACATGAGGAACTAGTTAAGTATGTAACTCCAGATCATTCCTCATTTGATCTATTATGTTAAGAACTTGAAACAATTTCCTCTATTTAGGAAGTATCTCAAACTCAGCAACTAAGTCCACCTAAAAGCATTTCCTAAGAGGATGAATTGTGAAAAGAAAAGAAGGAATCTTTTATTTTGAATGGAGATCTTCTACCTCCAAAAATGATAATATTGATTCATCTACCAAGACAAAAATTGAACTTCCTTATGGATGTTTTGAGTAGAATGTTGATGGGAATATTTTGATTTGTGAAAAAGCATTGTTTCTAGATGAAACAAATGAACATTCTAGTTATGATCCTCTTGGTAATGATTAGGAAGTAGATCTCTCAGATGGATACGTTACAATTGAGGAAGTGGAATGTGAAAGGGTTTATCCATGGAATTGAAATATACATGAAATGCAAGAAGATAATACTGTCAATTAATGATCAAATCCTTGCATTTAATACAACAATTATAATAAATGAAAACCCTCGGTGAAGGTTGGAATAAATATAGAAGAATTGAAAACACAAAGGCTTAATTTCTATAAAGGTTCACATTTATAATTTCTTAATTCATTATTGGGAATGTGAAAATTCATTATTTTGTAATCAATTCTTTAAAACAAGAAATGGTAGTTACAAAAATAGTAAGGGGGGTATATTGAGGATTTTCTTTAAATATGTTAAAAAATGATAGAGTAGGGGTCCAATTTTTTTTTATCCTGCTTGTCCTTTGAGGCATGAGTGAGTATCAATTAGAAGAGAGGCATTTCCATTTTCAGTTCAGAAGAGGGAATTGAGAATGGATTTCCTTTGTGAGCATAATCTTTTGTATGGAGGTGCTAAGATGTTTGTATTTCAGTTTGATCTAGGAATAAGAAGCAATTTAAATATTTTTATTTATTTGTTCTCTTTGTAGTTGTCATTTTCCTCGTGTGAATTTGAAATTATCTAGGATTACTCCATTATATCAAGTTGTGGGTATATGGCTTAGAATATTTGAGTTCTAATTTGTAGATACATATCTAGAAGAATTCTCTATTTATGTCTCTGTTGGTAGTTGTTCATTGGATTAGAGAAAATGTTATTTGTATCATCTATCTCTTTTCCCTTCTATTTTAAATTCATAATCACATTCTTTTCATGGTGATGAATGAGTGGTAGTTTGCCTTTCTTTCTTTTCAATTAAAAGCATAACCCCTAAAAAAATTAATCACATCAAATGAGGTAGTTGTACCTATAAATTCAAAGGAAAATCACTAACTCAATAGTGATTTCTCTAACTTTTGGTTGCAGTTTGTCTTCGCACCTAGGTTGGATTGAGTCGTTTGTTAATCATTTCTAAAAAGACAATTTTGTTTATGAACACCTTTGATAATCCATTTTCTTATGATGATTATCATTTCAAAGAAGTATATAGTAAAGAATAACTTGAGGAGGCTCTTGATGGTTTCCTTTATCCTAAGTCCTCATCTTCTATACTATCCTTTTGCTAAAGGTTAATCAACATAATGTGTATGCCATTTAGTAATGATGACCTCGATATGCTAGATGAAACTCTTGATGACTTCACCCTTACCTCTAAATCATCCTCTAAATCTCCAAAACCTCACAAGGATATTACCATGCATGACAATCCACTTCATGAACCTTGACCTTCTATTAATCCTATTTATGAAGAAGCTTTTGAGGTGGTTGACAATCCTCTCTCCTAAATCTTCTCTTGTTCATGAGTATAATTTGTTGCAAGAAGATACTATTACCACTTCTTTTACAACTCTTCCTCTTAAGGATGGAGTTTTAAAAATTGGTGTTGATCTTTCTCCCAAAATAAGGCTCTCCCATAAGGATTTCCTAGAGGAAGAGGACGTTATCATAAACACCTTCCTTAATGTCACTTTACTTTCTACACATTGTATTTCTCCTAGAGATGAAGAATTAATAATCCTTCTCCCAAATTTTGTCCTATACATAAAGTTACCTTGGAGCAAGAGGATAAAATCATTATCAATTTCCTTGATTCTCTCCCTTCTAAATATGTATCCTTGGAGAACAAAGAACCTCATCAAGCTAACATAATTTATTTCTATAGTTATGAGAAACCTAAGCCCAAGAAACCTCCCAATATCCTAAAAGTTACAAAATACACATGTGAAAGAGGTGACATGGAAAGACAAATATAACAAAAATATGGTTTTGAAATACATCACACATTTAATGCTTGTGTAAAAAAGAAATATCCCAATGTTACTCTCACTTCCCTTCCTTCCCCTCCTCATCCTAGGGATCTTGTTGAGACACTTCATGATATATTAGCTAGGACCTCCCTTTGAGACTTGATTCAAACTTCACCTTCATACCATAAGTTGATTCAAGAAGCCTTAAAAAAGGTGGTTCCTCATCCTTCTTCTAAAATAAATGAGATTACATTCTCAAAAGATAAATTGCCTTCTATAGAAGTTAAAAATAGAGATTATCCCCTCATGATTACTCCTCGCATTTATGAACAAAACATAAGAGGTACCTTAATTGATAATGGGTCAACACTTAACAACTAAAAGTGGTCGGGGTGACCTATGATGAGCTGGTGATAAAGGCAGAGGATCTGCTAAAGAAAATTGTTATGTAGTGTCTCCTTGGTTTCTTTGCTATTTTTTGTTGTTTAGCTGTTCTTTCTGTTCGCTGGTCTTTTGGCCAGTCGCTCTGTATGTGGACTCTTATTTTCTCTGCTTTCTCTCTTACTATGTTGTAATGGTTTCGAGTCCTTAAAACCTGTTTTTCAATCAATCAAAACATCTGTTGTGTTAACTTGTTAGATAGGATAAATTGAGATTATTCTTCTATTCAATACGATCCTCTTTGTGTTCGTGGCTTTGATAATGTTCCTGGAGAGTCACTTGGTATAGTCATATTACCTATCAAAGTAGAACCTATGACTTTACCTACTCCTATTCATGTCATGCTCAACCATATTAATTATAACCTTCTTCTAGGTAGTCTATGGATTCATGTTATTAAAGTGGTCCCTTCTACTCTTCATCACACGATCAATTCATATATAACAATGAAATTCATACAATCATGATTGATCCTAATCATTATAATTTCATTGATGATGAAACTTGGGATGCATTTCCCCCTTTAATACTATGATTCCTTCAATGACACGATCTCATATCAACGATGCTTCCTTAGCAAGGAATTGGGGTACATTAGACCTTACCCCTTCCTTTAATGGGTATAAGATGCCGTAATATAATAATGAAGCCTTGAAGGAGCCTTGTGTATCATTTATTCAAGCTTGTTCTAAATTAATTCCCACCTCTCCTTCCAACACATGTCTTGATGATGAGGGGGGCTCTTTAGAGTTTGGCACTAAGTATGAACCCTCTCCTCTAGACATTTCATCATCTATGCATGGATGCATTTGACATGATTTAGGATGTGTACAACAATTTTTTTAAGGTCAGCAAAATCTACACCACACTTTTCCAAAGAAGGTCTAGGATTCCAAAGTCCTCATTTGTTGGCATCCCCTTTCCCATTGTCTAATACATCTATCTTCTTAAAACTTCTCATCACAACAAGAGAGTATTTTGTATGAGATTCTTAAAGACAACTTGATTACTCTCCCTTTAAAAAATCAAAAAAATAATATGTTATCCTCGATTTTCACATTGTGAAAATTAGATGATACCCTACAAGTTTTTTGCCCATTTGTGGTCTTAAAGCTCTATGCATGGTTTACGAGACATCATTGTCATCGTAAGCACATTTTTCCCTTTTGTTTGTGCCTTTTGCACTAAGTATGAAATTTAGGTGCAATTCAGGTTTATAAACCCAAATTACACCAAGTATGGTTTTAAACACTTGCAAATTGGGTTTATAAACCCGAATTACACCAAGTATGGTTTTAAACACTTGCAAATCGGGTTTACAAATCCAATTTACGCCTCTTTCCTTCCCTTTTTTTCTCTTAGGTACAAATTGGGTTTATAAACCCAAAGTGCACCTTGGCAAGTGCAAATCGGGTTTAGAGACCCGATTTGCACCTATTAATGACACTTCATGTTATTAATTACTTCATGGCACAAATAAAATAGGAGTCTCTTTCTATGGTTTTAAATCTATTTTTCACCATTTTGGACTATATTTTTCCTGTTTGAGCTTGCATGAGGTCATGGAAGGAGGATTTGTTGAATCTTACCTAAATATTTTTCATCTTATATGGGTATTTATCATTTTCCTTTTTCTTTATTAGGGTTTTGAAACCCTTTTATTTTAAATGCATTACTTTCAAATGTTTAACTTGTTCTATTTGATTAGTTTTTCATGCATCCAAAGCATGGTGTCGCATAGGTTCATTGGCCCAAATGACACCATATTTATGATGTTGTTCGGGTGAATGGACCCGAGCAATACCTTTTCTTCCTTCCATTTACGTTGGTTATTGATTATCACACTTTTCCCTTGTGGTGTTGGGCGGGGCCATAGGCCCACCACACATCATAGTTCACATTGGTGTGTGGCGGGTCTGTGACCTTGCCCTGAATTGTGAATATGCTATACTCTCTACACGTAGTTTTGTTACCTCTATGGTGTGAGGCAGGGGCGTAGGCCCACCGCGCACCACACTTTACAGTGGTACATGGTGGGTTTGTGAACCCACCCCATACTGTGTTCACATTGTTATACTCTTCACAATGTAATACCAAGCGTGGTGCTTGGCGAGGCCGTAGGATCGCCATGCACCAAAGCATGGTGTATGGCAGGTCTATGACCCCGCCAAACACCGATGTTTATACTGTCTTCCCTTAGGTGTAAAGTGGGGTTGTAAAATTTCCCTACACCAATTTGTGAAGTTTCTAGGTGTATGATGGGTCTATAATTTTTCCTTACACCTAGGTTTGTTTTATGTTTTCTTTAGTATAATTTGGGTTTATAAACCTAAATTACACTAGATTTTTCTTTTCCCCAAAAGTATAATTCAGGGTTATAAACCCGAATTACACTTGTTGGCCACACTTTTCATAAGTGTTTATCGAGCTCATTAACTCGAATGTCACCTATTGCACACATATAAATTGGGATTTTAAGCCTGATTTAACTTGGAGATATCAAGTTGCTATGAGGATTTTGGAAACCCTAATGGTCTCAAATGCAATATTTTTAGGAGATTGTTCAATTAAAAATGAAAAAAATAGCTGATCAGTTACACTCCTCCAGTACTAATGAATTTTCATGTCACAGTGTTGTCATTATACAAATGACAAAAGATTCTCTGAGCAAGAAGGCAATGAAATCCAAGAAGCAAGACCCCCATTTGGTCTTTCCTCCTTCTTCAGTCACATCAAATATAGATCACATAAGAGATATAGAAATAGGTCATGTTGACCTATTTGAGTTTCTAAAAAGAATTGGGAAACCTTCTTCCTACAATAAAATGAAATCTATTATCAACAGTGGAATCCATCTAGTGGCGGGCTTCCCTATGTTTGCTCAAGATCCTAAGTTCATCATGGTAGTTGCAAACCACTTTGATCCAGCTAGTAAGAGTTGAATCTGGAAAGAAATTGATCAGTTTGGATGAGGAATAATTCGACACCACTTTCAAGTGTCCCAACATTGAAAAATCTATTATCAACAGTGGAATCCATCTAGTGGTAGGCTTCCCTATGTTTGCTCAAGATCCTGAGTTCATCATGGTAGTTGCAAACCACTTTGATCTAGTTAGTAAGAGTATAAAGATGAATCTGGAAAGAAATTGATCAGACTGGATGAGGAATTATTCAACACTACTTTCAAGTGTCCCAACATTGAAAAATATTCAAACATCACAATCTAATTAGTCCTAGCCTACTTTGATATAAATTTTGATAAGTGTAGGTGGAATATGAATGAAAATTGGTTGAAGGTCCCGAGGCCTACCATTGCTAGATGACCAGAAAATCTTCCTATATGTGATTTCATTGAGGAAGTTAATGATTTGATAACTGTCCTAAGTAGGGTGAAAGGTCTTCCCACATCCAACAACTACTATTAATGGATATATCAATATATCCATGTTATCAGATAGAATAAAGAGAAGATATTTTGGGGGAAAGAAAAAAGTGTTGCCATTTGTGAGTAGCTCTCCAAGGTTCCCACCACTCTCAAGTTCTGCATGACCTCCTACTTGGTGTACGCTGCAGCTTCAATGAGATATTTTTTAGGTTTATCTACAATGATTGATAGGAGGCAAGTTGTGCACAAGTATTACTCCCAGTTGATACTAGAGAATAGTCACAATCATTTTTGAAGGGTGAATGATGATTTCTTCGGATACTACGTGTGTATGATGAATAAGAATTTGTACAATAGAAGAGTATTTGATCATGCCTAGGAGGTGGTAAGTGAATATGGATGCATGTTCCTACAATTTATAATCTTTACATATCTTAGGGTTGGGTGTTTTAATGGTGAGCCTTTCATGCTCCCAAGATATCCTTTAGAAAAAAGTGTGTTGATGGAACCGGCTCGTCAAATGGTAGCGATTCATGAGGCCCAATCCGGTTCTCATGAAATAGGATTGAAAATTTCTCTCACCATTGGAAGATATTTCATCAACTCAATCTTCAAAGCCAGAGCAATGGAAGAGGAAATGAGAAGAGTAAACATTATGTTTTTCAGAGCAAGGAAGGACTTTGATTACAAAGTGATGAGAAATAAGCTAAAGAAGGCATATGTTCATGTGAATCGTATTGAAGATGTTTGGGTTGATTGCCAAACTAAGCATGACATAAGGAAACTTGACTATTGCCAGTTAACAGTGGATCAAATTAGGGAGTTCAACCTTGCTGACATCCTTGATGACCTAGAAGAGGATGGTAATCTCCTAGACCTTGCCTATGTTGATAACAAAGTTTCCTCTACTCCTTTTCCTCTCATCCAATGGTTGCAAAAAGAATCAACTTCAATTAGCGATCGATTTCAAATTATTCTTACAAATACAAATGTGTGGATTTCAAGCAAAGGTATTCCATTGAAACCCTTCTTCTCTAGTTCTAATGATGATACTAATGGCCTAATGGGAAGAAGACCAAAAATTAGCACCAAGAACAAATAGGATCCTGCCACTCCAGCTAAGGCTCCCAAATTGAAGTTCATTGGAACCAAGAAAGGGAAAGCCCAAGGAGATCCATCAATCTCTAATGTTCATGAGACATAAAAGTCTGAGGTACCAGATGAACAATTGGAAGGTGACAATCCTGATGAAGAACTAATTGATGTTGACCAGTTGGAAGAAGGTCGGGAAAGTGATCAAGAACAAGATGAATTTGATGAAGAGAGACTACCACAAGTAGATAAGTCCTTACCCCAGGTACCTCTTTCTTCATCTACAATACAAGTTCCTATTTCTACTTCCGAGTCAGAGCCTCTAGTGGTCACTTGTATTTCTCCTACTAATGTTATTCATGTATCTTCTACCAGTGCTAGTGAGTCTTCCTAGATACTCCTCATGACAACATTGAGAATGTTTTCTCAAATTTTTCCCATTGTCTGAGGTGTTGGCCACCATGCTAGATGATTTTGACAAGTTTATGACTGATTTTGTTCCTAGGTCTAATGAATCATCCCTTGAAAATCCTACCAATGTTGTCACTATGACATCTCCTATTGTAACCACCACCGTTCAGGATTCTATCAATCTGTCTCAAGATGTGGTTATAGGTGATGATGATGATTCAACATTACCACCATGGTTATTTTCCAATGTACCAAAGAGAAATAAGCAGACACGGTCTCACTTGAAGATTTTGATTTCAGTCAACTTGTTCCTGTCAAACCCAAAACAACAAAGAAAGCTAAAAATCTGTCAATAGTATAGGTTGACAAAGAAAAGAACAAGTATGATAAGGTTGATGTGCTTACCCCAGACACAAATATTGATAAGATCCAGGAGTCAGACTATGTGATCGACATGATTGAACTAGGGAAGCAGACTCATGATTTTGTTGCACAAGATGCTCAGTTAGCTTTGGAGGCGCTAGTATTCAGATATGATAAAGATAAAGTGAAAAAGGATCAAATCAAGGAAAAAATTGAGAAGCTCACCTCAATTATTATCAAAGTAACTAAGTCCTCAGTAGCTATTGAACCGGTAGCTTAATATCTAGATGAACAGGTTGTGAAAAGACATGAGCAGGCATCGTCACAGAGTAGAGTCATGGGGGAATGGATGGATAGAATGTTGAGTCAAGGTACATGGATCCTAAGCTCATAATGCACCATTTTTAGTAATATTGATGCTATGAGAACAAAGGTGGACAACACTATAGAATCCTTCTCCTAGGAACTTGAAACACATGAGAAAGACTTTGAAGCTTAGTTGAAACTTGAGGATTATGATCTAGATGATCTCATTCAAAATGGTGTTATTTATTCACAGCACATGTATATTGAGCAATGAGAGGTGTTAGATCATCAAATAAATATTATAGGGCACCTAGTCAAGGACATAAGGAAATCCCCCAAAAAATGTGTAGATAAGAAGAAAGAGATTGTCTATAAAATCTCAGAAATTCCATGTGCTTTCCTGGATGATAATGAAAAAGTCCTTGATATTGATGAAATCATTAAGGAGTTTAGTTTGCTTGTGTCTGCTAAAATTGATAGGGAGGACTTCTCTTTGTCTTTGATTGATAGATTGGTTGACCTCCAATTCATCTTTAATTTTTTGGATTCACTTTTGAAGAAACATAGGAAATGTTGCACGAACTTAGAGGATTCCATCACTAGGGTCAAGATCATCACCAACCATACCCAGGGACCCAATGGAGTTCAAATGAAGAATGCCTTGCAGAAGTTTGAAGAATTCCAGAAGCGAGAGTCAACTTGAGGAAAACGAAACTTAGTCATTTTCATGTTTTTCCAGTGGCATTTGGTTATGTTAATCGACACCTCAGGTGTCATTTTGTATAGGCTTAGGTGCATGTGTTGAGTGCACAAGTCCTTAGTCAAATCAAACTCTTCTTTTGGCTTAGTCTTAGAATTAATTATATTTTCGAACTCTTCTTTTGGCTTAGTCTTAGAATTAGTTATAATTTCCTATTTTCATGATGCAACCCTCTTTTATATATATGAGGGTTAATATTGTAATAAGAATCCTTTTTTTTTCATCATTGTTTATGCAACACAACTCTGGCAAAGTGAAGAGAAAATTGAGACTTGGTGTTCATTTTGTAAAATTTGTAATTTAATAAAAAAGGAGATAATCATGGCATTCAAACTTTGTTTTGAGAACAAACTTATGTATGGTATGAATAAACCTACGTCATTGATATCATATTATCTTAAATGATTAAAATTGAGTAAAGTTTTTGATGCGAAGAATTTTTTGAGTCTGCAAGTAATCTTTGAGTTACTTTGAAAATTGGTTGAGAGAAGGTTGCTTTAAGTCTTTGAGGTTTTACAAGTTATCTCAAAAATTTGTATTGGAAAGATAAAAAGTAAAGTTTTTGTGTTGTACGAATTATCTGGTTAGAGTAGAAGATCTTTTAATATATTTGCAAGTCTTTGATCTGACAATATATTTGGGTTACAACGGTTGATAGGAGTTTAGCATTCAAAGGAATCTTTGAGTTCTAAGTGTGCATAATTCCCATCCCTAGGTCATTTTTCAGAAAAGGGAAGTAACAAAATACTTTGTTCTTTCATGAACACTTTACTTCCCAAGTTAGAATAGTTTTAATATTACTGCAAGATTAGTATTATTTTGGTTAAGGAAATCTATTCTTAAAAGAGAATTAGATATAACTAGTTTTGAAAAAGAGAATTGAGTTGTTGTTTCATCCCAGAATAGTGTTAAATTAGCAGGTAGATAGAATAAAAAGCAATAGCAGTAGAAAGGGGGAGCCTTCCCTTATAATTAGGAGAGATCATATCTTTCCTTCTGAAATATATCATCTCAAGTGCTTTCGTGAAACACATCTTGTGAACCTTCACTAGTTTAAAAAAATTTCACCCAACACAATCGTAAGAAAAATCAATGCAATCCTTCTTTTTGTAAGTATCATCGAATCCATGGCCATTCCAACAATGAATGTCATGATTTTGTGGATAAAATTCAACAACCTATTGTAACTAGTATTGTAGACACCTAAAATTGTCATGTCTAATTAAATAAATATCTTTATTTATTTAATTATCTTAAGCCTAATTCTTCTATTAATTAAATAAATCTTTATTTATTTAATTAATTCATTTATCCTCTTCTAGCCTTATTTCTCATTTAAATAAATACATTTATTTATTTAAATTACCCTTTTCCTAAATTAAATAAATATCTTATTTATTTAATTGATCCCACTTCTTCTATTAATTAAATAAATCTTTATTTGTTTAATTAATTCATTAACCTTTTTCTCCCATGACACATGTCATTCATCTCTTAATTCATACACTACCTACCCTCTCATTATTTTATTATTTTCTTTACCTACCCTCTAATCATAGCCGACCTCTTTTACACCTCTCAATCTTATCCCTCCATTTCTTATAATGTCTTCTATATAAGGAGATGCTTCCTTCATTAGCAAACCCTCACTATGCATTCAACCTCGACTACGCTTTTGAACTTGCATATGCAATCAAGCCTACTTGCAACCACATTTCCGTTCTTTGTTGAGCTCTTGTGCACATAAAATCTGAGAGCAAATATATCAAGCAAGATCAATGGAGATAGGAAGAATGGAGATCCAAACTCTGTTGGACATGTGATGGTATAATCTTTGTGATTTCATTTGATTTGCATTGTCTTAGGTAATCTTCATATGTTATGGTGGATCTTTGTTGTTGTTAGGCTAGGGTTTTGTGGTTGAATTCCTTATAGCCTTTCAATATTGTTGTTATCCATTTTCACCATATACATTTTGGCACGCCCCGTGGGACCTAAATTTTTGTTAGATCTATGTTTTTTGCAGGTTTTCCTAACCATATATTGCTGCTTTGTAAAACAATTTGGAGAATAACCTTGTGCAGCTAGGGTTTTGGACACAAAATCAAGATCTTGGAGAGATTCAATTATATCTCACAAATGGCTTGGAAATTTTGCACCAAATGTTTTTTGCAAGTTGAAGACAGTATCAAGAGCTCGCAAAGAAAAATTCAGATCTATTGGAGCATATTTTAATTTTCTATGAATTTTTTATGAATTTTCATAAAAAATTGATTTTGAGAGCAAATGAGAGATTTTTTTGGATTTTCTTACATTTTTGGAAATCTCTCATAATTATACACAGGATGTGTTGTTTTTTATTTTAATTTTGATGCAAAATATTTCCTAAAAAATCAGATCTTTAAAAATTAGGGTTTTTCATTATTTTGATCAAATCTCACAAACTGCTTTGAATTTTGGCATCACATTTTTTTTGCAGGTCAACAACATTCTCAGAGAAGGGAAATAAAAAAATCAGATTTTTTGGAGCATATTGGAAATTTCTATGAATTGTTTATGTATTTTCTTGAAAAAATAATTTTGAGAGCAAATGAGCGAATTTTTCAGATTTTCTTACATTTTTGGAAAGCTCTCATAATTATACACAGACTCTATTTTTTGTTATTTTAAATTTGATGCAAAATCATTCCTCAAAAATCAGATCTTTGAAAATTAGGGTTTTGCATTATTTTGCTCATATCTCACAAACTGTTCGGATTTGTTGCAGGAAGTTTTTTATGCAGGTTTGGAAGACCCTCAAGACTGTCCAGTAAAAATTTTAGATTTTTGGGATCAATTTTGCATTTTATATGAATTTTTTATGATTTTCATAAAAAATAATTTTTGCAGCAAATTAGCAAATTTTTTGGATTTTCTTACATTTCTGAAAAATTTCTTGAAATTTTTCAGGTGGTCTTTTTTATGATGAATCAGATCTTTGAATTGGCAAAAAAAAAATGCATTGTTGAAGGATCCTATTTTACAAAGTCTTTTGGATCTAAAATTTACCTAACTTGTGTGCTTGCAGGAGGGGTATTATTGCAAAACTACTAACAAATCTTTGTTGCAAAATTTTGGCAAGGGTTTTTGATCTTTATTGTGTGCCTTATTTTCATAGACTAGCAAACACTTCAGTTGGTGCACTAAAATTGAACTAGTGTCTTTTGTGTCTTGAGCAATAGGCTCTTTTTGTTTAATCTTTAGAGGGCTTGTCTCCCCGTGTGGTCATTAGGACTACTAGTGAGGAGAGAACGACCCAAGTGGTAGCGAGGAAAACCCACCTCTTCCAAACCAATATAAAGAACTGTATTCATGGTGAAAACCATGGATAACGTGTGCTGATTAGTTCATACCGACACTATGTCTCCCCATAAACCCGTTTGATCAAATTTATTTGATCAGTTGTAGGGTGCAACCCCTACCGGCTGGGAGCCTTCTGTATTTATAGAGTTGAAAGTGCCGCATGTATGGCCACACGAGCGGATGCCCTTACTATCACCTTTTTGTTTTAGAAGCCAAAATCCTTCTAGTTGTTGGGGCAGGAGGTCAGACTCTGGAGCGGCCCACACACATACAATTCTTAGTAGAGATACAAAGTTCACCACGAGGAGTTTTCATGGGGACTGATTCTTGGCTGCCCCGAGAAGTGAGTGCCGAGGGTGGAGCCAGTGGGGTCAAGCATCTAAGTATTCACTCTGAATAGCGTAGCCTCATGTGGGAATCAACAACTATTGTCCTGGCCAACCATAAGAATTGCGCTTGTCTTATTTTAAACATTCAAACATTCAAGACCAAACATCAAAACATTGTGTCTTTTGTGTCTTCAAGTGTATGCAAAACAAATTTACATCAAACAACACACTTTTCTTTGAGTCATTTTGGGTCTAAACACTTACAAACATTGAGTCCTCATCAACATTGTGTCCTCTTGTCACGAAAAACAATCACAAATTCAGATTGGGTCACAACAAAACAACTTCACAAATTGGAAAAACTTACAGTCCAAAAAACAAGAGCAATCAGTTTCAGAATTATTGAGCTTCCTAAGTTATCTCTTCAGGTTTTCATCTAGAATTCAACCTATCTTTGGGTCTCACAAAGTTCATCATTGCTTTACACCTTACATTGCATTCACATTTATCTAAACTTGAGTCAAAAGGTCACTTGCTTGTTCTCATCTTGCTTTGTCAACATACTACATACAACAACATTTTGCTAAGTGGTCCCTCATCAAGGTTTATCACCCTTTGGTCTCATTTGGTCTTACTTAGAGTCAAGGTCAACTTACCTCATCAAGAGAAACTATCATCTCTTTGGAAGCCACACCTACTCTACTACATACATACTTGGTCTTACACTTTGGACATTGCAAGTACACCTCAGATTCATTTACATTCCATCCAAACTCTTGGTCTTCCATACTCTTTTCATTTTCATCTAGTCTCACACATCTTGGTCAATACCTAGTTCATGGTTGAAACCCGTTCCCAAAAATCTAGAAGAGAAACTAAAGAGGCTCAAGAGTCTGCAAACATGAGTTCCTATGAATATGACAATGATATCTTTTTCAATTATGATCATAACACATTACCTGACATGGATGCCTATAGAAACATTTCAAATGTTGAGAACATGGACACTACAAATAACAATGATACACAATGACAATATGGACAACTTTTTTGTACATTCAGCAGAAGTGGAAGACACCATTATGAATCCCCATTTCAATCGATTGGTTGAGGAAATAATGAGGAGAGTGTTACTACCTATCAAATTGCCATTAGTTTCATATCCAAAGTCATATTATATTCTAGTTGGTTAGTATTACCGAATCATGCAGTCGGTACACACAGAGAAGTCGGTAAGAACAGTCTAGTCGGTTATTGAAGAAAGCAGTCACAGAACACAGTATTCACCGAGCTGTTTAATGAGTAAAGGTTCATGGCTACCGAGTGGTAAAGATAACTCACCGAGTTGATATTCACCGAGTGAAACGTTTTACTAGATACATTGAACTTGGACATGCACATGAAAACATGTTACACGATCAAGGCACATCTAACCGTTTTTGCATTGGAAATTGCACTATGAGATTGTGTATGATTACAAGGCCAATCTAACCTATGAGATATTTTGTTTAGTTATTCATTTGAAGAATCTTTTTGTAAGATCGAAGCAATGACTCAGATCACCGCTGTAAGAGATCTATATATACAACATGATTCTAGGGTTAGATATATGACATGATATGATGTGATAAGAGATGCAATGAGATAGCAGTGTGTATGCATGAAGGAAGACTGTTACAGAGACACAGAGAGGTCACCAAGAAGGTTATCAGTGAACAGTCAAAGAACAGAGTAAACAGAAGGGTTTACCGAGTTTCATTATGGGTTACCGAGGTATGCTACAAGCTAGGTAATCTTATTCAGAGCACATAGAATCTGCTTTAACATTTCAGATGTAAAGTTGCAGATATTTGTAATGATTATATTGTAATAATTTGAAGTTGTAAGAGAAACCTTTAACAGGGTAAAAGACTCTAACCAAGTCTATAAATTTTAAATCCTTTAACCAGGTGCTACACTTATATAGTGTTGTAAAAATCCTTTAGTAAGGTAGATCTAACTGATCTTAATACTCCTGACAGGGTAAGCTATCAGAAATAGCTAAATGTAGCTCTAACCGAGCATTCTTTATTATTGCAGTAGTGAAGTTGTGGGTGCCATCCCCACCCAGTTTTTCTCTCTAACCAAGAGTTTCTGCGTGACCAAAATATATGTGTTATGGAGTGAATCATGTATGATTGTTATCTGTTGATTATAGTTTTATTTTATGTTACTGCACTATTCTGTTTATGCATAACAGTAAGGTTATTACAAAAGAAAAATTTTGGAGTACTGATTCACCCCTCCCCTCTCAGTACATTATCTTTCTATA
The DNA here is from genome assembly GCF_030272615.1 of Cryptomeria japonica. Classification (NCBI taxonomy): domain Eukaryota; kingdom Viridiplantae; phylum Streptophyta; class Pinopsida; order Cupressales; family Cupressaceae; genus Cryptomeria; species Cryptomeria japonica. Next base: position 357,348,600 of record NC_081413.1, read on the forward strand.
TTGGGCCTAACAGAGAGATAGACAACACTTTCTACAAGTGATGGCACAAAGTGGAGCCAAGATCCCTCATGATTTTGACATGTCTCAAATAATGGAAAATCGACCTTTGCAACAATCTCACTCCAACATGGATCAAAGGAGGCCTAATAGTGGAGGCAATAGAGGACCACATATGGTGCTTGAGTCACCATCATATTTGTTTCAAAAACCAGAGGTCCCATACACACATGGTCAAGCATATAATACTCATCTTTGCAGACCATCATGGAAGTCTTATGTAGAAAAATACACTCAATCACATGCCAATTCTAAGGATCAACCACCTAAGCAATTGGATATTCAAAGGCATGCTCAAAATTTGGACACAAGGAAACCCCACGTCAAATTTGGGGGCAACACACTAGAACAAATTCATGACATTCCTATAGAGTATGGTATACATGGACAAAGTAGATATTCCATTCCTCATCATGACTCTATACCAGGTGGTCCATACACGCAACATCACTATAGACCTCCTCCATATGAACATGTGTATGATCAATATCATCCATATATGCAACATGCCCCTCCTCCACCTGGTGGTTTAAGCATTGGATATGGTCTAAGAAGTCGATCTCCACCTAAGAACAATTTGGAACAACAAATTAAGGACTTGCAAAAGAAAATGGAGGACATAAATACACCAAAGCCAACATACACAATGAGAGACATATGTCCTTATCCATTTGACAAAAGCATTCCAATGCCTCCTTTTCCTACACACTTTTTGATGCCTAAGTTTGATAAGTATAGAGGAAAAGGGGATCCTAAGGCACACATAAGACAATTTTTCATAGCTTGCATTGAAGTAGCAACATAAGAGACATTTGATGAGATTATTCCCACAAAGCTTAGGTGATCAAGATATGGAATGGTTCTCTCAACTCCCACCTGGAATTAAGTCATGGGGTGACTTAGCAGAGGCATTTATCCAACATTTCTCATACAACATAGAGACAGACATATCAGTCACTACCTTGTGCAACACCAAGCAAAAGGATGGAGAATCTTTCTCATTATTTTTACAAAGATGGAGAAATCTAGCCAGCAGATGCTCTTGTGAAATTCCACAAAAACAAATGGTAGAGATGTTCACCTAGAATGTTAACAAGGACATTGGTTATGACTTGAGAAAAGCTTGTTTGTCCACCTTCAAAGATGTCATTGAAAAAGGCTTAGCAATAGAGAAGGTCCTAATTGAACAAGGAGTCATTAAGATATTCAAGGAAAACAAAGATGACTTTAAAGGAAAAGATAAGCCAAGATTTTGGAATAAAAACAAGAACACAGTCAATGATGGTGTTGTTGATGCCAATACAGTGCGACCCAAAATTGTTTTTTTGGGATCAAGCTCTACAAACAATCAAGTGAATACTCAAACAACTTCAAAGTCATGAAGGAAATACACCGCATTGGGAGAACCACTTGAGTCAGTTTTCAAAAAGCTAGCGGCAAACAAAATAATCACAATTCCAGATCTACCTCCATATGAGCCAAAGGTCAAACCAAATTGGTGGAATGACGATGAGTATTGTGAATTTCATAAGAGCAAGGGCCATAAAATAGGAAATCGCCATTGACTGAAGAACATCATACAAGATCTCATTGATAGAGGTGACATTGAGATTGAAGGACACTCATCCAACCAAGAACATGAGATGTTTAAGGAACCATTCCCAAAACATGACAAGGGAAAGTCTTAAGCCACAAATGACCAAACCAACTATACCAGAGCATCCTATAACTATGATTCAACTATCAATCACATTTCGATGGACAATTATGTCTCTACCATTATCATCAAGGACAAAATGCCTGAGAATTCTACCCAAAGACCCAAGATTGTCCTAAAAGGCATTGGATCTTCTTCCGAACCTACCTCTGAATGTAATGTTACAAATCGTCGAGGTAAATTCACTTTGCAATGTTCTCCAGCTAAAAATATCGCTTCCTCATCGACCAAGCCTGAGTATGACCTTGTAGAATAGTTAGGGAAGACACTCGCGCTCATCTCCATCCTTGAGCTCTTACGCATATCCCCTGTGCATAAAGCTATCCTTGACAAAATTTTGAGAGACACTGCTGTCCCTACTAATCTGAACGTGGACCAGTTTCAAGCCATGGTGGGATACCTTTCGATTCCACACTCCCTTACATTCACAGAAGCTGATGACGCCTCTGTAAGTTAGCCACATAATGCACCTTTACACATTGAAGCCTTCATACACAAAAATCAAATAAAACGAGTCCTGATAGATGGAGGAGAAGGTCTAAACATTTGTATATTGAGCACTATTAAATAATTGGGATGTTTAGATAAAGCTGTGAATTCTACAAACAAAATTACCATCAAGGCATATGATGATGAAGAGCGTTCATCTAAAGGCACAGTCACCTTGCCTCTCAGAGTTGGACCAGTTACAAAGGATGTGGTTTGTCAAGTTCTAGACCTAGATCTCACATACAACATATTGCTAGGGCATCCATGGATTCATGAGATGAGCGCAGTCCCATCTACATATCATCGATGTATCAAGTTTCCTCACAATGGAGTTGAAGTGACTGTCAAAGCTGATCCAAATCCATTCATATATTGCAACAATCTATGACCTAGATCAGAAAGAACAATCCTAGTCAATCAAGAAGCTATTCCTTCATCAGCATATGTGGATCTAGAATCATTGAAAGCTTCTACATCAAAACAAGCAGAGATCAAAGAAAACTTCAAGATTAAAGACATGGGATGTGGTGAGTATATCTTTCATGTTGATCAACTCCCACTATCTCCTAAGACATTCAGTCAACAAGAACAACCTACAAACAATTTGCAATGCCAAGGAATTGGGTACGAACCACCTAGTGTTGTGGCTACTAAGTCTGAATGCAAATCTCCTCTAGCGGTGCAAGCAACTCTTGATATCAAAACTCCCAAGAGTGGTTCCAACAAAGAATCTATTGAATGTATCACCAACCCTCTTGAGAAATCACATAGCCTTACCATTTCATCCACTCATTCCATTTCCACTCCACTTCCAGACTTGGATCAACAAGAATTACAAAAGCCCTTACTCATTGGAGATCAAAAATCAAGCTATGAACAGAAAAATTTAAAAGTCAAAAGTAAAGAAAAATCCTCGAGTCCAAATCAAAATCAAAAGCTATTGGACTCTGCAAAAATCAAAGTCAAAGATAAAAATCCTATGAATGAAAAAGAACAAGAGTTGATCTCCCCTAATATCAAAATAACTGGGGGCAAAAGTTCTGCAATTTTAAGTCAAAAAGAATACTTGTTGATCCTAAGTCTCCATCATGCTATCCTACTTTCACTTCTTTTCACAATCATAAGCCTTCATAACTCATCCACTTGTTCTGCACATCCTTTTCCTTCTAGCGATACATAATGGACCTTTAATGGACCTTTCTTGAAGGACTTTGTTGTCAGGGATGCCCAAACTTCTTTAGGTGACACGCATACGGGCTTGTGTAGTCCACACACTAGTAATTCTATCTCAGTTCCTTCATCAAGGAAGACAGTCACTCGAGCTACACATCATTCAATCAAGGAACAATGCAGCTACAATCATAAGATAAAGCCTCACACATTCGAGGTGGGTGACTTAGTTCTCAAATAAAATCCTAAAAATCAGCAAGATAGAGAGAAGAAGGGCAAGTTCAAACCAAATTGGCTTGGTCCTTACATCATCACAACATCATATGGATCTGGTGCATATCAGCTCTCAACCACGGAGGGTGAACCTTTGGAGGATCCTATCAACAACATGCATCTTCGTAGGTTTTACACATAGCTCTTCAGAGTATCCTAATTCAAAAATACAAAAAAATAAAATAAAATTCAAAAATACAAAAAAACCATAAAAATAAAAAATCGTTACTTGGTGAAAACCTGACAAACAGGCACCTTGTGACACAAAAAAATTGAAAAACAAAAAACACATTTCGTCCAATGGTGAAAACCACTTTGGTGGCGCCCTGGGCAAGTACCATGGTGAAAAATGGGTCACCAGCGCCATGTGTAGAGACATTGCTCCTCCCTCCTTCAAGATTCCATTTCATCTTTCACCTTGCACACACTCACAACCTATCCATTCATAATAAACTTACCCATTCCCATCATGGCTTGTTATTGATCTACCCAAGATTGGTTCACCATTCATAATAAACATCCCTTTTCACCCCTTTCCATCCATAATAAATCAGCTCCTATCTGTGGCTAAGGAAAATCCTACGTCTAGTGATGGGTGTGGAACTAAGAACATCACACGTTCTGAGGAGTATAGTTTCTTCCAAATTTTCTTTAGTCTATCCGTGCACAATCCACAATAAAGAAACACTTGCATCGCCAATCCGCAATAAAGTTTCATCTTCTCCACAATAAAGTATCAGTTTTATGGATTCAGGCAGTTTCAGATGAGACATAACAACAACAATGGGCTTCAACAAATCAAATCTTTCAACAGACTTAGACAACATTATGGTTCAGTGCTATCTATCCTTTTTGTGAAAGTAAACATTGTGACCACAATCAAATAAGACTTATACAAGTGACAAGAGACACTAAACTTGAGGACTATAGTGGATGTTGGTGTCGAGTCTTGGTGTTATTTTGATTTTATCTTTTGGTGACATGTCTTTTAGCTTTTCCAGGATGTCTCTGACTAGAGATTCTATCTCCAGGATGTCTTTGACTAGAAAGGCGAGGATGGGGTATCGTCACCTATTTTTCTTTGCCAGTCTGTGGATTGTCTCTTAGTAATGCTATGACTTGTCCAAGGATATGAGGACACTGTGAGTCTAGTGTGAACTGGGGCATTCCTTGTTTTTGACTATCTTATCTCCATGCAAACAGGTACAATGACTTTCTAGGTCGAACATATGCCTCGATTATCATAACCTATTTGCCATAATAAAGCTCAATGATGATAATGCACAAGAAGCTCTTTTCACTTTCATATCTTCTATCTTTCATCCCCCGTTCTTGATTGACCTCCATTATCCTTGAGTCTGTGTAGCCTGCTATCACATGACTGAGTATAATGACACACCAAGAACATTTGCATTTCATGTAGTTGCACCTACATTACCACATATAAGCATTTCATACATACATATAGATATCACAATTGCATCACATCCTGCACAAAACACATGTTAGCACATTTTACATTCTCATCATGTAAATAGTCATTTGCATTATCATATTCATTTGCATTTCATACATTCACATTTGCATCATGCATAACATATTAAAAACATAAAAGATCAAAAATATTGCTTTTCATCATGTACATATTTGCATCCATATCATAATCATCACATAGAAACATACATCATAAAACATCTCATCACATAGTTACACATGTATATAGCTGCCGCAAAGGTGAATCATCTCATATATATAATCAAAAGTGTCATTATACAATGATGTCAAAATCATATGGCTACAACCACTCGAAGGTGTCTACATCATAATACAAAATGGTACAAAACTGATACATAGGGAGCCCTCTATGGATATGATGAACTCCCTCCCTCGGAGCCACCTGGCCTCGATGGAGTCTGAGCCCTAGAAGGACCCACCCCAAGATCATCTCTCCTACCCCCTCTATCTGGTGGTGGTGGCCGACCCATAACCCCACTGTTGGACGCCTATCTCCTCTGACTCCCTCCAGTAACCGTCGCTGTCCGCGATGGTCTACGGAAGCTCCTCGCCCGCTGCTCTAGCGCACTGCCCCGTAGTATAGGTCTCGCCAATAACCTATCTCCTCCTCTGCCCACATAACATAGGCGTATCCAGCCCCTATATCCTCTATCGCCTGCCTCCCAGCCCTTAGTGTTGTCTCAACCTCAGTGTAGCGCTAGATAGCCTGATCCCGCTCCCGCTCAGTATCCCTCAGCTGTCTCCTGAGCCTACCTGTCTCCCTCTCCAAATCCTGGATCTCATTTGCCTATCCCTGGTAGATCTCCCTCAACTCAAATAGCTCATCCTCCTCCTCCTCAGCCCCCTGTGCCTGTGGCTCCCCCTATATTGGTGGCTATGGCTATGCCTATGCCTCTTCTTGTACCTGTACCTGCCTCTATCCCTGTCCCTGCATCTGTCTTGGACCCTATGCTGCTGGCATCTGTAATGGCAATCCAGCATGACCCCTCACCACCCGAGCCTGTCTCTCCTCCCCACCCTCTCTCTATGGAGCCACTCTCCTCTCTCCAACTGCACCCTGCCTCCTCCATCGGCCTCTACCTCCACCATCTCCATCATCATCCCCATCCCCTCCGTCGTCTCCATCTATCTGCTCACCTGGATCTATCAGGCATGGAAATGAATGCTCTGCCCAATATGCAGTGTACTCTGCATCCATACTTGCATCCTCAATCTCAGGCCACATATCCCATGGCATGGGCACCATCTCTACTAGCTGCATCACGACCTGATCATATGATAACAGTGGCCCAAAGTGTGTCTGGTCTCGCATTATCTGCACATACATACTGGAACCCCGTGGCATCCACTGGATCATGCCAAACTGCCTGCATACCCTATCCACTAATTGCCTCTCCAGTACATAGGGCATCCATCCAATCAGATATCTACTCCTAAAGGTATAGGGTAGCTCCAGTGCATCATCCTCCCACTACTCGCACTCACGGTACGACCTCCATATCACAGTGTCAATCTCATCGATCACTCGACGCCAGTGCTCCAACCTGCCAATCCATGGCTGTGAGGTAATCATATCATATAGATGAACAAAACTACGTCCATGACCCCGACCTCTGAAATGTATCGACGGTGTGACTGGCAGATGCTCATATGCCCATACCTGTAACAATGTAACTCTGCAGCCCAATCCTATAGATCCATGGTAGATGAACTGATGGAGCTCATAATATAAATGTGCCAGCATGCACGGTCCCTAGGCATATCTGGTATGCTATGTCACCAGTGTCTCCAAGGTGCTCCCCCAGCCCACAACCAACCCTCATGTCGCCCTGTCTGGACACATGAACCCACTGATCACTCCTCCTAACACTGCTAGTAGTGCTAGTCCTATCATTGTCATCGTGTCCCATGCCACATGTCCAACCCTCATCTCCAGTCCCAGATCCCAGAACACTCATCTCAATGCCTCCCTATCTTCATCTCGATTGTAAGGAATCAATTCTTCATCGATCGGTATCTGCAGTATCCTATACACATCCTCTAAGGTGACTGTCATCTCACCCATAGGTAAATGAAAAGTGCATGTCTCCAAGTGCCACCTCTCAGCAAGTGCAGTCAACAAACCCATGTTCACCCGAAACTCAAGCACATACAAAATATATCTCAGACCCATAACCTCAATAGCAGCCCTGTCCTCGAATGTTAGCTCTAGTCATAACCTCTGAGTCGATGGAAATCTCTCCCATGACTCCAACATAGGAAAATACTCATGCAGTCAAGAAAATCAATCATGTTAGTCCAAGTGACACTCCCTGTTCATCACAAAGTGTTACTATCTATTCCAGTGACACTCACTGTTCATCACAAAGTGTTGCTATCTATCCTAGTGACACCCACTGTTCATCACAAAGTGTTGCTTCTACTCCTAGTGGTACTCCCTATTCATCACAAAGTACTACATGTCTTGCACTCCCTGTTCATCATAAAGTGTTGCTTATGCTCCTAGTGGTACTCCCTATTCATCACAAAGTACTACGTGTCTTGCACTCCTTGTTCATCACAAAGTGTTGCTCGTATTTGCACTCCCTGTTCATCACAAAGTGCTGCTCCTATTGGTACTCCCTGTTTATCACAAAGTACTATGTCTTGGTACTCCCTGTTCATCACAAAGTGCCTCAATTTATCTTATCCTAGGGCCTCTGCTTGAGTGTTTCCTCTTGAGTAGTTTCCTGATTGGCAACGTATGTTCTATCACATAATTGTCAATCCTAGCCCTATCTGCTATCCCAGTCTTCCCTAGAGGACCTGCTTGACTGTATCCTCTTAGCAGCTTATCCAATCAACAACGTATGTTCATCACAGAACTGCCGATTTGACCTTGAAGACATAAATGCACCTTCATGACATAAACGCGCTTACAAATTGCACAAACGCGCCTGCTCTGCACAGATGCGCTTGGAATACACAAACATGCCATTGTTCTGCACAGATGCGCCTGTCCTGCACAGACGTGCCCACATTTCACAAACATGCCTGCATAATGCAGATGTGCTCACATCTGACATAGACGCTTTTCCCAGCATAGACACGCCTGGCAGAAACGTAGACGCGTTTAGCCAACCTGGACGCGCCTGGTACCAACGTAGACGCGCCTACACGTTTTTGACATTATCCTAAAGTGCATTTATTGCACTACCTAAGATGCATTAATGACAACATTTATTGCGACAAAGTACAAGGAGGTTTTGTGGTACCTACTGGCTCTCCTGCATCTGCAGGCCTCTGAAATCGACAAACGCGATCGAATCTATGCACCAATGCCATCGCTGTTGACTGCTGCTGCTCTATTCTCTCTCTGCACTCTGATCTCTTGGATGTGTGGATGACAATGAGGATGTATTCCCCTCGTGGTCTATTTTATAGACTGCCCTAGACCTAGCCCTAGCCCTCGTTTCCCCAGTCAGTCTTCATTTGACTTTGTCACTCTATCCTATCCGGTCAGTCCATTCTAGCCTTTCTTTCTTATCGAGAGATTGTTTGCGATCTTTTCAGACATTTTCATCCAATCTCTCGAGGGGGCATATCATTCCCATGTTGGGGAAACTTTGTATCAGTTCATATTATCTTCTTTGAAACAACGCGACAAGCTGCATTGTCTCAAAGAGGGGCAAAATGTAGAAACCTAAAATTGTCATGTCTAATTAAATAAATATCTTTATTTATTTAATTATCTTAAGCCTAATTCTTCTATTAATTAAATAAATCTTTATTTATTTAATTAATTCATTTATCCTCTTCTAGCCTTATTTCTCATTTAAATAAATACATTTATTTATTTAAATTACCCTTTTCCTAAATTAAATAAATATCTTATTTATTTAATTGATCCCACTTCTTCTATTAATTAAATAATTCTTTATTAATTTAATTAATTCATTAACCTTTTTCTCCCATGACACATGTCATTCATCTCTTAATTCATACACTACCTACCCTCTCATTATTTTATTATTTTCTTTACCTACTCTCTAATCATAGCCGATCTCTTTTACACCTCTCAATCTTATCCCTCCATTTCTTATAATGTCTTCTATATAAGGAGATGCTTCCTTCATTAGCAAACCCTCACTATGCATTCAACCCCTACTACGCTTTCGAACTTGCATATGCAATCAAGCCTACTTGCAACCACATTTCCGTTCTTTGTTGAGCTCTTGTGCACACAAAATCTGAGAGCAAATATATCAAGCAAGATCAATGGAGATAGGAAGAATGGAGATCCAAACCCTATTGGACATGTGATGGTATAATCTTTGTGATTTCATTTGATTTGCATTGTCTTAGGTAATCTTCATATGTTATGGTGGATCTTTGTTGTTGTTAGGCTAGGGTTTTGTGGTTGAGTTCCTTATAGCCTTTCAATATTGTTGTTATCCATTTTCACCGTATACAAGTATCATTCAAATACTTTATGGTAATTAGTTGGACTCTCATCTTATTCCTTCTACATAAAATTTTAGTTCCTATTCTGTTGCTCCTCACTGTGTGGCATTGCTAGCTTATTTATTGGGGGCTTGTTGTCATTCATTGTGGTACAATTTTTGGTGCAACCACACTTAGGTAGCAACATTATAGCATTGTTATTCTTGTCTCCATTATTGGGGGGAAAGAATAGTATTTCAACCATTCTTTGTTTCTAAGGATTCACTTTTCCTTGTTGAGTTGCATATTTTTATAATTTGATGTCATTTCTTACATAGAATTATGCTTCATGTGAGTGCATGTGTGTTCCTTATTTAGGACCTATTCTTCATTGAAATGGTTTGTCTTTTATGAATAATATCTCATTAGTGAAAATGTGCAATCCTTTACTATGAATCCATTTTTTCCTAAACATTGGAGAATGTGTGTATTCTTGGTCCCCTTATCCTTTCCAAGATGTCATCTTTATTAAAGATCTCTTCTACTCTTGGAGGTAGGTATCTTTATGCAAAGATCCCTTCCTCCTTTGTGAATTAGGAATTATTGTGTGAGAGAATGTCAATGCAGATGTCATGTTGGGGCTCACAAGCTTGATTCTCAAACCCTTTCCTCCCTTTACAATTGTTGCAAGATATCTCTTTTACAATTATCTCTTCCTTGCTTAAAGAAATGAAGCCTATTTAGGAATATTTATTCCTATCTTGGAATGCATGCATTGTTTCTTAAATGATATATCCTTAATGATGAAGGTGTGTATCTTTGTTTCATTTCTACCTTACATATCAACATAGGGAAATGTTGACATCTTAAGGGGTGGGGGGAGAGGAATATATGTGGCCTCCAGGTTGAAATTTCAACTATCAATTGTCAATATGCATTATTGCATGCTCATGTTTCATCCCCATTCTGTGGGATTGTTGCATCCTCATGTTTCATCCTCTTTTTAGGCACCATTTGTCTTAGATGAGATGTTGCACCCTCATGTTGCATTCGTAAAACCAAAAAAATTCTATCATGCATCATATACAGGTGGTCGCATGCTCGAAACTAGGCCAAAGTCTTAGAGGAGGTGCTTCATTACTGAAACCACAAAAGAACATATACAGTAGGATTGAGTTGACTAGCATAACACAACTTGATAGACCTTTCGACTCTTCCCTTTTTAACACATTTAAGGTAGATTGACTAGCATAATAAAACTTGCTAGAATATTTTGACTATTCCTTCCCCCATGGATCACCTATCGTAACACACTTTTCTAGCTTGTGTAATCCATGTTCCTTCTCCCTCTCTCATGAATGCATAGTATAACAAACTTTATTACATCATCACACTCTTACTTGGGCCCTTAATTCTACGTGTGCCCTTTATTTCTTGAATATCTTGATTTAGTCTTAATCATACTCCAATTTCAACTCACAAACCATATTTTACATATCTCAAGCTAGATTCAACATTAGAACCCCATTATCTTGCATTCCTCAAAAGTCAAAAAATGTTGCCAGGTGATGGCATTTGCATGAAGATTGCATTAATGATATGTTATGTTGTCATTGATGTCAATTGAACCCGTAATGGTATTTATGATATTGTTGATATTGTTGTTATTATTGATATTGGCTTGTAACTGTCAGGAAGAGCTTTGAGGAAGATGTTGTAAACCAATATATTAGTTTGTGAGTGGAACTGATAAACTGGTGTATAAGGTTAAACCCTTTTCTATGCAATGTAATCAGTAAACCCTATCAGTTGTTTTTTTATTAAACCCTAACCGATCAAGTTTGTTGGTTTAAGATCTAATGATGAGCTGTAATGATGGAGACACATGTGATCATTGAATGAGGATAAGTTTAGATTGGTTTGGTGTGTTTGTTTGTTGTCTCGGGAATGAGCAAAGTGGATTGCATCTAATGCATAGTGCATGATGAGTTACAAATTCTGATGAAGCGGTGATCATGGAGTGGTTGGAATTTTCTTGAAGAATGCGAAGAGATTGTTATGATTTCTAACGATAAATATTGAACCAACTTGTTTGTAATCTCTATGAGAGGATTAGGTTTTTCTTGTGTTACCGACCTAATTTATTTATATTTAAGGTCGATGAAGTTGTTTGTAGAAGTGTTGGCAAAGTGTTGGCTGAAAACCAGTTGAGTGTGTGGTTGCCTAACCAGAGAATGGATCTGCAGTTTGTGTAAAGGCAGATTGAAGCTTAAAAGGAACTGATCAAGCAAATGTAGTGCTAATTAGAAAGATAAAGAAAACCTATTGGTTTCTAACAATTACAACAAAATTGAAATCCCCTAACCGGGTAAGCTCTAACAAGCTTGGTTACTTATTAAATCCTCTAACAAGGTGGTCCATTAGCTTGGATTCTCAAACCCTCTACCGAGGTTACTCCTAACAGGGTATTTTTCTTTTTCATCAAGGCATTTTGTAAATCCCTTAACCGGGTGATTCCTAACAGAATCAGTTCTTAACAGGACATATTGTAAAAGCTTTAATAGGCTTGGCTCCTAATAGGGAAAACTTTAGAAGAGTTCAGATAGATATCCTTGTGAGTCTCATCTCACCATGGTTTTTACCTATTTGGGTTTTCCACGTATAAACATTTGTGTCAAGTGGTGAATGTTTTTGTGGTTATGATAATATTTGTTGATTTGATTAATTTCTGATAAGGCATGATAAATGGAAGCATTGAGAGATTGAATATGTTGAGATATGATTAAGCATTTTGATGTTACAAGATTGAAGTTGTTTACTGTTAAGTTGTTATAACAGTTAACCAGTTGATGTTGATCTTGATAAGTGAAAGTTTACTTTGTGAGTTTGATTTTGAGATTGGGAAGTTTACATCAGTTTTTCAGTATACTAATTCACCCCCCCCTTCAGTGTTCTACCAGATACTTATTCTTTCATCATACCATCAATTGGTATCACAACATCTCAGGTCCTCTTTAACCTAAAAGCCTAACAACTTGAGGAAAAGATCTTGTAGATCATGATGAAGAAAGAAGGTCCGAAGTTCAACAAAGATAACTATAGGATATGGAGTGACAAAATGAAGATTTACATTAAGAGTCTTGGTAGTCAGTATTGGGATAATGTAGAAACTAAGAATATTGCACCTACTGGAACCCTGACTGATGATTAGAAGAAAGAACAACAAGAAAATCATCAAGCATTGGAGGCTATTATCAGTTCCCTATTTGATGTTGAATATGTAGATGTTCATGGTCTTGAAACTGCATATGAAGTATGAAAAAAACTTGAAGAGATTTATAGTGGTGATGAACATGTTAAGATTGCTAAAGAGGAGAGCCTAAGAGGAAATTTTGATGACATGAGAATGTCTGAAGGTGAGAATATCCAGCAGTATGGTCAAAGGATAAAAGAGATAGTTGGTGAAATAAAGAGTGCAGGAGGGAAAGTGGAAGATGCCACAGTGATCAGTAAGGTACTGAGAACCCTGCTACCGGTCTATGCTATTCGAGTTGTAGCTATTGAGGATCTGAAGTCCATTGACAAAACAAAGGTAACTCTTGACTCTATTATTGACAAACTTACTGCTTTTGAATTAAATGGCTATGATGGTAGTATACAAAAATTAGAATCTGCAGTCAGAGCTTCTATCTCTAACCCATTTGTGAGAAGAAGAGATACCGGCCATAGCTATGAATCCAGATCCAACAAAGACGTTGATGATGAATATATCTTAGTGGAACTTGAAGAATTGTTGGCAAAATGACTGCCTAGAGCCACTAGGAAATATAGAGGTAACCTACCTTTAAAATGTTTTGCATGCAACAAGATTGGTCATATAGCAACTAACTGTCCTAATGGTGAAAATGAATAAAAGAGAGAAAAATTCAAGAAGTACAAGGACAAAGGCAATAGAGATTGTCTTATAGCAGTTGATAGTGGTATTACTGATGAAGAATCTGATGATGATGCTAGTAAAGATATTGTGTTTGTAGCTATTAAGGAAGAGATATCAGATGAGAAGGCACTAGTATCCAAGATGGATAACTCTAATGATTGGATCATTAATAGTGGTTATTCACATCACATGACCTATGATCAGAGCAAATTTCTTTCCTTGAAAGAATTTGATGGCGGTGTTGTCAGATTTGTCAATGACTTACCCTGTATAGTTAAAGGTAAGGGAGTTATTTCTCTAAATGGAAAGAGCGGTGCTGATGATGTCTATTGGGGTGAAGGCCTAAAGCACAATCTTCTGAGTGTGGCACAAAATAATTACAGAGGATACCCACTGGAGTTTAGAAATGGTATGTGCAAAATATTTGACAACAGAGGTGAATTGATGGCAACTGGGAAACAGACCAGACGTAATCTATTTCATCTTAATCCTAAAGTTAGCAACTGTTTAATTGCAAAGGTAGATGATATCTGGCTTTGGCATAGGAGATGTTGTTATATAAACTTTGATAACATTGTTAAAGTGAGCACGTCCAAGACAGTAAGAGGTCTGCCTTAGCTAGACAAACCGGTTAATGCTCTTTGTAAAGAATGTTAGTTAGGAAAGATGACTTCTTCAACTTTGAAGAGCAAGTCCTTCTCAACAAAGCACTTGTTAGATTTGGTTCATATAGATCTATGAGGACCAATAAGAACAAGAAGCATTCAAGGTGATAGATATTTCATGATCTTCACTGATGATTATTCAAGGATGACATGGGTCACATTCTTGAAGGATAAGAATGAAGCTTTTGGTAAGTTCAAGGCATTCAGAGCCTTCGCTGAGAAAGAGAGTGGCAAAAGGATAAAATGTTTGAGAATAGATCAAGGCGGTGAATTTACTTATGAGGAATTCACTAAGTACTGTGATGAGAATGGTATCAAGCGACAACTTTCTACACCAAGGACATCACAATAGAATGGTAAAGTAGAGAGGAACAACTGATAGTGGTTGAAACTGCTAGGACAATGTTAATACAAGGAAATGTAGCAATTTTTTTTTGGAAAGATCACCTTATGAATATTGGTATGGGAGATCACCTGATGTTAGCTATTTCAAGATATTTGGTAGAAAATGTATTATTAAAAGAGGTGATTACATTAGCAAGTTTGAAGCTAAGAGTGATGAAGGCATATTTCTTGGATATTCCACCAAGAGTAAAGCCTATAAATGCTTCAACAACCAGACATAAATAATTGTTGAGAGTGCTGATGTTCATGTAGATGAATTCTTGAAGTCTCAGATGGAACCAGTTTAGAGAAGAAGGATGAAGATCCTTACATTTTGCTTTTGGAACCTGAACCTGTTAAATCAGAAACTGGTAAAGAAAATCCTAATGTATTTGTTGAACCAAAACAAATAAATTCAGAAGAAGATGACAATGAAGAAGATGAACCTGAAGAGAATGATCATGTTATTCCTAGGTATGTGAGACTGAACCACAGTCCTGAACAAATTATTGGGGATAAGGATGTTGGAGTACTAACTAGAAGGAAAATAAGAGAGAACTCTTGCATGATATCCACCATTGAACCTAGAAGTGCTAAGGAGGCATTTGGTGACGATCAATGGGTTAAAGCTATGGAGGAGGAATTGGATCAAATGGAGAAGAAAAACACTTGGACCCTAGTACCCCAACCGGTAAACAAGAATGTTATAGGTACTAAATGGGTATTTAGAAACAAGTTAAATGAAGATGGTGTTGTAGTTCGCAACAAGGCAAGATTGGTTTGTAAGGGTTATGCTCAAGAAGAAGGAGAAGATTACGGTGAAAATTTTACACCAGTAGCAAGACTGGAAGGTGTTAGAACTTCACTTGCATTTGCAACCCATAATAAGTTCAAGGTATAGCCGAAGGATGTTAAGTCTACATTTTTGAATGGGATATTGGAAGAAGAGGTATACATAGAGCAACCTGATGGTTATGCATTGATTGATGAGAAAGACATGGTATGCAGATCACATAAAGCTTTGTATGGATTGAAGCAGGCACCCAGAGCATGATATGAACGACTTCATACACATCTGATGAAGATAGGATTTGCAAGAACCAGTGATGATAGTAATATTTATCTCAAGTCTAAAGGAGATAAAATACTGGGCAGTGAAGTATTTGTTGATGATATTATTTTAGGAGGTAATGATGTCATGAGCAACAGTTTTGCAAATGAAATGAAAAATGAATTTGAGATGTGTTTGGTAGGGGAAATAAAAAATTTCATAGGCTTGTAGATACAACAAATGAAGAGTGGTATTTTCATTACTCAATCTAAGAATGTGAAAGAGGTTTTGAAGACTTTTGGCATGAGTGACTATAAACCAGTTGGAACACCAATGGTTATAGGTTGTAAATTGTCCAAGGAGTATGCATCTAAGTTTGTGATGAAAAGGAATACAGGTCAAAGAATGGCAAATTACACTATGTTGTTCACATCAGACTGGATATTACCCATGCGACTGGTATAGTTGCAAGATTTTAGAAGAATCCAAAGGAAGCACACCTGATAGCAACAAAGAGAATTTTTAGATATTTGAAAGGTACAGTTGACTATGGATTATGGTATCCATATGGAGGAAACTTTGATTTGAAGGCATACATTGATGCTGATTGGGAAGGAAATATTGATGATCAAAAAAGTACTACCGATGGAGCATTATTTTTAGGAGGAAGGCTAGTTTCATGGAGTAGTAAGAAGCAGAGCTATATTTCACAATCTATTGCTGAAGCTAAGTATGTTGCAGCTTATATGAATTGCACACAAGCTATTTGGATGAGGCACATTCTGGAAGGTTCTAAGATGAAGATCTCAGAACCTATAAAGATTTTATGTGATAATACAAGTGCCATTAATATTTCTAAGAATCTTGCTTTGCACGCTCGCACCAAGAACATTGAATTGAAGTATCACTTTTTGAGGGAAAAAGTTCAAAGTAAAGATGTTATCTTAGAGCATGTTTCTACCCAAGAGCAGCTTGTAGATATCTTTACCAAACCTCTGCCTAAGACTACTTTTGAGTATCTTAGAAGTTAGTTGGGGGTTGTCCCTCTTCATGAAGTTAGTTGAGCATGATGCTGATTGCATCAGTCCCTTAATTACTTGTAAAATTTTACATGGATTGATGAAGAAGTGGATGTATTCCACAGGGGGAGCATCAAGTTGCAGTATGTTGATGCACAGTGAAAATTTGACATTACATGTTTTACTTTAACTTTGGCATTATTTACAAAGGGAGAGAAGAATTATGTGATTGAGGAGAAGAATTATGTGACTGCCAAAGGGAAACCAACGACAGGTTTATGACAGACAGAGCATGGTGAATACTTGGTAATGTAAACCAGGATTCCTATTCACCA
The DNA here is from genome assembly GCF_030272615.1 of Cryptomeria japonica. NCBI lineage: Eukaryota > Viridiplantae > Streptophyta > Pinopsida > Cupressales > Cupressaceae > Cryptomeria > Cryptomeria japonica. The sequence continues at coordinate 357,365,634 of NC_081413.1, forward strand.
ATCACAACAACAATCAAAGGCATTGATATTTGTATTGCCATTATTGCCAAAGGGGGAGATTGTTGGCATTTGCATGAAGACTGCATTAATGATATGTTATGTTGTCATTGATGTCAATTGAACCGGTAATGGTATTTATGATATTGCTGATATTATTGTTATTATTGATGTTGGCTTGTAACCAGTAGGAAGAGCTTTGAGGAAGATATTGTAAACCGATATATTAGTTTGTGAGTGGAACCAGTAAACCACTGTACAAGGTTAAACAATTTTCTATGCAATGTAACCGGTAAACCCTACCAGTTGTTTTTTTGTTAAACCCTAACCGATCAAGTTTGTTGGTTTAAGATCTAATGATGAGCTGTAATGATGGAGGCACATGTGATCATTGAATGAGGATAAGTTCAAATTGTTTTGGTGCATTTGTTTGTTGTGTAGGGAATGAGAAAAGTGGATTGAATCTAATGCATAGCGTGTGATGAGCTACAAAGTCCGATGAAGCGGTGATCATGAAGGGGTTAGAATTTTCTTAAAGAATGTGAAGAGATTGTTATGATTTCTAACGATCAAGATTGAACCGACTTGTTTGTAATCTCTATGAGAGGATTAGGTTTTTGTTGTGTTACTGACCTAATTGATTTGTATTTAAGGTCGATGAAGTTGTTTGTAGAAGTGTTGGCAAAGTGTTGGCTGAAAACCAGTTGAGTGTGTGGTTTCCTAACCGGAGAATGGATCTGCAGTTTGTGTAAAGGCAGATTGAAGCTTAAAAGGACCTGATCAAGCAAATGTAGTGCTACTCAGACAGATCAAGAAAACCTGTTGTTTTCTAACAATTACAGCAGAATTGAAATCCCCTAACTAGATAAGCTCTAACAAGCTTGGTTACTTATTAAATCCTCTAATAAGGTGGTCCATTAGCTTGGATTCTCAAACCCTCTACCAAGGTTACTCCTAATAGGGTATTTTTCTTTTTTCATCAAGGCATTTTGTAAATCCCTTAACTGGGTGATTCCTAATAGAATTAGTTCTTAACAGGACTTATTTTAAAAGATTTAACAGGCTTGGCTCCTAATAGGGTGAACTTTAGAAGATTTCAGATAGCTATCCTTGTGAGTCTCATCTGAATGTGGTTTTTACCTATTTGGGTTTTCCACGTATAAACCTTTGTGTCAAGTGGTGAATGTTTTTGTGGTTATGATCTTATTTGTTGTTTTGATTAATTTATGATAAGGCATGATAACTGGAAGCATTCAGAAATTGAATATGTTGATATATGATTAAGCATTTTTATGTTTACTAGATTGAAGTTGTTTACTGTTAAGTTGTTATAACAGTTAACTAGTTGATGTTGAGTATTGATCTTGATAAGTGAAAGTTTAATTTGTGAGTTTAATTTTGAGATTGGGAAGTTTGTATTAGTATTTCAGTATACTGATTCACCCCCCCTCTTAGTATTCTACTGGATACTTATTCTTTCATCATACCATCACCAGGACCATGGTGGCCTACCACCTTGGTCCCACACTTTTTTCCCTAAATTTTAGGAGGATGATTTGACGGTCCCAACTAATTCAATTCTTGCTTTGTGTGAAATTATATCAAATCTAAATAAGTCTAAAGGTGATTTCAATTATGAAATATCTATATAAGGCATCTCTCTCAATTCATTTTGAGATATATGATCATATTATCTTATGATAACATTATCATTCAATTTAAGAGAAATTATTGTTCCTCAAGAGTAGATTTGATTGAAGGAGAAACAAATTACTTTAAGATATCTTTCATTTATGTTTTATCTATGATTTATTGATGGATTTATTGCAATTTATCATGTGATTTATTATGTCATTTTATGTGACTAAAAAGACAAGAAGACTATGAACAACAACTGAAAGAAGAAAGAGCACAAGAAAATTCCTCCCCCACTATATGTTCCTCTAATGAGATAGAGGAAATCAGGTATGGGACTACAAACAAATAATTAGAGGCTACATAAGTAAAGCCAGTCATTAGTCCAGAGGAAGATGGATGGAAAAGATGACAGAGACTAACAGAGTCATCAAGGTTATGTCAATATGTATGTCAACTACAAGTGATCATTGAACCAAATCATGAAGGATCTTGCAACATCAAAGATGTAGCTATTGATACTATACATACTTTCACTAATCCACTTGAAGAAGAGTAAGAGGATTCATCTTTTGACTCTGATCACTTTGATAAAAGCTCTATTTATGACATTACCTACTCGATCAACACCAAACTATGACTACTTCGTCATGAATGTTGAAACTCTGTCTGCTGAACTTGTTACTATCAAACCACAATATGTAGTCCAGTCCGTAGTAGAGGACGATGCTAGTGGTAGGTCTGTTGGGTTAGGTTCCCTAAGTACTAACATAAACTTTGATAATCATGTTCCAACTCTTCTTGGTCTCAAGATTCTTATGCAAGGTAGTCTTCTAGAACTCGACTTGTCGCTCTGAGGTTGTTTTGACAATACTGTGAATTCCCTTGAACCTATTAAATCTTTATCCTTGGTACATCCTGAGCTTATTGACTGTACTCTCCAAGATCAACCTGTTGGATCTCAAATCAACAAATTGGAGGATTCTAAGAATATGCCAAATTCTATCTTTAAATTCCCCAACTGACTTGTTCAACTATAGAGTTATTAACTCTCTCACTTTAGGCTCTACAAGACCTAGGCGAGTGTACCTATTCACTAGTTGTTCACTTAGTGCTATTTATAGTAGATTGTGTGATTTTAGTCAAGCTTGACTCCTACCTCCATATGGCATTGGGTTCTGGGATAGAGATATAGTAGATGAGTTCAAGATTGTCATTTAATGAAAGCTATTTGATCTTTGTTATCTATTTAATAAATCTAAATGTCTATGTTACTCCTATTCCTACCTGATATCCTAATGGAAACTATTCTATACTTGAAAGTAAAAGTGTAATTGATTTGAAAAAGGTTGTCACTCTCAAATGATCAGTGCCTTACCTCTTGTTGGGCTACAGAGTCTGAATTTCCACCAAGACTTAATGTGTAACTCTTATGGGACAATTTTTAAACCCACCCTCCAGATGAATCTATCATTTATCCTTCCTCCAATAGATCCATTTTAATCAAATTTTGCAATAGTTTGCCTAAATGAGTTTAACCCCTATCCTAGGAGACCATTTGGGGAAGAAATGCAGGGAACAATTATATTTCACAAGCACTTCTTTATTCAAACTGATAACAACAAGGAAATAAACTTCACTATGAAGATTTTAAAGTAACCTCATCTCTCTCAGATAATACCACAAAAGAACTGCCTACAAGAAAGCATTAATCTGTAACACTATAGAAAGAAATGTAACTGATTATATTGATACGAGTTTCTGTAAGTACAAAATGTATCAAAAGTTATTATTCTAAAAATCTTATTCTCATCCCCTCTTCTTACAAAAGTTCTTATATATATATGAGACCAAAAGATGCTTTCCCAAAGAGGTACATCCTTTGGGATGTTTGATTATATTTTATTAACCACTGGAAGCATTTAATTAATCCCAAAATGTTTATCATTAGTGCAACGCCTTCAGGTTTCGTCCCTTGGAATATTTCAATCCGAAGTCCTTTTTACTTTATCAGTGTAGGTCTCCCCAATCATTTCATCGAGCATTGACACAACATATTCATCTCTCTTCCGATGGACCAAGTCATCCCGGTGAATCCTCCCTCGATTGGGTTTTACTTTTTCCTTTATGTCCATTGGAAAAAGTTATTTTGATACATCTACCTTCTATCTCTCTGTGGCATTCTGCCCATCGGACATCGACACAACTCCGAAAATGTTTCTCCGATGATGCACGTTACCTCGATAAGTATTTCTTCATGGTCTGCACCTTGCTTCCCTTGTCGGGTCATCTCTTTGGGAATCAAAATGACTCAATTTATGTTTCCTAGAAACATCATATTCCATCAATAGTCGTTCTTTACTTCGGTGAAACTGACATCATTGTTGGCATATCTCTCAGTCTCATCGATATCTTCATCTTTGCCAAAGCTTTACTTCAGGTGTCCACGTCGATGTAATATTTCATCAAAATCTTGCTTTCGATGAAATCCTTTCCTCGCCAAGTCTCTCCATTATTTTATCTATGTTAGAATTCCATCAAAATAGTCTCACTATCTGGCCCTTGTACCAGTATCGATGAAATTCCCCCTTTCAGTGAAAGAAGAAAACCTTCCTTTGATCTCTTATGTTCGATCGATAACAAGTTATCAATGGAAATCTCTCATGTTTCTTTGATGCCCTGCCACGTGTCACCTTGTGCTTGACTCACAGATCCACCTGGATCTGCCACTGGACCTACCCCCCCCTTGTCGCCAAGATGCGACGCTATCTGGCGAGTTGTTTCTCCTTGCACCATAGCAACCGTTGTTAGATTATCTGCGATCACCGTCTAATCTGCCCAACTTGCTCGAACTTTATCTCTCATCCTTGCTAGTCTATAAAACTTCGGTTTCCTTGGGATGTGTCTGCGCATGTGGGGTCCATTGGATCACCAAGCTTCCTTCACGCCAAAAGCTATTTATCTTTCAACACTATCATTATGTGTGGCTTTGTACTTTAATGCAAAATATTATCTCCCCACAACCAATGTGGGATAACACCTTATGCTTGAATCCCGCAGGCTTCTCTTTTCTCTTGCTCACTGTTTTGCATTCCTTGGGATAACATAATGCACTCGAATTTCCTTCCTTGAGCCTAGCTGGACCATCCTCATCGGTGTAACTCATCTTTCCCTTTTTCTATCATTTGTACCTTGGGAAACCGCCATCAGATTCATCAGTATAAGTTGTACCGATCAACATGCACCCCTTTTCTCTTCAGGCGATCTTATCGGGGTAACTTATACCGATAAGCCGACTTTCATTATCTTTGCAGGATATGATTTCTTTCTTGAATACATAAGTTTATGAGCTACTAAATGGATTTCATAGGAACTAAATCAAAGGTGCAAAAGGCATATGGACCATAATATTTGAGGTGCTTGATGGACTGCAAATTTATTCAATCAGGATTTGTGGATGTATTTTAGAAGTGTTCACAAAATCATTCTACTCATGGGACCCTAAATTTGCTAGAATTTAAGGTTCCAACAATGGCTCTGTCTGGGGATGGGGGTATGCTACGGGTACCTTCAAGAATCCAGCATCTTTGGTTTAAGGAAGACATACAATTTAAAAGGCCACAATATATACAAAAAATGGGTCGTAATCTACTGTACATGGAAAATATCTTGGTTTTCAAGAAAATAATTTTTTTAGGAACTGTCCATAAACTGGCAATTCCTGAATTTCTCTTGTAGCACTCTATAAAAAATAGGAATCCTCTCCTGCTTTTCCCATAGTTATGTATGGTCCTAACCATAAGTCTTCAAAATCCCATGCTTTCCCTTGTCCCGATTTATGGCATCCCATATTAAAACCCAATCTCCTTCCTCAAATTTTTGATCCCGTGCCTTTTTGTTATATAAACTCTTCATTTGCCTTTGGGCCTTGATATTTCACTCATGAGCTTCAGTTCTTACCTCATCTAACTAAGCCAATTTTTTCAAACCTCTCGTGTAGAGGATCAACATTATCGATTCCTTCCTGAATCATGAATTTATGGACTAGTAGCGAGTTGTCAAGAGGAATTCTAGCTTGTTTTCCATACACTAATTCGAATGGAGACTCTCCCATAGATTTTTTTATTGTAATTCTATCTGCCCAAATTGCTAAATTCAACTTTGAATTCCAAGCCCTTTTGTTATTTCCAAGTATTTTCTTAATATTCTTAAGAATGTTTTTATTACTAGATTCTGCATGTCCATTGGCCTGAGGATGGTATGGGGACGAGTGTGATATCTTAATGCCGTATTCCTCATAGAAAGTATCAAATTCTTCAGATCTGAAGCACATAGCGTTATCATTAATTATTCTTGCAGGGATACCAAACCTGATAATAATGTTCTCCATCATGAACTTAATCACCACCCTACTAGTAGCTTGTTTGATAGGGATTGCCTCTACCCATTTAGTAAGGTAGTCAGTGGCCACCAATATCCACTTGTGACCTCCACTCGAATGATCTATTATCTCTCCAATGAAATCCAGGCCCCATTGCTGGAAAGGTTCTTCCACCTGCATAGGTCTTAGACGCAATGGCCCTTGGTATTTCATTTTCCCTGAAAAATTCTAGCATGCCTCACACTTCTTGACATATTTATAAGAATCGTTAAAAACATGTGGCCAGTAGTACCCTATCCTTAGTATCTTGTGAGTAGTGGTTTTGGTAGAGAAGTGTCCTCCACATAGTCCATTACACACTTCCTTCAATACCTTTTCAGCCAGAGACCCATCCAAGCAAAGTAACAAGATTTTGTCCCTATTCTTCCAATACAGATCTCCATCGACTATCACATATTTGGCTGACTGTAGCTTCAGAGTCCTTTTCTGGGTGTCATTCATACCATCGAGACATTTTATGTGCATTAAGTAATATACTATGTTTGCATACCAAGATGTATTTTCAATACTGAGGTTAGTTTCTTCCAACCCTACTCCATTTATCTGAGCCTCTTCCATGTCTGCTTCGGCTATGAACTTGGCCAATTCCTATCCCTTTACAACTTGTGTTATCTTAATATCAATACTGAATTCTTGAATTTGGTTAATCCATCTACACCTTCTCACTGTCACTTCAGTTTGTCTGAGAACATCTTTCACCATTGCATTAGGGACGTAGGCAATTACCTCAGCACGAACCAGATAAGGTCAAAACTGTTTGATCACTTTCACCAATGCGTAGGCTTGTTTTTCATTTATCTCATATTTTACCTCTATGGGTGATAGATACTTGCTATAGTAAGCAATAGGCTACTTGTGATCATCTGCATTCTTTTGTAGCAACACGGCTGCCACGATGTGAAGAGAAGAAAAAGAAAAAATCAAGAAGGGTTTAGCAAAGTCTGGTGATATCAGGACAGGTGCCTCAGTGATTGCCCTTTTAATGGCAACAAATGTATCCACTGCATCATCAGTCCAATCTATTGTAGCTCCTTTCTTCAGCATATTAACTATGGGTTTTACAATATCCGCAAAGTTCAAAATAAATCTTTTGATGAAGTTTATTTGTCCCAAGAATAATTGGATGGCCTTGACTATTTTTGGAATAGGGACCTCATTGATTGCTGCCACTCTTTCTGGATCAATTCTTACCCCTTCTTTAGATACAATGTGCCCCAAGATTTTACCTTCCTCAACACCAAAATGAGATTTCTTTGGGTTGAGTGATATCCCATACTCCAAGGCCCTTTTGAAAATTTTCTCCAAGTGAGTGCAATGGTCCTCTTCCTTTTTTGAATAGGCAATCATATCATCTTGATATATCACCATGATTACATCGATAAGTTTTGCAAATGCTACATCCATTGCCCTTTGGAAAGTGGCTCCTACATTAGTCAATCCAAAGGGCATTCTAGCATATACATAGGTACCCCACGACGTTGTAAAAGATGTTTTATACTGTTCAACTTCTTTGACTTTTACCTGATTATAACCTGAAAATCCATCCATCATGGATAACAACTCACATCTAGTTACTTTCTGCAATGTCGTGTCTATATTGGGTAAAGGATAATTATCTTTCAATGATGATATATTTAGGTTTCTGAAATCTACACATAATTTGATATCCCCATTCTTTTTTCTTATAGGCACCAAATTTGATACCCAAGTAGAATACCTGCAGGGTTTAATTATTCATGCATCCTTCATTTTAATTATTTCTTCTCTCATTTTGGGTAACAATGTAGGATTAATGGGCCTTTGTCTCTTCCTGAACAGCTTAGCATCCAGTTTGAGTGGTATTTCATGCTAGAATAAGTCCCCCCTATAGGCTTTAAGCTCATCATATGACCAAGAGAACACATATCTATACTTCCTGAGCAATATCACCAACTCTTGCTTCATCTTAGGGGCTCCTCTTCCCAATGTACAGATGCCTCGGGGATTCTTCATTCCCTAGATTAACTTGCTCAACTCCACTTCCCTTAGTTGGAGTCACTTTTGTTTCTATTTCATCCTATGCGTTAAAAGTCCTCTCTAATGCAACCAAGCCTCTTGGCAATTTGTTGGATTTTAACTATATAATTTCTTGTCCAAACAAAGTTTCTTTCTCATCAGTCCTTTCCATGAAGTTGTTAAAGTTAATGACCTGTGCTTGGTAGTGATTCACACATTGCAAGAAGTTTAGCAAGTTAGTATCATCTTGAAAAATCTACCAGTTGTACAGATTATAAGGATAGAAGGTTAGACTTTTATTTCCACTTCTAATATCCCATTCAATGTCATATAATTTTCCTTAAGTGCAATATTTGCCAGAAATTCAGCCATTATGTTTTTTGACCTATCAACCCAATTTATCTGAAAGGCATCAAAAAATTCAATGGTGTCCCACACTGCATTCCTATATTGCTTCAGTCTTATATGTTTAGATGCATATCTTTCTTTAACTTGGGACACTATTAGTTCCGAGTCCCCAAATACACTAAGGATTTTAATTCCATGCTTATAGCTAGGTTCAGTCCTATAATTAAAGCCTCATACTCAACAATATTATTGGTACATTCAAATAGTAACTTGAAAGAATACTTAAATATTTCTCCACTTGATGAAATGAATATAATCCCAATCCCACTTTCCTCTTTACTGCACTAGCCATCAAAGTACATGCACCACACTTGACCATTAGTTTCTTTGATGCAAGACTAAATTGGAGACAAATCCTCAGTCTTTGGCTTTGTCAAATGTACTTTAAAATTATCCATGTCTGACTGAATAAAACATACCAGCTCAGGCATTTCCATATCCTCAATGATATATGAGGAACGAGGCTCTCTTTCAATTCTCACTTCAAGTTTGTTTACTGGTATGGTTGCTTATGACAAGTCTAACTGGACATGTCCCCCTATTAGGTTTGACCACTGTCTAGATAATAACATCCCATAATTAGGAGGGATATCTACCACCGTGATACCTATTTTGTAGGATGCTTCAGGGCATGTTGCTAGTTTGAACTCTACATCTTTCATAATACCCACAACTGGAACATATCTGTTATCCATAGCATAACATTTTCCAAACGTCGTATCCACCCCCATTCCAAGCTCTTTCATAACTCCTACAGGCATAACATTTATCGCTGCTCCTAAATCAATCATGTAGTTTTTAATCATCTTGTTATTGATCATCAAAGTTAGGTAGAAAGGATTCACTTGGGAAGGATTCTTTGTTATTGTTGATCCCAAGTATATGGCTGGAATTGGATCACTTTCGCCACTACCATCTTGACCACCCTACTTGTGCTCCTTCACCTTTTCTCTTGAGACATCTACGATCTTTTTTAGAGTCTTTTATCTATATTCAGGGAATTTCATTATCTCAAGCAGTGGGATAGAGACAGTCATCTGTGTCAAAGCATTTGCAATGTCAAATTGCATAGTGGTTGGTGTTGAGGAAGCATTTGTTATACTCTCTTTCTCTCCCTTTTGTGGTTTTGTTATTTGAACATCCCTCTCTTTGGTTTTGCTTGAATCCTTGTCCTGGACATTATTCATTGATTTAGATATCTTATTGGTTTCTTTAATGAACATACTAGAAGGATTTCCTTGTTCGGGGTTTATAGTTCTATTCTTAAGATCATAGGTTCTTTTGGCTTGTTCCACCGCAACCGTCGTGATTCTTTCTCTTTCTTCTTCAGTGGGGACCCTGAGTTTAATTTCTTCTTCCTCATCTGAGAATATTTGCTGCACACAACACTACTGATTGATGTGTCTATAACTTACATCACTATCACCCTCTTCCTCGAATGAGTTGTATTCTTCGAATGATAGAAATTTTATGGTGTGGTCATCTGTATATCCTTCACATTCTTCTTCTTCTTCCTGCAGCTTCTTTGCTATTATACATTGGTAAGGAGAATGTGGCATGTCATAGATGAAGCACCACAAGTTATCATCCGACACCTGATTCACAGTTGTTTTTAGAGGATCTGACATTTGCACATTATCCTTTTGATTCTTCTCCACTGGTTTCCCATCATTCCAGGTAGTGTTGTAAGGCATATCATGTAGTTTGGGTCTATCTTGACGGAAGAACTTTTATTTCTCTATTTTATTTACCCTCACAGATAAATCCTTTAGAGCATTTAATACCTTTTCCAATTTATCTTCATCTTTAGTTTGTTTGGGAGCTCTTGGGCTAAACAACCTAGTATAGTCTCTCTTCCCAACTCTCCCAACATCTTTTCTATTATTTTCTATAGTTATGGCAGCTTTCATAACTCCTTGAAGAGTTGTAGGATTTTTTGTTATGAGTTCATAATTTGTCTTGCTGTCAAATGCATTTATGTAGTACAAGATGCTTACTTCTGGGACTGGTTTTATCCTATTAGGAATTTTATTTATAACTCTATTGAATCTCTTATTGAAATCAACCATTGTCTCATTAGGTTCTTTCTTGATAATTATGATTTCATGTAGTGCAAACTCAGGGCTATTTTGATCTCCATATTGTTTGAGAAAAAGTCTTTTAAACTCTGCAAGGCTACTTATTGAAAAATTAGGTAGTGCTCTGAACCAATCTTGTGCATCCTCTATCAAAGACTACATGAATAAATTCATTTTAACATCTTCGTATGGGAGGCAGAAATCTTCCATGACTATATCAAAAGCTTTGCAATGTGCTTCTCCTGAGATAGCATTACTCCCATTGAATTTTGGTATTACAGTTCTAATTTCATTTAGAATGGGATGAGGATACACGATCATTCCTGAAAAATTAAATTGTCTGATGCATTCTATATTCATCAATCCATATCCTCCCTAGAAGAAATTCCCATGGTTCTGACCCACATTTTTATTACAAGGGGGAAATTGGTTTTGAGGTTGGAAATGGTTTTGATATGCAAAGTTGCTAAAATGATTGTGCTGATATTTAGGAGGTATATTGGTGTATGTAAAATTGTTGAAATGATTGTGCTGGTGTTCAGGAGGTATATTGGTGTATGTAAAGTTGTTGCATCTATGATCATATAAGGGGTTTTTCAGATGTTTTATAGGTATTGTTCTTCACGTTGATTTCATCTTTATTGCTTCCCCCCTTGTTTGATCCTTGGGTTGTATTTTCACACCTTGCCTTGTACTTATTCAAGTCATTGATCAATGTCATCTTCATTGACACTCCTGTATCCATCTAGTATCTTTCATTTTAGTAGCTACTTCTAACATTTGTTTCATCAAATATTCCATACGATCTGGTGCATCCATCTTGCTTGAACCTGAGGAACTTGATGTACCTGTCCTTAAATTCGGGCGGTGATTTTCAAAATGAGGAGGGAATTTTCCTTTTCATGCTTTATCTGTCGCTGCCAAGTCCTCATTTCTTGGGTATGTAGGAACTATGTGGTTCTGTTTATTTAGAGATGGATGTGAATGATTTTCAGAGTAATACTGATTATACTTTTCATTCATGAAGTCATTCCTGTGTTCCATTGGATTGTCTATTAATTCTTTCTTTGGATTCTTCTTATTTCTTTTCTGATCAAAGTTTAATTGTACTATTGGATGGCCTTGTGTTATTGACCTCCTTTTGTACATAAAATTTCTTATTTCAAAGTCGCCACCTTTCTTCTTGAAAGGAAATTTTATTTTGTATATGAGTTCCTCCCCACAAAAGAGTCTTTCTTAAACGAATGATTTCCCCAACAGAGTCGCCAATCTGTTGGATCTCAAATCAGTAGATTGGAGGATTCTAAGAATATGCCAAATTCTATCTTTAAATTCCCCAACTGACTTGGTCAACTATAGAGTTATTAACTCTATCACTTTAGGCTCTACAAGACCTAGGTGGGTGTACCTATTCACTAGTTGTCCACTTAGTGTTGTTTATAGAAGATTGTGTGATTTTAGTCAAGCTTGACTCCTACCTCAGAATGGCATTGGGTTCTTGGATAGAGATATAGAAGATGAGTTCAAGATTGTCATTTAATGGAAGCTATTCAGTCTTTGTTATCTATTCTATAAATCTAAATGTCTATGTTACTCCTATTCCCATCTGATATCCTAATGGAAACTATTCTATACTTGAAAGTAAAAGTGTAATTGATTTGAAAAGTTTGTCACTCTCAAATGATCAGTGCCTTACCTCTTGTTGGGCTACAAAGTCTGAATTTCCACCAGGACTTAATGTGTAACTCTTATGGGACAATGTTTAAACCCACCCTCCCGATGAATCTGTTAGTTATCCTTCCTCCAATAGATCTGTTTTAATCAACTTTTGCAATAGTTTGTCTAAATGAGTTTAACCCCTATCCTAGGAGACCATTCAAGGAAGAAATGCAGGGAACAATTATATTTCACAAGCACTTCTTTATTCAAACTGATAACAACAAGGAAATAAACTTCACTATGAATATTTTAAAGTAACCTTATCTCTTTGAGATAATACTACAAAAGAACTGCCTACAGGAAAGCATTAATCTATAACACTATAGAAAGAAATGCAATTGATTATATTGATATGAGTTTCTGTAAGGTCAAAATGTATCAAAATTTATTATTCTGAAAATATTATTCTCATCCCCTCAACTTACAAAAGTTCTTATATATATATGAGACCAAAATATGCCTTACGAAAGAGGTACATCCTTTGGGATGTTTGATTATATTTTATAAACCACTGGAAGCATTTAATTAATCCCAACATGTTTATCATTAGTGCAGCGCCTTTGGGTTTCGTCCCTTTGAATATTTCAATGTGAAGTCCTTTTTACTTTATCAGCGTAGGTCTCCCCAATCATTCCATCTGGCATCAACATAACATATTCATCTCTCTTCCGATGGACCAAGTCATTCTGATCAATCCTCCCTCGGTTGGGTTTTACTTTTGCCTTTATGTCCATCGGAACAAGTTATTCTGATACATCCACCTTCTATCCCTCTATGGTATTCTGCCCATCGGGCATCGACACAACTCCAAAAATATTTCTCCGATGATGCACATTACCTCGATAAGTCTTTCTTCATGGTCTGCACCTTGCTTCTCTTGTCGGGTCATCTCTTCAGGCATCAAAATGACTAAATTCATGTTTCCCCAAAACATCATATTCCATCGATAGTCATTCTTTATTTTGGTGAAACTGACATCATCTCCGGCGTATCTCTCGGTCTCATCGATATCTTCATCTTTGCCGAAGCTTTACTTTAAGTGTCTGCATCGATGTAATATTTCATCAAAATCTTGCTTTTGTTGAAATCCTTTCTTCGCCAAGTCTCTCCATTGTTTTATTGATGTTAGAATTCCATCGAAACAGTCTCACTATCTGACCCTTGTACCAGTATCGATGAAATTCCCCCTTTTGGTGAAAGAAGAAAACCTTCCTTCGATCTCTTATGTTCGATTGATAACAAGTTATCAATGGAAATCTCTCATATTTCTTCGATAACCTGCCACGTGTCACCTTGTGCTTGACTTGCAGATCCACTTGTTCGCCACTTGGATCTGCCACTGGACCTGGGCCCCCCCTGCTTGTCGCCAAGTTGCGATGGTATCTGGCGAGTTGCTTCTCCTTGCACCATAGCGACCGATGTTGGATTATCTGTGATCACCCTCCGATCTGCCCAACTCGCTCGACCTTTAGTTCTCATCCTTGCCAATCTATAAAAGTTTGGTTTCCTCGGGATGTGTCTGCACACGTGGGGTCCATTGGGTCGCTAAGATTCCTTCACGCCAAAAGCTATTTATCTTTAGACACTATCATTGTGTGTGGCTTTGTACTTAAATGCAAAATATTCTCTCCCCACAACCAATGTGGGATAACACCTTATGCTTGAATCCCGCAGGCTTCTCTTTTCTCTTGCTTACTGGTTTGCGTTCCTTGGGGTAACATAATCCACTCGAATTTCCTTCCTTGAGCCCAGCTAGACCATCCTCATTAGTGTAACTCATTGAGCCCTTTCCTGCCATTTGCACCCTAGGAAACCACCATCGGATTCATCAGTATAAGTTGTACTGATCAACATGCACCCCTTTTCTCTTTAGGCAATCTTATCGGGGTAACTTATGCCGATAAGTCAACTTTCATTTTATTTGCAGGATATGATTTCTTTCTTGAATGCATAAGTTTATGAGCTACTCAGCGGATTTCATAGGAACTGAATCAAAGGTGCAGAAGGCATATAGACCATAATAATTGAGGTGCTTGATGGATTGCAAATTTATTCAATTAGGATTTGTGGATGTATTTTAGAAGTGTTCACAGAATCATTCTACTCATGGGACCCTAAATTTGCCAGAATTTAAGGTTCCAAATACCTACCTTTGCTAATGACTATACATTAGCATGTTATCTTAATGCAATTGAACAAATGGGATCTTCCACCAGTGAACAAAGTGAGAACATGACAACAACAAATGTCAAGCATCTTAGTCACAAAAATAAAAAAAAGATAAATAAGAGTTCTGATTGCAAAAACCACACTATGGTGGTGTCAGAATAAAAAATAGTAAAAATGAAGGACATACCTAACGGTGAAAACCTCTTTGAGGTGCCTAAAGGTGAGATACTTGATTATTTGCCTGATCGCTTTCAAGAGCAATCACCAGTGCTAATTAGACCTACATAGCTAGTAAACATTGAAATAGAAGAAGCTCAACACACCATACATGTAACTCAATCCTTGTCAGCCGAAGAACTAAAAGAATTTGCTGATTTCTTCACGAAAAAGAAGATCAATTTTGCATGGACATATGCTAATATGCCGGGTTTGGATCCTGACCTCATAATGCATCATCTCTCTATCACTCCCGGAGTTAAACCTATTAAGCAAAAACTTCAAAAAATGCATCCTCATGTTGCATCACTTGTTAAAGCTGAGCTAGAAAAATTACTAAAAGTTGGATTCATCAGAGCAATTGATTATGCTGAGTGGATATGTAATATTGTACCTGTTTGCAAACCTGACAAATCAATACATGTTTGCACAAATTTCAGAGATTTAAATAAAGGTTGTCCAAAAGATGATTTTCCACTACCCAACATAGACATTATCATGGACATGACTACTGGCTATGAAATGTACTCTTTAATGGATGGTTTTTCTAGATACAATCAGATCAAAATTGCACCTGAGGATTAAGAGAAAACAACATTCACCTGTGCATGGGGAACCTTCTGCTGGAATGTAATGCCCTTTAACTTAAAGAATGCAGGTGCTACTTATCAAAGAGCTGTAACAACAATTTTTCATGATATGATGCACAAAAACATGGAGGATTATGTTGATGATACTCTATTCAAATCTATGAAAAGATCAACACATCTATTAGAACTAGGCCCAATATTAGATAGGATAGAAAAATTCAAACTTAGATTAAATCCCAAGAAATGTGCATTTGGGGTTACATCTGGTAAGATCCTAGGATATATTGTTTCAACGAAAGGAATTGAAGTGGATCTAGAAAAAGTTAAAGCTATCATGGAAATTCCACCTCCAAAGAATGTCATTCAAATGAGAAGTTTACAAGGGCGGCTCCAATCAATAAGACACTTTATTTCTCAGCTAGCAGATAAGGCTCAAACATTCACAAAGGCATTATGAAAAGGAGTCAAATACAACTGGGATAAAGATTGTGAACAACATCTAAAGAAAATCAAGGAATATATTTCTAATCCACCTAGATTGATGCCACCAATTCAAGGCAAGCCATTGATTCTCTACATATTAGCTACTGATACATGACTGGGGGCACTTTTGGCACAACAAGATGAGAATAAAAGAGAAAGAGCTATATACTATATCAATAGGACCTTGATGTCATATGAGATGAACTATACTATCATAGAAAAAGCTTGTTTGGCATTGGTCTTTGCATCACAAAAATTAAGACACTACATTCTAGCACATTCTATCAAACTGGTGGCTAAGATTGATCCGCTCAAATACCTTCTCAGCAAAGCAACATTTACAGGAAGATTGGCTAAATGGGTC
This sequence comes from Cryptomeria japonica, assembly GCF_030272615.1. NCBI lineage: Eukaryota > Viridiplantae > Streptophyta > Pinopsida > Cupressales > Cupressaceae > Cryptomeria > Cryptomeria japonica. The sequence continues at coordinate 357,381,729 of NC_081413.1, forward strand.
ATGATTCTTACAGAATTTGACATGAATATATAGAACGCAAAGCTATCAAAGGACAAGTCATTGTAGATCAACTTGTCGTTGCTTCGCTTGAAGACAATCACCCTTTGCACATAGAATTTCTAGATGAATCCATCATGCACCTTACTCAGCGATCCAGGAAAATGTTCTTTGATGGGTCTTTCACTCAACAAGGTTTTGGTGCTGGAATAATTTTTATCACTCCTCAAAGATATTCAATCCTAAAGGCATACAAAAATATATTTCCTTGTACCAACAATATTGTAGAATATGAAGCCTTGGTAAATGGAATCAAGCTAGCTATTGGATGGAAGGTTGCTGAGTTACACATCTATGGAGACTCTCAACTGATTATCAACCAAATCAATGATGTATATCAAACTCGAGATGAGAAATTGATTCTCTATAAAAGAATGGTTGATGACCTCAAGAAATACTTTACCTTTGTATCATTTCGGCAGATTCCTAGATCAACAAACAGAGTAGAAGATGCTATAGCTACCTTAGCGTCTACACCACTGCTACAAGAATCTGAGTTCCACTATGAATTCCTAGTGGAAGAGTTACATTATCTTGCTTATGATTCCCCCGATTCATAGATGGCCTGTTCTATCATTGGACATGACTCATCTTGCTACAACCATATTTACTCTTACTTACATGACCAAATTATTCCTGCTAATCTTACCCGTAATGAGAAAAGAAACTTTATTCAAAATACTTCAAGGTATGTCATCATTGCTAACGATTTATATAGGTTAGGTTTGGATAGTACTTTTCTTAGGTGTCTAGAAACTAAAGAGTCCCAACATGCATTATCTGAAGTGCATGAAGCTATTTGTGGATCTCATTCAAATGGTCTTACTTTAGCTCAGAAACTGCTAAGGGCTGACTACTACTGGCCAGATATGGAGAAAGATGCAATACAATTTGCTAAAACTTGTGAGAAGTGTCAGCTACATGGGAATCTCATACATTGTCCAGCAAGGGATTTAATACCTTTTATCACACATTGGCCTTTTCAACAATGAGCATTTGACCTTATTGGCCAAATCTATCCTGCATCATCTAATGGACACAAGTTTATCATAACTGCCACTAAGTACTTCACTAAGTGGGTTGAAGTGGTTCCGCTAATCAAAGAAACCGATAAACAAGTAGCTCTATTCATCCTTAACTCTATCATCTGCAGGTATGGGATACCTTCTTCAATTGTGACTGACAATGGAGGGCAGTTCAAAAACAAAGATCTAGATGAGCTCTGTGAAAAGTTCAAAATCAAACAACACTGGTCATCCATATACTACCCTCAAGGTAATGGACAAGCTGAAGCATCTAACAAAAATCTGCTGAGTATCTTGCACATAACGATAAAGAAATTTGGAAAGGATTGGCATTTGCAGCTCAATCCTACACTATGGGCTTATAGAACAAGTATTAGAACACCTACTAGGGCTACACCTTTTTCTTTGGTGTATGGATCCGAAGCAGTCTTGCCTGTTGAGGTGATAATAACTTCTTTGAGAGTTTCTATGTAAGGTCTTATTACTGATGAAGACTACAAAATATCTAGATTGCAAGAAATCGAGTTGCTGGATGAACGTCAACAAGTGGCATTTGATAATCTGAGAGCCTACCAAAAGAGAATGTCTAAAGGTTATAACAAGAAAGTTCGAAAAAGATAATTTCAGGTTGGTGACCTTATTTTGAGGGAAATTCCTAAAAATTAACAGTTTCAAGACAACAAAGGGAAGTTTTAACCCAACTGGCTGGGTCCCTACATCGTTACTGCAGTCTTTGGCTTTGGTGCCTATCAAATCTCAACATCAGAAGGAGAACAACTTCGTGAACCGATCAACACCATCCACTTGAAGAAATTTTTCACTTAGTATTCTCTGCTCCAGCAACCTGTAGAGCTAAAAAGTCTTGAAAAAAAAAGATCTTTGCCAAGCAGTTGAAAACTTGGTAAATAGGTGCCTCTTGTACTCAAGTTCTCCATCTATCAATGCAAATTTGGCATTTCCTGTTTTCATTCCCGCTTTCTTGCATCTTTGCTTTCGCTTGTACATAACTTTTAATCACTTTTGTGACATCCTAGTTCTCTTGGAACCCTCATGGATTGAAACCGATCAATGTCATAGTCTTAGGGTAATCGACTGATCAATTTACATGTCCTAAGCAATATCAACCAAGTCATCTTTTTGTCTTTAGTACCAGGTCATTCACTCTGAGTCTGTCACCTGTCTCCAAACTACTAAAGAGTATTATCACTGAGTAAACAAACAAAAAAGACTACTGAAAATAATCTTTAAACTGTTTGAGATATGATTGAAGTTTTCTTTGTGTGTTGTCTTTTACATTGGTTTTCGATTATTATTCCCTCTGAGTAACTCGAGGAAGTCTATCTTGACTGAGAGGAGCAAGGATTGGGGGCATAATACTTTTCTTTGATTTGTGCTTGTAGGAATGATTCTCATGATCTGGAAACTTCTAATCAGTTGGGTGTTTGTGATAAGTGCCTTCACATCAAGGTGAAATCACCACACATACCTCGGCTCCACTTATTTGTTTGTTGCAGGGAGGTTGTTGTCATTTCTTTGTCTATTTTGAGGGAATTTCTTTAATGTACAATCTGGATGCATGCATAATCTGTCCAAGGATATGAATGATAAAAGGGTCATTGCGGACAAGATAATTAATATTGCATATATAAAGGAAGGAACTCTCTTTTGCCTGATGTGTTTGTAAAATGCTCAGTGATGAGAATTAAGCATACCAAATCCAGTGACTAGGTCTAAGTTGCATTCATTCTAAAAATTTATGCATTTCAAGTGATTTTGACATGATAACAATGATCTCTTTATCTTTTGAATGAGAGTATGAAGCAATCATCATTTCTCAGCTAAGTGGTACCCTTTTTCATCATCGTTTTTCTGATCGAGTACTTGTGTATTGAGATGGTTAGCTGCATACATAAGCATCTTATATAGATCCATACATTTGATTATATACTTATTTGCATTCATATTATTGCATGAAAAATAAACATTTACATTACTCATTACTCATTTTCATCATTTATTTAGATATGAAAAAAATAAAAAAATAAAAAACATCCATATTCATCTCCATTACATACATCCATATTGAAAAGATATGCACACATATTGAATAAAGCATATAAAAATATATCTCATAATCAATCAACACAAGTACGATGAAATCAAATCAAGAGCTTGTATTTCTTGTCATAATCTCAGTGTTTAAGAGTACAAATGATATCAACTATCAAATAAAATGTCTCATTGAAGAAAGAATCGTATAGGCTACAAAAATGGGGCATATAACAAAATCTAGGAGATATAAAAAATCTCTCTCTACCTCTCCTTCATCACTAGGTGGAGGAGATGGTGCCTGCTAACTGACATCATGTCTGGGTGCCTTAGCTCCCTCAGATTGAGCCATATAATGAGAATACAGAACAACCTATTGTGCTAATGGAACCACTACTCTGTAAACGACAACGTAATAAGTTGCATGACTCGACTGATGCAAAACCTCTCGCTAAAGAGCATCTCACTCTGCTCTCACCTCTGCAAGCTGTCGATCGCGCTCAACTCCATTGAGTAGATCTAAGTTGCATTCATTCTAAAATTTTATGCATTTCAAGTGATTTCAACATGATAACAATGATCTCTTTATCTTTTGAATGAGTGTATGAAGCAATAGTCATTTCTCAACTAAGTGGTACCCTTTTTCATCATGATTTTTTTGATCGAGTACTTGTGTATTGAGATGGTTAGTTGCATACATAAGCATCTTATATAGATCCATACATTTCATTATATACTTATTTGCATTCATATTATTGCATAAAAAATAAACATTTGCATTACTTGTTACTCATTTTCATTATTTATTTAGATATGAAAAAGAAATAAAAAAAGAAAACATCCATATTCATCTCCATTACATACATCCATACTGAAAAGATATGCACACATATTGAATAAAGCATATAAAAATATATATCATAATCAATCAACACAAGTACGATGAAATCAAATCAAGAGCTCGTATTTCTCGTCATAATCTCAGTGTTTAAGAGTACAAATGATATCAACTTTCAAATACAATGTCTCATTGGAGAAAGAATCATATAGGATACAAAAATGGGGTATATAACAAAATCTAGAAGATATAACAAATCTAGCTCTCTATTCAACAAATTGAGAAACTTAAAAACCATGGAGAGGAGCAGAGAGGAGAAGGGGAATGGTCGGGCCCAAAATTCAATTTTTTTGGGTGGGAGAACTGGTTCAGCAACAGGACAACATGCAACAGGAGATTCAGGGAGCCCTTTGGAAGGGGAGAGTTTATATGGTAAGGAACCCAATGCTCATTTGGATTTGGGGGACCCAAGTAGGGGTCCCAGATCATGAGAGGAGCAAATAGTAGCAGACAAGGTGAATGGTCAGGTTCAAAATTCAAATTTGAGAGGCGAAAAACCTGAAGCAGTTTTAGGACAGCAGGTAGAAAGTGGTTTAGGGGATCCTATAAAGGGAAAATAATCTAATGGGAAGGATCTCGAGACCCCTTTGAATTCGGGGGACCTAGAGGGGGGGCCCAAATCGATTGGACACATTGGTAAATGGTCCTCTCTGTTTGATATCAAACCCAAAGGTAAGTCGTCTTTGCCTCCGGTTAAAAATACTTCAAATGTTTCTCAGGGAAAGTTTGCCATTTCCATTCTAGATTGATAGGCAAATTCTTTGGGACAAGACCTAACATTGAGGTTGTTCATGGATTTGTAAAGAGAAAATGGAATTTGAAAGGTCAGGTTGATGTGGTTGCTATGAATAAAGGATGTCTTTCCTTTTCTTTTTCTTGTGAGGAGGATCATAGAAATATCCTTTGCAATGGTACTTGGGAGATAGGTAAATATTTAATGTATATCCAGAAATGGTATCCTAATGTGGGTAGACATGATAAGTTTGTGGTCCAAGTTCCAGTCTAGATAAAGTTACCTGGGCTTCCTATGGAATATTGGGAGGAAAATGTGTTTGTTGGGATAGCCAACACTTTTGGGGAGCTTATCGCCATCGATTCGGTTATGAAATCTAGAAGAAGACTTATTTATGCTAGAATCTGTGTAGGGGTTGGGCCCGAAACAGATATGCCAGAGGAAATAGAGATAGAATCAAAACTAGGGAAATGGATGCAGAATATTGTTTATGAATCTATCCCTTTTTCTTGCTTTCACTGTAAGAAAGTTGGGCACTGGGCTAAAAAAATCCCAAACTAAAGTATGGAAAAAGGTGGACAACTCTTTGAAAGTTTCTCCTTCTGATTGTTCGGATCAAGAGAAACAATCCCAGGTAGGAAGGACAAAGGAGGTGTTATTCAGAGAATCGGGAAATGAAACGAAGAAAAGAGAGCATGATAAGATCTCCCATCAGGAAAAGGGACAGGAGAATAGTGGAAAGGATTCAAACAATGGAGAAAGAAACTCACAAGTCAGCAGTCAAAACAAGCAAAAGGATAAGAAAGAACAAAATTTAGCTCAGAGTGAGAATCAGAATAGTAGTCAGATGGATAAGGGAGTTAGTCAATCCAAAGATATTAAGGAAGAGGGAGACAATTTTAACTCAGTAACAAAATTATCCGAGTCAGAAAATGGAGCAAGCTAGATTCAAGATGCACAGCCTGAAAAAATCTTTGAGCAAGGGCTCTCGGAGATATCATTATCCTCCCCAGCTCAAGTCAAATTGAATTTCCCGGAGGAAAATGAACCAAGATAGGGAGATTGGAAGATATAAAAAAGGCTTTGGGAAAGAGTGAGACAAAGTAGGAGGAAGAAGAAGTAATGGATGATAAAAGAAATAACAAGAACAAAAAAAGGAACAATAACAACAACAACAATAACACATCCACTAGAAATACCAGAAGCAGACTAGGGGATGTGGGAGCTCAACATACATCACCTGGAAGACATTCAAATGCAAAGAAGAGGACCATGGAAACAAGCAAGAATCTAGCAGATGAGACTCAAAGAACCATCTTTGAGGTAGGTATTTCTAAAAAGCCATGAAGATTATCTCCTAGAACATTCAAGGATTGAATAATCCTCACAAACATGATTTAATTAAAAGTATGATTAGAGACAAAAACCCAAATATTTTTTTGATTCAGGAAACCAAAATGCCTAAGGATAAGGTTGAATGTTTGAAAATGTTTAGTAATGGAGGAGTTAGTGGTGGTAGTTCAGAAGGAGCATCATGAGGTATTGCTACTTTCTGAAATAAAAATAATGTAAAAGGCGAAGTGTTGATTCAAGACAACAATTTGGCTTTCATTATATTTAAGCATTTGAAAGAGGTTACTTCATGGGTCTTGACTAATGTGTATGCCCCAAACACCAAGACTAGTAGAAGTGATTTCTGGAAAAGCTTATCCTCGTTTAGAAGAAAGTTTGTTGAAGATAGCTGGATCATTATGGGGGATTTCAATACCCCTTTGAAGGAAAATGAGAAAAAGGGAGGGAGCCAAACCAATCTGGACAATAGATTGGATTTGATGGATTTCATCAATAATAAAGCTCTCAATGACCTAGATTTTCAAGGAGTTAAATATACCTGGACCAATAGGAGTGGTGAAGACTTAATTCAGGTCAGGCTTGACAATGCTTTAATTTCTCTGGATTGGTTTAATTCATATTTATGTTCTTTATCAGCTCATATTAGGGTAGGATCAGATCATTATCCTATATCCTTTACGGCTGATGCCAAGAAGGGAAGAAGACACTTCCCTTATAGATTTGAGAGAATGTGGACAAAACACCCGGATATGGAAAGCAAAATCAAGGAATGGTGGCAGGTTAGAATTGAAGGAAATGCTATGTACAAGGTGGTCAAAAAGTTGAAGTTTGTGAAAGATAATGTTAAAAGATGGAACAAGGAGTCCTTTGGGAACATCTTTGCTTCTAAAGCCACCATTCTCTTAGATCTAAAAGATATTCAGGATGAGATTCAGAATAATGGCTATACAAAGGTCTCTAGAGATGTTGAAGATGAGATTCTCATGAAATATCATGACATAATAGCAAAAGAAGAAACTTTCTGGAAACAGAGGTCAAGAAATATTTGGTTGAAGGAAGGGGATAGAAATACCAAATAATTTCATATGTCCACTCTATAACACAAGGCCATCAATAGGATATCCCAGCTTAAAGTTAATGGTAGAACTGTTGAAGATGAAGAGGCTATGAGGAAGGCAACCCTGGAGTTTTTCTCCAACCTCCTGACTAAGGAACAAAATTTGGACTTGCAAGCTCAAAAGGACCTTATGGACTGTATCCCCTCTATCTTGGACGCGAATCAGAATTCATATCTCACTTCTATTCCATCCAATGATGATATTATGAAAGTTGTCAATTCCTTTGAAGGTAACAAGGCCCTGGGCCCAGATGGTTTTCCCATTTTCTTTTTTCAAATGTATTGGCATATTGTTGGAGGTGATATTTCCAGTGCTGTGAAAGAATTCTTTGGTGCTAGAATAATTTTGAAAGAATTGAATGGCACTCCCATTTCCCTTATTCCCAAAAACATGGATGTTGATTCCATGGATCTTTTTAGACCTATCAGCCTTTGCAACTCTTTGTACAAGATCATCTCTAAGGTTTTGACTTCTAGAATCTTGAGTCTGCTCCCCTCTATCATTGCTTTGTCCCTAGGAGACAAATCTTGGATTTGATAATATCGGTCCATGAAAATATTCACTCACTCTCTAGTACTAAAAAGGAAGGCTTTCTTTTGAAGCTTGACTTATCTAAAGCCTATGATAGAGTGGGCTGGGGATTTATGATGGATGTTCTCTTTGCTTTTGGTTTCTTCTCTAAAAGCATCTGTCTTATTTTACAATTGGTTTCTTCTGCTTCTTTCTCTATCTTAATCAATGGGTCTCCTTCCTCATTTTTCAAATCCTCAAGGGGTCTCAGACAGGGGGATCCTCTATCCCCAGTTCTTTTCATTATCATGGCGGAATGTTTGGGAAGATTCATTGGAAATATTGTTGAGAAGGGAGAGTTTTGTGGGTTGAAACCTTCTTCAGCAGATCAAGTTTGCTCCCATCAGCAATTTGTGGATGACTCTATTATTATGGGGAATGCTTTAGTGAAAGACTCTAGGAGCTTAAATAAAGCTTTGGATAGTTATGGGGCAGCTACCGGTCAATTGATAAATTGGTCTAAAAGTTTTGTTTATTTCATCAACACTCCAAAAAGAAGACAGATAAAAATAAGTAACATTTTGGGGTGTCAATTGGGGAACCTTTCAGCTTCCTATCTTGGGCTCCCTTTATGTCAAGTCCCTCCTGATACTTTCTGGGGTGCTCTTGTGGATAAATTTCATAGGAAGTTAGCTAGTTGGAAAGGCTCTCTACTTAGTCAAGCTGGTAAGGTCCAACTTTTGAAATCTACTCTTCAAAGTATTTCACTTTATGCCATCAGCCTTTTCAAAATTGCAGCCAAGTTTGTGGAGGCTATTGAAAAAATTCAAAGAACTTTTCTGTGGACAGGGGTTGAGGAGAAGAAGAGAATGAATTTGATTGCATGGGATAAGGTTTATAAACCTATAAGAAAGGGAGGTCTCGGCCTTAGAAGAATAAGAGACATGATTAAGTTTCTTATGGCTAAGCAGATATGGAGAGGTTATAACACCCAGGGAGAATGGAAACTGATATGGGACAACAAGTATAAAAGACAATATCCTACCCTTCAAAGTTTCCTCAATGTTGAAGATATCCCAATTGGCTCTAATTTCTGGAAAAATGTTTCAAGAACAAGAGATCTAATTGCCAAAGGTGTGAAATGGAAGGTGGGGAAAAGAAACTTCATTAAATTCTGGGAATATTCTTGGTTACTTGATTCCCCATTGAGTGAAAGTCCTGATTGGGGCAAATTTCAGAATCAGTGTAAGGAAAAATATAGCACTATGGTGGGTGACTACTAGAATGATGGACAGTGGAAGGAATTATCCCAAGTTGACCCCTCCCTTGGTAATTTGAACAAAATTATGAACTCCATGGTGGTGGTGGATGATGATGATCAACTGATCTGGAAACTTACAACAAATGGTAAATTTTCTGTTGCCTCTCTCTATAATCAACAATTTTCTAGTTTGGAGAGTCCTTGCTGGGCTAAGGCTTGGGTGAAAGGCCTAATTCCTAAAATGAATATTTTTTTCTGGACTATCCTTCAATATAAAATTTTGACTATTGATAACCTCAGAATAAAAGGAATATGTATGCCTAGTGTTTGTTTTTTTGTATACAGAATGAGGAAACCATTAACCACTTGTTCTTCCACTGCCCCTTCTCTGCTGATATCTGGGCTAGTTGTTTGGATTACTTCAATATCAGTTGGGTCTTTCCAGAATCTTTCCAAGAGGTTTTTAATTCTTGGCATCATCCCTCAAGTAATAAGACAATAATTTTGTTATGGAGACTGGCTTTACCCCATATTTACTAGGGAATATGGAAAGAGAGAAATAAAAGAGTCTTCAGAGAGAAGGCATCTAAGGCTCAAATAATTTTTGAGAAAATCAAACGAAATATAGTGGAGAATATTAACATCATAGGTAGAATAGCCAATCCCCAAGATCAGGATGATCATATTATCTTCAAGAATTGGAGATTAAAGGGAAGAGACATCTTTCAGGCTAATCCTAGAGAAGGTGTGAAATGGGAAAGCCCTCCTCAAGGCTGGATGAAAATCAACTTTGATGGCGCTTTAAAAGGTAACCCTGACAATGCAGGGTGTGGAGTAGTTTTAAGGGATGAATGGGGAAAATACAAAATCATTAAATGTATTCCTATTGGAAGTCAAACTAATCATGTTGTTGAGGCTATGGTGGCTTATCATGGGATGGTGGTAGCAAAGGAAGCCAATTGTACCAGAGTATGGTGTGAAGGTGACTCTTTGAATATCATAAACTGTTTGAATAAGGTGTTCCCTCCTTCTTGGTCAATAAACAATGCTATTAAAGCAACGAAGAAAATAAGTAAAACCTTTGATATGTGTGTTTTCACACGTGTACAGGGAAGCTAACTCGTGTGCTGACTAGACAACTAGCTTGGCCTACCAAACTAAGGAAATCATTACTATTAATGGGGAGAGTAAACTTGCGTGTGAGGCAAAATCCTTGTTCGATCTGGACTGTGTCCAGATGAGGCAACGTGGCATCATCAATCATAATTCCTAATGCTTTTCCCACTTTTTTCGATGAAGGCTTACAACGACAGTGATGAGCATTTATTTAATAGTCTTATCATATTAACAGGGCACAAATTCTGGGTTGTTTTTCAGAGCAATAGTAGAAGCTAGAGAAGAAAAATCAGAGTAGAGATTAGGAATTCCAATGATTTTGAAGGAAAAAAGGAAGGGAACAAAAAAAGGTTTGAACCAACCTCATGTTCCGATTGGAAGAAGAACATAGAGGTTTGGGAGATTCTACAGGAGGAGGGCGTAAGTGTGTTCATCGAGAGGCTTTGTGGTAAAGACCCAATAGTCACCAAGCACTTTATAAAGAATTGGAAGAATGGAAAAGTTTTGGTGGGCACCCAGATGATGATGGTGGATGAAGATATTATTGCAGAGGCTATGGGGATGGTGATAGATGGTATTAAGTTCTATAGAGATCGTAGTGTCTCTGATAAGGCAGTAGATAGATTTCCTATTACGGATAGCGAAAAGAAGAAAATGGTGAAGGTGGATAACTCCTATCACTCCTCAAAACGCATCTGTAGGCCATGGAGGTTCATGTTGTTTGCTACCATAACCTACATTACGCTGGATGGAAGATTTACGAGAGCTTATAGGCACCATTTCATGTTGATCAACCACTTCTGCCACAGTGAAAAGGTAAGCTTGCCCTATTATTTAGCTTGTTCCATGAAGCACACCATTAAATAAATGCAGAAAGACCCTCAGGGTGACCATGGTCTTCATCAGGGTCTTATGGTTTTAGTGTACAAATTGCTGAAAGGGAAATGCATAGAGAAACCAATTAAAGGTAAAAATACCAGGGATGATGACACGGAAAGTGAGTATAGTGGTTTCAACTTTGACTCAGAAACTGAAGGTGAGTCGAAGGAGCTTAGCAAAAAGGGGAGGAATAAGGGGAAAAGAAAGAGGATTGTGGTTGATTTTGATATCTCGGACTCCGAGGATGAGTCCTTTGAGGAAAAATTCATCAAAATAAAGAAAGGTAAGGGAATGGGAAAACAAACCCAGAGGAACAAGAATACCAGCAGGGGAGTTAACAAAGATAAAACAGATTTTGATAGCTTCTGATGAGGATGTAGAGGAGGAAAAAAATGACAATGTGAAGGGTAAGGAGGGGGATGAGATTCCAGATGTGGGTCATGATGAGGATTTGAGTACTCAAGGATTGCAGAATGATGGCCAAGAGAATAAAAGGGGAAATCCTAGTATTGTCATGGGGATAATGATAGTATTAAGGGATTTTGGTACTATCAGTAGAATTGTGAAAGATATCGGCAACTTGAAGAATAATATGAATGTTATAAAAAATGCCACGATAGGCGACAAGCCTCTTTTTGAAAATGTCAAAGAATTAGTGGTGGCAATCAACAATGCTGAATCTATTGAAAACATGGTTGGTAAAATTCTTGAAATTGAAAAGAAGGTTAAGAAAATGGAAGGGAATAGAGAGGCAAAAAAGATGGAAACTACCATGCATAATCTAGGCAATAGAGTTGACAAGATGGAACTAACCATGAAGAGGATAGCTGAACAAAATTTTCAGATTCTTAAAGCCTCTGTGGACAATATGAATATTCTGTTTAATAGATTTGATAATATTAAAGACAAAGAGGGCGACAAGGACCAGATGGAGAAAAAAGGTCATGAGAAGAGAACTAGAGCCAACACCAAGAATCAGGGTGACATCAAGGGACGAGAGCTAGATGATTTGAAGACCTCTGTGGACAACATGAAGCAGATGGTGGTTCATGCAGAAGATATTATGAAAAATATTTAGATGTCTTTGTCTTTGTCTTTGTCTTTGTGCTGTCCTTTTGCTATCTTTTTGTTGTCTTTGTGCAACTCTATATGTTTTGAGATCCCTTTTTGGTTTGGATGGGATCTATTTTTTGTTGGGGTGATCAGGCATGGTTCTTTTATGCTTTAATACTTTATCTATTTCCTGATATGTAAAAGGTTCGGGTTCCTTTCAAAAACCTGGTTTTACTTAATCAAAACAAATCTATCTCTCTGCCTCTCCCTCATCGTCGGGTGGAGGAGGTGGTGCCTACTGACTGAAATCCTTTCTGGGTGCCCTATCTCCCTTAGATCGGGCCATATATTGAGAATATAGAACAACCTCTTGTGCTATTGTGACCGCTACATTATAAATGACAACGTAATAAGCTGCACGACTCATATGATGCAAAACCTCTTGCTGAAGAGCATCTCGCTCTTCTCTCACCTCTGCAAGCTGTCGATTGTGCTCAACTCAATCTCAATGATTTGTCGGTCCTGCTCTGCCAGCTGCGTCTGTGCCACTGTCAACTGTGATTGCAAACATGTCACCCTCATCCTCAAATACTGTACTACGTCTGGTACAACCCGCTCTCTCCCAACATCCCCCTCTCTGCCTCCCTGCTCATCTCTCTACTACCTAACCTTCCTAGGAGCCACTCTCTCCTCCTCACCTCCAACCTTTGCTTCCCTAGAACCAAAAATCTCAACTCCAAGAGCTCCTAAGGATCCACCCTCCCCTCTCTGTCACTATCGACCTCCCGCTACTGCCCTGTTACTACTAGCACCAGGATCACCTCCTATCTATCTAGGTACATCCACGCTCTATCCTTGTACCTACCCTCATCCCTGTACCTGACCTGGTACCTGTACCTATGTTGGTGCATCCTCCTCAATCTGCTCTATAAGAGGCACATACTCTCTCAAATCTGTAAACTGAGGAAAAGGATGTCTCTGAAACCAATCTCTATACTGGGTCAATACCCCTGCGTCTGCCACATCCTCTAGGTAATCCCATCTTTGTGGCTATAAACCTGCTAACTCCTACATGCTCAGCGCATATGATAGTCTCGGTGCCCATCCTTGTCTCTCCTCCTCCCCATATCTAGCATAAGCTATGAAATCTTGGGATATACTCTGTGGTCTCCCATACTATCTCATCACCCTAGATACTGCAAATCACTCAATAATAGAAACCAATCTGCCAATCAGAGGTCTATTCATGAACATATCTTTCCTTTGTGCCCTCCAATCGTCCCATAGCTCTAGACCCCTATATGGTCTCCATACTACAATGATCAAATCATCCAACTGTCTCCTCCAATAATCAGTCTTGTCCAGGTGGGGCTGTGTAACATAACCTGAGTAACAACATACAATAAGCTGGTGTGCCTCTCTAGAATTATCTACAATAGGTCTGCCAACACATGGAGGACTTATCTTAAGAGCATTGCATCACCTATTGAAGGTATAATCATCTACATTTAAGCATTTCAATTCTAGATCTAACCTTCCCCTCAAAAGGCAAGCTTTCCTTCAATTCAAGTTCAATTTCTATTTTAATTAGGGTTAATTCCAAACTTGGGGTTTGATCTAGGCAATTTATTATCCACAACAACACTCTGTGTGTGTGTGTGTGTGTGTGTGTGTGTGTGTGTGTGTGTGTGTGTGTGTGTGTGTGTGTGTGTGTGTGTGTGTGTGTGTGTGTGTGTGTGTGTGTGTGTGTGTGTGTGTGTGTGTGTGTGTGCATGCAAGAAATTGAATTAGGTACTACAATTGAAGATTTTGATAGAAAAAATGATGACAAATAGGTTTAGCTTTTACAGGTGTGAAAAGAAAAGCATTAGGTAGCCCCACCATCCTGTTCCTAAGATTTTTTCTAAATATTTTGACAATGGATCCTATGCATCTCCTTGATCTAGAAAACATCTTGCTTGCCTGCTCAGAGTTTGGGTGCCCTACACTCTAGGTTTCGACAATTCGAATCAAATTTTCAACTACAGGTTTTGATTCACAAAACAAAATGAGCAATGTACCTGCATCAAAATAATCTCTACTGAATAAGTTTATTTCAACTAAAATGTAGGAGGTTAGAGTAATATTAGGGCTTTTTATTTAGTTTTCAAAATAAAATGAATGTGTTTTTATTAGTTTTAGGCTTGAATTAACCTATTATTTTGTATTAAAGACAAGCAATATCTTAGCCCACAGACAAAGGAGAGAGTTCTCGGGCTAATTAGAAAATATATTTGACTCTCACTATATTCTTTTTGAGATCACTATTGCATTTCTTTTTGATATTGTGACATTTGTTTTTGGTATTGTTTGTTGGTTTTGGAGGTCAATAATAGTTGAGCTTGTTGCGCACCAGTTTGGTATCAAAGCTGGAGTGTTTTTGCACCTATTGTTTATTGATTATGATTCGATCCTTATTTATTGGATTGGTACATAGGCAGTAATCTATCATGAAGAATGAATATGTAGAGAAGTAGTATACGCCTCCATACATGGATCTACTTTTCAATGCACACTCATAGTACCATCGTAGTTGGGTGTTGGAAGTTGGGAGATGCATAAGGTGGACTCGAAGCGATAGTGCGTCTATGAATGGTTGTTGTACACACAATAGGACTGAGAGGGGGGTGAATCAATCCAGAACTTCAAAAACAATTATAAATCAACTTATTTAACAATAGCACATTAACCATCAACACATCAACCATAAACACATGAAGACCAAATTTACATAGAAAACCAAAACAGGTAAAAACCACGTCAAGAATCCAACTCACAATATGAATAACAATGTTTACAATATTTTAGGCATGCAGCCAAGGAGCATGAACACTTGAAGGATTTGTAGAAATAAGGCACACAACCTTAAGCAAGATATAAAGAGGACTTTTAGAATTCAAGAACACTTCTTTAGGACAAGGTACAAACTGTTGCTGAAGGACTCACTGTTAATCAACAATAAATGAAATAGTTGAACTGAAATTGAGAAGGATTTTCTTGATCATGAAATTGTTCTTAAACAACTAAATCAAATGACCAACATCATGGAAAATATCTCTGACAATCTTTGCTGACATAATACACTGTAGATTGTAGAATATATTACCTTCAAAGCTCTTCTCAAACTGACTTTCACATCACCCCAAACTCAAATCTGCTTGTAAATCATTCACACACACTTCTCACACAATTCAATTCTCATTCACACTTAGCTCATCCATACACACATCTTAAGTATGAGATATAAAATTGAAAAACTAATTGAGGCTCAACCAAAATAGAATAAGAAATATTACACAAAATAAGCCACCCAGACCTAAAATACTTAAATTTGCCCACTCTAGGAGAAAGAGGGAACCACAACATATCATAGTGCATCATTCCACAAATGATTCGATAAATTGCACATGCTAACACATACTCCGAAGGATGTTACAAAGCATAACGTGTAGATCTAATCAACTAGACAACCATATAACCATTTTTGATACAAAATACTCAGTGTGAATCTTCACATGCCAAGGTGAGACCCAAATAAACATCTCAACACATCTTCCAGTAGATATCCAAACCAAAATAATATGATCCACTAAACCACAATGCAATTAACAACATATCCAGAGGGCATTAAAAGCATTTTGGACCACCCTAGATATATAATAACACAACCCTAAAAGTATATCTAGAGCAACTGTCGTTCAGATAAACAAGGTTTGACAAAGCATATCCAAACCAACATCCATCTGGATAACCAAGTTTTACATCAATGAAAACCATACAAGTTCATGCTATCAATAATCTCCAACAATCTCTCCCTTTGCCATTGATGGAAACACCAAAATAGCAACACCAATGAAAAACTCTCTCTCCTCAACAATTATCTCACAACAATTATCTCTCCTCATTTGATAATAATGACAAAGGATGCTGAAAAACCATATTGACCAACTCACACCACTGCTCCCCTTGAGAGCAACATCAACATTAATCTAGGAGACAAGGATAAGTGCTAAGTCTCCTCCTAGAAAGATGCACTAGTAAAAATGCACCTAGTTAGAAAAAGGAGGGGAAATAACCCCTAACTTTTGTCTAAGATACTCGACAGTATCCTTTGCCAATTTCTTATTAAAAATGTATTCTAGTTTGACTTTCTTTTCTACGACTTTCTCTCTCAATAAATGATAATGAATTGAAATGTGTTTAGTTTTTGAATGCATAACTGGATTCTTTGAAATGTTTATAGCACTGGTATTATCACACATGATAGGAATAGCTTCATCATATACTACTCTTATATCCTTAAGTGTTTTCTTCATCCACAAAAATTGAGTACAACAATATGTTGCGATAATATATTTAGCTTTTGCAGTTGATAATGATATAGATTCTTGTTTCTTACTTATCCAGGGAACCAATCTATCTCCCAAAAAGAATACACCACCAGTAAAACGTTTCTTGTCATCAACACTTCTAGTCCAATCAACATCTGTGTATGCCTTCAATAGGAAATTTCCATCTTTCTTGTACCATAAGCCAAAATCCCGAGTTCCTTTCAAATATTTGAAAATCCTCTTCACTTCTTGATAATGAGTTTGCTTTGGACTAGCTTGAAATATTGCAACCAAACATATAGTTTGCATAATATCCAATCTAGAAGTGGTAAGATATAATAGTCCTTCAATAAAAGATCGATACTTCTTTTGATCAATATCCAAAGATGGATTGATGCAGAGGGATCCTACTCTAGAACTCCCAAGGGTTTAGTCACTCAAGGAGACACACCAGAGGATCCTTCTACATACCAGGTGTTACAAACTCTCCATTCCAACTCCTATTGGTCATGACTGATCATCTCATCATTTTGTTTAAGACTACACTTCCAAGGTTTTGATAACCTACTCACTCCTTTGGACCCTACCCTAGGATCAATACTTTTCTCTTAGTCTTCTCCATAATATAACACCAAGGTAGACTCTTCCCACATTGTATTTGAAAGTCTTACAACCCAACTAGAATCCAAACTAGGTTCACAAGACAAAATACTATCACTGTCCTAACACTGGTTGCTTGACAGTCAACTAATACCCCTTAAGGTGAACACCCAAAAAATGGTTATATCCACTCCCAAACACTCAAGTAACTTTCACAAACATCTAGGCTCTATCCACATCCCATGGAATCTTTGAAATCAACTTGTCTTGGCAAATAACTTTCCTTACCTTATACTGTCCTAACTATGACAGTCTACTGCTAACTCTGATAACTCACTGGTTTAGCCCCTCCTTTGGGATCTCCACCTAAAATAACACCTTGAGAAGGTTGTCAACACACCACACAAATCCCCTCTAAGCCCTCCTGGACATATCACACTTTGTCACTCCAAACAAAGCCTCTACTCTTGACTGTAACAGTCAAACTGCCTCTCTATGACTGTAACAATCATGAAACACTCTTGGTTGCATGCCCAATCTCCTACATGGAACCCTGCACACACCATGGAAAATTAATTTACACCCTTAACCTAATCCCTTCCCAAAATGAGGGTTGGTTATGCATGAAAATGAAGCAAACTCACATTATCTCAGTCACTGTTTGCCCTAAGCCAGGGTTTTGACAGTTTTTGTGAAAATGAAAATATCTCTTGCTAAACACAATGAAAATAAGTGAAAATAAGATAAAAATGACATAGGGTCAATGGTTTTAGGATCCCATTCACTATTAAATCAAAACAAATAGGCTTTAACCATTAAAATCACAAAGAACCAGACTGTTACCGTGAAGAAGGCAGGAAAAATGCAGAAAATCCAACTTTTATTGATCAAAACTCAAAGCCAATGTACATCTCCCCATGTTTGTATCGGATCTAAACATTTTATAATTCATTTGTTCCTTAAAGACCTAAATCCACCTTGTAAATACCCATAACTACCCTATTTTGCAAAATAGCAACAAAGGTTGCTCAAAAAGTTGTCAAGATTGACAATTTCATTTGTCAACTTGACAATCTGAAAACTAGCCATCCCAGCCAACTCAAATGGTAATTAAATGAAATTTTAAACATTATTACATGATTTTATTCATCACATTACCTATTCTACCCTTAAAACTCAAAATTAGCCTATTTTAGGCCTAAATGCCAATTTTGACAATTTTACAACTTTTGATCTTTTCATTACATTTTATATCATTTATTGGCTCTAATGGCCACATTACATTGATTTAAGACCTTAAAGATCTTTTTTGAATCCTTTTCTCATTTTATTCTCAATAGGGCCTATTAGTGACCCTAGTATACCTTGTCTTCATATGTCTTCGTAGGTGCTCCTACACCATGATCATCTTTGCCTAACTTGCATCCAACAACTAAACGGGTAGTAATGGGTTTAAAATTATCCATATCAAACTTCTTCAACATATCTTTAACATACTTAGCTTGAGAGATAAATATTCCATCATCCAACTGAGTAACTTGAAAACCAAGAAAAAAAAATGACATTTCTCCAAACATAGACATCTCAAATTATTTCTACATCTCTTTTGCAAATTCTTTACACAAGCCATAATTTTCTCCAAAGATAATGTCATCAACATAAACAACAACAATCAACAACTTATTGCCTTCAAACTTGAAATAGAGATAATTGTATGTAGTACCTTTCTTGAAATTTTGTTGTAAAAAAGATTTGTCCAACCTTGCACACCACACTTTAGGTGCTTGTTTGAGTTCATACAATGCCTTCTTTAATCTATAAACCATGTCTGGATCATCTGACAGTCTGAATCCATCTAGTTGTTCAATTTATACTTCTTCTTCCAATTCTTCATTCAAAAATATTGACTTAACATCCATTTAATACACTTTAAAGTTCTTGTAGGTAGATTACACAAGGAACATTATAATAGCTTCCATCCTAGAAATTGGGGCAAAATTTTCTTCAAAATAAATACCTTCTACCTACAAGTAGCCTTTACATACCAATCTCATCTTGTTTCTTATGACTTTTCCTTGTTTGTCCTAGTTAGTGTGAGAGAAGACATTTTTTCCAAGAGATGACATTCAGATTCCATGGAAGAGGAGGAGGTTGAGGAAGGCAAGCTACAAATGCAAAAAATATAGAGGAGATGAGACATTTTTTAGGCACAATTACAGGCTATGAAACTTGCATGACTAGGAGGCATTGACATGGAAGATGTCAGTGTTAGAGAAGAAGAACCTCAAGAAGAAGAGGGAGAACTTGAAGTAGATATTGGATTCGAACAAGAATTGTTAGAGTGATTCTTGGAGCAAGTTCTAAATCTAAGTTGGAAGTACCCATGTATGAAGGTAGCTTGGATGCTAAGGAGTTGATCGACTAGATAAGTGAAATGAACAAATATTTTTAATATGAAATTGTCACTGATGACAAGAAAGTGAAATTTGCAATAACCCAATTGAAGGGTCATGCATCCTTCTGGTGGGATGGAGTACACGATGAAAGGAGATAAAAGGGAAAGTCCAAGATTAACAGCTGGGCCAAGATGGTGGCTAAAATAAAAGGTAAATTATTGGCTAAAGATTACCAAATTAATCTTTTCAAGAAATTGCAAAATCTTAAACAAAAAGAACTATCAATCAAATACTATACAAAAGAATTTCATAGGTTGACCATTAGAGATGGTCATATTGAAAATGATCCTGAGAAGGTGACTCGGTATCTCAATGGATTGAGATACAATATTCAAGATGATATTAACCCTTTGTGTCCAAGAATAGTGGAAGAAGCATACCAATATGCTCTCAAAGTAGAAAAGAAACTATCTAGAAAACAAACAAAAATATTGAGAGAGAAAAGTAGAAGTTTAAGAGGTATATATATATATATATATATATATATATATATATATAGAGAGAGAGAGAGAGAGAGAGAGAGAGAGAGCTATTTTTTTTGTTATGGTTGCTATTCGAAACATAGATCTATCTGTGAATTGAGTTAAAATTTCAATGTGATATATATGCATAATATGGTATGTATATAAGTATATATTCGACAAATATATAATTACATATATATATATATATATATATATATATATATATATATATATTATGTGATTTTTATTATTTTATGGAAATTGTTTTATTTGGGATATTAATTAAAATGATGATTATGTGAAAGATGTAATTTCATATGTATTATTGGAAGCCATGTAATAGTTGATTAATGTAATCTTATTTTATTTGGATGTTTAATATATCAGTTATCTTTATTCATTGTGCTAATGATTTCTTGAAAAGAAATATATTGTAATACTTCTACTCTTCCAAATGATGAAATCTTTTGTATGAATATGATTTAATTGAGTTCCATAGGTAATGATGGCAATTGTATGTATTTGAGTATCCTAGGATGGATAATTGGTTTAACCTTAATAATGAAATTTAACCTTTCAAATAATACTTCGTTGGTAACCCTTTAGGAATTATTTGTGTTAGACTTCCACTTGTGTAATTAGTCAATGCAATGTTATAATTAAAACGCACCTTAATTATATGTTATGTTAAAAAAAAAAAAAAAAAAATCTTTTATTCCTTTGTTTTAGTGTTATCCTTTTGGGTTTCTTGGCGGGGCATTACCGAGGATCACCAAGTGGTAGAGGTTAGTGGCAAGTTAAAAACGAAGAATCCAGTAGCTCACATCAACAAGAAAAAACTTCTCGAGGTAATGATTTTTTTAGGGGAAGAAGGCCTTATTCAAGAGTTAGAGGTAGAGGATTGTTTGGAAAATGTTTTAAATGCAATAAATGAGGTCATAGATCTTATGAGTGTCAAGAGAATTCTTCCATAAGCTAGAGGATTGCACATATTGCTCAAGTTAAAGAAGGGAGTGTAGAATAACCTATTTATAGAGATATCTTTGCTCATGAAGCGAATCTTGCTAAAGATTAATAAAGAAATTCTAGAGCTCACTCAAAGAAAAGCATTACTCAACACTACTTCCAAGACTAAAATTAAATATTGTGAAGTTATTATTAATAGTGGAAGTACTAACAACCGTGTGTCTACTGAAATGGTTGAAAAAATAGGTGTATAGAAGATAACACATCCAGCTCCATATAAGGTGTCTTGTCTACAAAAAGAACATCAGATATTGGTAAATGAATAGTGCCAAGTGGAGTTTCAAATAGGGAGTTAAAAAGACCAGGTAATATGTGATGTTATTGTTGGCATTATGTGAACCGGTATGAGGACATAATGACATTGTATGTTGTCATTGATGTCAATATGTTGTAGAGGTGTGAACCGACATATGTAAGAACTGGTATAACACTGTGAACCGGCATTTGTGCCAAAGTGAAGCAGTGTGCTTGTTCAAAGGTGAACCAACATATGTAAGAACTGGTATAACACTGTGAACTGACATTTGTGCCAAAGTGAAGCGGTGTGCTTGTTCAAAGGTGAACCGACATATGGTTATGGGAACCGACACATGGAAGCGTTGAATGACTACCGGTTCGTAGTCTCAACTTTAGGGTTTCCGGTTGAAGTGCTTCAAGCCTGTGTGGCTCAATTGGTGACTTTGTGCGATGAGTTAGCATGATAAAAAAGAACAAGATTGTGTTTCCACGTAAGCCTTGTGTACATGAAGAATCGTGCATGAAGAAGATCTTGCCTATCTACCACGGGAATATGAGAAGACTATAAAACGGTGATAACATGTGATGGGTTATCAGCCGCCATAAAAATGACTGAAAATGAACGATGGAGATTATTGCAGTATGCTCAACGGTCAAGATTAAACTGTTTGAATTCCTTAACTTATTAGGTTTAGGGTTTAGGGTTTATGCTACTGACCTAACTGTTTTCTATAAGGTCGATGTTGTGACTCTATCTAGGTTGTTGGCAAAAGTTGTGTGTGAGTATCCAAGAGAAGGGATACGTGATTCTTGCCAGACCAAAAAGAGAGAAGTGATACCTGTAGAGTGTAAGTGTAGAAGGTAAAGAGGAGCTTAAGCGGATCTGCATTGGCATTGAGTGTTGTTACCAGATCATT
This sequence comes from Cryptomeria japonica, assembly GCF_030272615.1. NCBI lineage: Eukaryota > Viridiplantae > Streptophyta > Pinopsida > Cupressales > Cupressaceae > Cryptomeria > Cryptomeria japonica. Next base: position 357,403,851 of record NC_081413.1, read on the forward strand.
GTAATACCTGTTGATCTCTAACCACCTCAACAGTTGGAAAATCCCTTAATAGGGTAGCCTTAACCGGCTTGCTGTAAATCCTTTAACAGGGTAACTCTAAGCTACTGAGCTTGAAGTCCTTTAGCTATTGAGTTCTTGAAATCCTCTAACAAGGTAACCTTTAACAGGGTTTAACCCTTAATCGGGTATTGTAGCCATCCCTTAACTGGGTGATCTTTAACAGGATCGCTTCCTAGTAGAACCTATTGTAATGTCTCTAATCGGACGAGGCTCCTAACAGAGCGGACTTCCAAAGAGTTCAAAAATAGCTTGTGGGTATTCATCCCCACCGTGGTTTTTCCCAGTTGGGTTTCTACGTGAAAAATATGTGTGTCATGTGTGATGCTTTTATCTTGTGATGCTTTGCTATTGTTTGTCAAGCATATGATGGTTCTGTGTTTTATGCCTGTCAATAAAACATGTTGAACTAGCTGTTATTTTAATCAGATGATAGAACACCTATTTATGCATAAGGGTGAAATGGTAGTGTAGTCTCGAGTTGAGTGAAAAGCTGAGTAACCAATTAATGCTTATCTCAGACATTCTTAGCTTTACCGGTTGCACTCTGTTTCAAACCGGTTTCACTGTTTGCCAGTCTTTTGAAGTGTTTGCTGTCAAACCAGTTTTGGATTGTATTTTTGCCTGTACTGATTCACCCCCCCCCTCTCAGTACCGGTTTGGTACTATTCTCTTATCATTAAGTTATCAATTGGTATCAAAGCGTCCTCCAGGTCCTCTATGTTATAAGCTTAATCGCTTGAGGTAAAGATCCCAGTCAAATGATGAAGAGGGAAGGTCCAAATTTTAACAGGGAAAATTTCAGTATATGGTAAGGCAAGATGAAAATATTCATCAGAAGCATGGGTTCTCAACACTGGAGCTATGTTGAGAATGTTTATGTTGCCCCTACCGGTATTCTCACCGATGACCAAAAGAGAGAGATACAAGAAAATGGGCAAGTCATGGAAGGCCTAATTAGTAGTTTATTTGACATTGAGTTTATTGATGTTCAGGACAAGGTAAATCCCAAAGAGATATGGGATGCACTTTAAAATATCTATGGTGGTGATGAACATGTAAAACAGGCTAAGGAAGAAAGCCTTAGAGGGAAGTTTGAAGATATGCGGATGGTTGAAGGTGAGACCATTCAACAGTATGGAATAAGAATCAAAACCGTTGTTGGAGATATCAAGAGTACAGGTGGTAAAATAGAAGATTCCACTATGGTAAGCAAAGTCCTGAGATCCCTATTGCCGGTCTATGCAATAAGAGTTGCTGCTATTCAGGAGCTGAGATCAATAGACAAGACTAAGGCATCCTTGGACTCCATCATAGCAAAGCTGACAGCCTATGAGCTAAATAGTTTTGATGGCAGTGTTCAAAAGACTGAATCAACTTTTAAAGCTTCTACTATACCATCCAGAAAAGGAAAAGAAGCTAGCACTAGTGGTGAACCAAGATAGAGCAACGAAATGGATGATGTGGAGATTTTGATGGCTTTTGAAGCTCTCCTTGCCAGGAAACTTCCTAAGGGGACCGGAAAATACAAAGGTAAGCTACCTTTGAAATGCTTTTCTTGTAACCAAATAGGACATATTGTTGTAAACTGTCCTAATGGCGACAACAAGGACAAACCAGAAAGGTTCAAGAAATTCAAAGGAGGAAACCGGAGAAACTGTTTTGTGGCAATTGATGAAGGTGTCACAGATGAAGAATCGGAGGATGAAGAAAATGAAGATATTGTGTTTGTTGCTTTCAAAGAAGATGTGTCAGACAAGAAGGCTCTTGTCTCCCAGTTTGATAATTCCAATGCGTGGATCATTGATAGTGGTTGTTCTCACCATATGACTGGTGATCGGGGGAAGTTTCTATCCTTGGAGGAGTATGATGGGGGAGTGGTTCTCTTTGGCAATGATGCACCATGCATGGTCAAAGGCAGAGGGTCCATCTTTGTGAATGGAAAGAGTAGTGCTGACAATGTGTATTGGGTTGATGGTCTCAGACACAACCTTCTGAGTGTTGCCCAACTGAATGACAGTGGCCTCACTCTGGAATTCAAGAATGGAGTTTGCAGAATCAAAGGAAAAGATGGTGAATTGGTGACCACCGACATGCAAACCAAAGGTAACCTATTTCATCTGAATGCAAATATAAGTACATGTCTTATGGCTAAATTTGATGATAGCTGGATATGGCATAGGAGACTCTGCCATGTAAACTTTGATAACTTTGTAAAGGCCAGTAAGATCAAGACAGTTAGAGGGTTGCTGGTGCTAAGCAAACCAGATAAAACCTTGTGTAGAGAGTGTCAATTGGGGAAAATGTCTTCCTCAACCTTTAAAGGTAAATCTTTCACTGCTGACAACTTGCTTGATCTTGTGCATACTGATTTGTGTGGTCCTATGAAAACTAGGAGTGTGCAGGGTGATAGGTACTTCATGATTCTCACTGATGATTGCTCAAGAATGATGTGGGTCACATTCTTGAAAGACAAGTCTGAAGCCTTTGTAAAGTTTAAAGCTTTCAGAGCATTAGTGGAGAAGAGAAGCGGTAAAAGGATCAAGTGCCTGAGAACTGATCAAGGAGGAGAATTCACTTCCGATGAATTCAACAAGTACTGTGAAGAACATGGCATCAAGAGGCAATTGTCTGCCCCCCGGACTCCACAGTAGAATGGCCTAGCAGAGAGGAATAACCAGACTATGGTTGAAGCAGCTAGAACCATGTTGATTCAAGGAAAGGTAGCTCACACCTTTTGGAGAGAAGCGGTGAGCACTGCAGTCTACACAATGAACCGGGTACTCATCAAGAAAGGTAAGGATAAAACTCCTTATGAGTATTGGACCGGTAAGACACCTGTGGTTAGCTACTTTAGAATGTTTGGTAGCAAATGTTACATCAAGAGAAGTGAACACCAGAGCAAATTTGATGCGAAATGTGATGAGGGAATATTCCTAGGATATTCCACCAAGAGCAAAGCTCTCAAGTGTTTCAACAATAGGACTCAGAGAATTGTGGAAAGCATCAATGTAAGAGTTGATGAAACCTCTGAGAAAATTGAGGAAACCAGTAGTGAACAAGCGGTAAGTGAACCGGTTGCAACCTTCTGGGAACCGGTTGTCAGTTAGCCGAGTACCAGTAACAGTGTTCCTACACCGGCAGATGTAGATGCTGATACTGATGAAGATGAGGATGAAGAAGAAAAGAAAGAGGAATCTATCAAGACCATTCCTTGGTATGTCAAGTTGAATCATGATCCTAAGTAGATCATAGGAGATAAGGATGCAGGAATCCTTACAAGAAGAAAAGTTAGAGAAAACTCATGTATGATCTCTGAATTCGAGCCAAAAACATTCAAAGAGGCACATAAGGATGAAGACTGGATCAAGGCAATGGAAGAGGAACTTGACCAGATAGAGAAAAATGGTACATGGTCCTTGGTACCCAAACTGGAGCACAAAAATGTCATTGGTACCAAATGGGTCTTCAGAAATAAGTTGAATGAGGATGGCACAGTGATTAGAAACAAAGCCAGACTGGTGTGCAAAGGATATGCCCAAGAAGAAGGAGAAGACTATGGATGTAAAATATGCATTCCTAAATGGTGTACTTGAAGAGGAAGTGTATATAGAGCAACCAGTTGGGTTTGCCCTATCTGAAGACGGTGACATGGTGTGTAGGCTACATAAAGCCTTATATGGTCTAAAACAGGAACCTAGAGCATGGTATGAACGCCTGCATTCCCATCTTGTGAAGATTGGATTTGAGAGAACAAGTGAAGATAGCAATATCTACTTGAAGTCTAAAGGAGATCAGATCTTGATCCTGTGAGGTATTTGTTGATGACATTATCTTTGGTGGAGATGACAAGATGAGTCATGAGTTTGCAGATGAGATGAAGAAAGAGTTTGAGATGTCACTCATAAGGGAGATTAAGTTCTTCATTGGACTGCAGATCCAGCAGATGAGAGATGGAATCTTTATCACTCAGTCCAAGTATGTCAAAGAGGTGTTGAAGACCTTTGGCATGGAAGATAGCAAACCGGTTGGTACACCGATGGTGACCGGTTGTAAACTATCCAAAGAGGATGACTCAACATTGGTTGATGAGAAGGAATATCGATCAATGATTGGTAAATTGCATTATGTAGTGCATAGCAGACCGGATATTGCACATGCAGTTGGCATTACTGCAAGGTTCCAGAAAAGTCCAAGAGAATCCCACTTGGTTGTAGTCAAGCAAATTCTTAGGTATCTGAAGGGAACTATTGACTATGGATTGTGGTATCCATATAGCAAGGATTTCAACTTGAAAGTGTTCATAGATGCTGATTGGGCTGGTAATGTAGATGACCGGAAGAGCACAACCGGTGGTGCATTCTTCCTTGGTGGTAGACTGGTCTCCTAGATGAGTAAAAAGAAAAGTTGTATCTCTCAGTATACAATGGAAGCAGAGTATGTTGCGGCTTTCATGAACTGCACTCAGACAATTAGGATGAAGCATGTCTTGAATGGCTTCAAAGTTCCTATATCTGAACCGGTGAGTATATTTTGTAACAATAGTAGTGCAATTAATATCTCCAAGATCTGGTTTTACATTCTAGAACCAAGCACTTTGAGCTTAAGTATCATTTCTTGAGGGAAAAGGATCAGAACAAAGAGATTGCACTGGAACATGTGTCCAGCAAGGAGCAGTTAGCAGACATATTCACCAAGCCTCTCCCAAAGACTACATTTACATACTTAAGAGGTGAATTACGGGTACTACCTCTTCAGGAGGTGAACTAAAAGCATATGCTCCACATCAGTGAGGTATTGCATAGTCAAATTTATTTTGGATTGATGTGTTGAAGGATGCTACTCCTCAGGGGGAGCAGCATAATGGAACAGGGAAGCTTGTGCCTCCACTTTGGCATTGCTGTCAAAGGGGGAGAAGATGTGAAATGGAGAAGATATCTGCAAAAATTTGGTGAGAAGATGTGAAGTAGAGAGATATCTTTGTATATTGCCATCAATGCCAAAGGGGGAGATTGTTGACATTATGTGAACCGGTATGAGGACATAATGACATTGTATGTTGTCATTGATGTCAATATGTTGCAGAGGTGTGAACTAGCATATGTAAGAACCGATATAACACTGTGAACTGACATTTGTGCCAAAGTGAAGCGGTGTGCTTGTTCAAAGGTGAACCAGCATTTGTGCCAAAGTGAGGCGGTGTGCTTGTTCAAAGGTGAACTAGCATATGGTTATGGGAACTGACACATGGAAGTGTTGAATGACTATCGGTTCGTAGTCTCAACTCTAGGGTTTCTGGTTGAAGTGCTTCAAGCCTGCGTGGCTCAATCAGTGACTTTGTGCGATGAGTTAGCATGATAACAAAGAACAAGATTATGTTGCCACGTAAGCCTTGTGTACATGAAGGATCGTGCATGAAGAAGATCTTGCCTATCTACCTCGAGAATATGAGAAGACTGTAAAACGGTGATAACATGTGATGGGTTATCAATTGCCATGAAAATGGTGGAAAACAAACGATGGAGATTAATGCAGTATGCTCAACGGTCAGGATTAAACCGTTTGAATTCCTTAACTTATTAGGTTTAGGGTTTATGCTACCGACCTAACTATTTTCTATAAGGTCGATGTTGTGACTCTTTCTAGGTTGTTGACAAAAGTTGTGTGTGAGTATCCAAGAGAAGGGATACGTGATTCTTGCCAGACCAAAAAGAGAGAAGTGATACCTGTAGAGTGTAAGTGCAGAAGGTAAAGAGGAGCTTAAGCGGATCTGCATTGGCATTTAGTTTTGTTACCAGATCATTGTAATACCTATCGATCTCTAACCACCTCAACAGTTGGAAAATCCCTTAACAGGGTAGCCTTAACCGGCTTGCTGTAAATCCTTTAACAGGGTAACTCTAAGCTACTGAGTTTGAAGTCCTTTAGCTATTGAGTTCTTGAAATCCTCTAACAAGGTAACCTTTAACAGGGTTTAACCCTTAATCGAGTATTGTAGCCATCCCTTAACCGGGTGATCTTTAACAAGATCGGTTCCTAGCAGAACCTATTGTAATGTCTCTAACCGAACAAGGCTCCTAATAGAGTGGACTTCCAAAGAGTTCAAAAACAACTTGTGGGTATTCATCCCCACCATGGTTTTTCCCAGTTGGGTTTCCACGTGAAAAATATGTGTGTCATGTGTGATGCTTTGCTATTGTTTGTCAAGCATATAATGGTTCTGTGCTTTATGCCTGTCAATAAAACATGTTGAACTAGCTGTTATTTTGATCAGATGATAGAACACCTGTTTATGCATAAGGGTGAAATGGTAGTGTAGTCTCAAGTTGAGTGAAAATATAAGTGAGTAATCGGTTAATGCTTGTCTCAGACATTCTTAGCTTTACCGGTTGCACTCTGTTTCAAACCAGTTTCATTGTTTGCCAGTCTTTTGAAGTGTTTGCTGTCAAACCGGTTTTGGACTATATTTTTTCCTGTACTGATTCACCCCCCCCCCCCCCTCTCAGTAATGGTTTGGTACTATTCTCTTATCATTAAGTTATCAGTTATGCTAATGGATGTCAGTCACATTCTTTTATGTAGGCCTTGGTAGTTTGATAGGAAGCAATTACTAGGACAAAGTTGATTGATTTGCCTGGAAAAATTCAAAATTTGTTGAATGAGTTTGTTGATATTGTTGTGGATGACTTACCTAATGAATTAACTCTAATGAGAAGCATTATCCATCATATATAACTCATTCTAGGAGCCAATTTATAGAACAAAGTAGCTTATTGGATGACTCTGAAGTAAAATGAAGAGATCAAGAATCAAGTACAAGAGTTGTTGGACACAGGACTAGTAAGAAAAAAGTTTGAGTCCTTGTGTTGTTCCAACAAGTTGAGTCCAAAGAAGGTACAAACTCAAGAGCCATGAACAAAATCACAATCAGGTATAGATTTCCTTTGCCTTGTATTGATGATTTGATGGATTATCTATGTTGTGCAAGATATTTTTCTAAGATACATTTAAAAAGTGGATATCATCAAATAAGAATAAGAGAGGGTGATGATTGGAAAACAACATTCAAGACAAGTGATGGGCTCTATGAATGACTAGTGATGCCATTTGGGTTAACAAATGGCCCAAGTACCTTCATGAGACTCATGAATGAGGTACTAAAAGAGTTCATAGGTAAATTTGTGATTGTTTACCTAGATGATATTTTGGTTTATAATCAGTCAAGAGAGGAGCACGTTAGACATTTGAGAATGGTTTTATAAGTTACAAAAGGAGAAATTACTGATCAAATTTAAAAAGTGTACTTTCATGAAGATAGGGTTGATCTACTTGGGATTTGTTTTTTTACAAGAAGGTTTGAAAATAGACAAGGAAAAGGTCAAATCCATAATAGAGTGGCTTACACTGAGGAATGTCTTCGAGGTAAGAATTTTTCATGGTCCAACTAGCTTTTATAGGAAGTTTATAAGAAACTTGAATGGAATTTGTGCTCTAATTGTGAAAACCATTAAAGGAGATAATCGACTATTTCAATGGGCTAAGGAAGTTGAAAGAAGCTTTTAGTTATAGAAGGAAAATATTATAGAACAACCTATTCTAGCTTTACCATAGTGAAAATCTCAATGATGCAAAGAAGAAGTATTCTTCATATGAAAAATATTTTTATACTTTTTTCCAGGTTTTGAAGAAATAGAGGCATTATTTAATTCCTAAGGAATTTGTATTGTATATTGATAACCAATGCCTTACAGTCTATTCATAACCAAACTAAATTGAATTAGAGTCATGTAAAATGGATTGAGGTTTTGCAAAATTTTACCTTTGTTGTCAAGAATAAGAGTTGCAAAACTAACAAAGTTGCAAATGCTTTGAGTAGAATAAGCTTGATCATGCAGGAGTCTGAAGTGAGCATACTGGGATTTGGTGACTTGAGGGAAATGTAAAAGAATGATATGGACTTCAAGGAGGTATATGAAGCATGTGTAAATCCTCTTAATATCGATATAATTCCTTGGATGGATTTCATGATAAAAGAGGGTATACTATTCAAGGGCAACCAAATTTGCATTCCAATAAGTTCCATGAGAGAGAGAACTTGTTGAAAGAGAAACATAATAGCAACTTCGCAAGACATTTTGGGAAAAACAAAACACTAGCTCAATTAAGTGCACACTATTATTAGCCAGGTATGAGAAAATATGTTAAGAATTTTGTAGAGAGGTGTAAAGTGTTATAGCATGTGAAAGGGAGCAACCAAAATGCAGGTTTGTATCAATCATTGCTAATCCCTAACAGGCCATGGGATTCAATAAGCATGAACTTTGTACTTGGTCTACCAAGAACTCAAAAGGGGCATGATTCAATCTTTGTGGTATTTGATAAATTCTCTAAGATGACCCATTTCATTCCATGTATAAAAAAAAGTGATGCTACTAACATTGCCAATTTGTTCTTCAAAGAGATAGTTAGACTACATGGATTTCCTAGGAGTATTGTCTCTCATAGTGACACTAAATTTGTATGACACATTTGGAGGACTTTGTAAAATAATTTGGGCACTAATTTAAGTTTTATTTTAGCTTACCATCCTCAAAATGATGGTTAAACAAAAGTACTCAATAGAAGCCTTCAAAACATCTTGAAAAATCTTGATCAATATGCATCCAAAACAATGCGATTTGGTGCTTGCACAAGTAGAATTTGCATACAATGATTCACCTAACATAATTATGAGAATGAGTCCTTTTCAAATCATGTATTTCATGCACCCTAGAGGAGTGTACAAGCTAAGGAATTTGGGTAAAATGGAAACGAGAAGTGTTGATGGTGAAGAATTTGTAAGTGCAATACAAGACTTGCATGAACAGGTGAAATGAAAGCTTGAAGAAAGTGTCATCAAGTACAAGAAGAGAGATGATTAGAAGAGGAAAGAGGTAAATTTTAAAGTTGGTGATCTTGTTTTTTCTTGTCTCATAAAAGAAAGTTTTCCAAAGGGTGAGTACAACAAGTTGAAAGCTAAGAAAATTGGTCTATGTAGGATTTTGAGAAGATTTTCTAGCAATTCATATGAGATAGAACTTCCAAAAGGCATTGGAATTGTTCCTATATTCAATGTTGTAGATATATACCCTTATAAAGGTGAGGAGAAAATAGTTCAAGTTCCTAAAATAGGTGGAGAAAAAATCATCAAGTGGGAGCAACAGGTGCCCAAACAGACACCAAAGCAACTTGAGGCAATTTTGGACAAGAAAGTGGTCATGAAAATAAGAGGCACAGAGTATCTTCAGTACTTGGTCAAATGGAAGGTACAAACACTTGAATATGACACGTGGATGACAAATTCAAACATATCCAAGCATGGTGGAAGTATTGAGAACCTCATGGACAAGACTCCACGAACAAGTCGTTTGTTCCTTGGGAGTCTAATGTAGGCGCATCACTCATTTTGTTTTATTTTTAGAGGACATGACTGAGAGGTTGAAATGTCTCTTGAATAAGTTTGTTTCAACTAAAATTTATAAGGTTAGAGCAATATTAGGGATTGTTATTTATTTTTCTAAATACAATGAATGCATTTGGATTAGTTTTAGGCTTGAATTAACCTTTTATTATGTATAAAAGATAGGTGATATCATAGTCTAGGGACAAATGAGAGAGTTTTTAGGCAAATAAGAAAATATATTTGACTCTCACTACATTCCTTTTGAGATCATTGTTGGATTTGTTTTAAATATTGTTACATTTGTCTCTGGTATTGTTCATTAGTTTGGGAGGTCAATAAAAGTTGAGTTTGGTATGCACCAAATTTAATTTAAACTCTCTAAAAGGGGAAACAACAAACAAGTATATCTATTTAACTTGTTAGCCCTTTTCCCTAATTGAATTGTGGCTAGATCCACTGTGTTTGCAAATCCCCCTTTTAAATGCAAGTTTGATCTTGTGAAATTTGTTGTTTTACTATCCTAATTTGTGAAACCCTAATTTTTCACCAACCTTACACCCACTAATACCAACACATCCATTTAAAATTCCTCCATTGTCGTTGGAGGTTAAATATTGAGCCATCACAAACTCATTGCTCATGTAAATGACCCAACATAATTATTTATTGAAACCAATAATTATGTCTCTGATTACTTATTTTTGATAGATATGGTCATAGAATATACATAATTTTTTCATTTATATATCCAACTCTTTCCGTTCCATCGAAAATCTTAAGTTGTTTACCAATTACTATATGGTGTACATTTTGAGTGCTTAAAAATTAGAGATTATTGAAGACCTTGAATATGAGGGTATCTGATATTGAGGAAAACTTGATTTAATGGATCATGTATGGATAACCAAACCAAAAAAATTATAAATTCCATTAAATGATTAAGGACTGTAGAGAATACACAAAAATGGAGCATTGAAGAGGCTTTTTTAGGAGAATGAGACCTCCATAGGGTGTGGCAACACCACTACAGGTTATGCCTCTATAGTAGATCAGGTCAATTCAGGCCATTAAATAAGAGAATATGCACGAGAAAACAAAAACAATAACACTTCAATCTTTTGCTGCATGTTTGGCATATATTGAGCAATCGATGGAATTATTGTGACTTGGAATGAACAACATTAAAATTTTAAAGCATAGGCAAACAATGGCCACAACCCAAGTGGGCTTAAGCAAAAAATTAATTTCATAAAATGACTTTCGAAACTTTCAAGCAAATGCACAAATAACATTGTAATCACATGTGCTCAAATAAGAGTAAAATATTTGATAGAGAGGTCACTCTAGAGTCTACCTTTTTCATCATTTTGGAGTCTTCTTTGACCTTGAATGCAATTTCGTTGTTTCCCATCACACGTGCTCTCCAGAAATATTCAAAAAGTTAATGAAAACAAAGAGAGAGAAAGTATCCAAGGAAAAATGGCAAAACTTAGAAACTTTAAATTTGTAAATTTATTTGGGCTTTGTAGTGTTTATTTGTCAAAATAATCATATTTATTTGATTAAACCATATATACAGAAAGTTTCCACTAAGAGGTGCATAGGTTTAGAAATTTGAAAGCACAGCTAGAAACTTGCCTTGCTCAAACATTCCTAATAGGATCTGTCGCCTTTAATGCAATTTATGTGTTGCCTATTAGTGTTGCACTATAGAAATTTTCAAGAAACTAATGAAAATAAAGAGAGAAAAGTGGTGAAATTTAGAAATTAAAACAAAAAAAGCATTGTTGAATCGTCCCACATGTATCACTTTCTTTTTTGATAAAATTGACACGGATTGGCTACCACTATAGTGTTATGCCTCTCGTCATAATTAAATCAATATTTTTATCTTTTAATCAATAATAACTTTAATTATTTTATTATATAATTATCTAATTATTCTTCCACAATTAAATAAATTTATTTATTTGATTAGCTAATTATTCTTCTATAATTTTAATTTATCTAATTTTATTTTCTCTAAACATAAATAAAATTTATGTTTTATTAATTTTTCATATTACACATGAATTAAACAATTTTATTTATTTTCTATCATACACATGAACTAAATATTTTTGAGTGGGGTTCACCACTCAAAACAAACTAAGAATCAAACTATTAACAATTAGGAGGTGGATGGGTGCTCACGACTATATAATGTGTAAGGGCTATGACATCTATGCCCTAGCCATTTTATTTCATATTCAATGCTTGTTGAGGGGGATCGATTTGGGGGTTTGTTTTGTTGTTTGTAGGGGTATTGCATGTGAAGCATGGGGATCTCTTTTCTCATGATTATGGGGTTTTGACATTTTTGGAGTTTTTTGTCTGCTACAACCTAGTTTGGAGGTGGTGTGGAGGCATGGGAGTGTGTGGCTTCTACAAGTGGTGTTTCTAACATTTGGTGCCTTGGAGTAAGGGAGTTTGTGAGGTGGTTTCTTTGAGTAGGATTAATTTACTTTTAGTGATTGTGTGTGGGGTTTCAGGTGTTTTAATTTTTGCCTCTAAGGGGCTTGCATGGCCCTGCCTGGAGGCTCACCTTTGCAACAAAGTCTCCCCTACAAGGATGCATTAATCAGGGGAACTTTATCCCCTATAATGAAAGAAAATTATAGCACGGGGTTGAATAATATAGATTTTGGGGTAAGTGCTTCTCAACATAGAGGTTTTCGACCTACGAGAGTGACTGGGTGTCTTGTAAGAAGTGAACACAGGCCCACGCTTGTGATTCAAGCTTCTACTACGAAGGAGGATGTTAACTATTTGATAAATCATGCCTTTGATATACAAATTCATATTTATTCAAGTCTCCTTACCCTTTTTATAATCTTGGGCTCATCTCACATGGAACATGGACAACAACATGGAGGTGATGTTGCCTACAAACAATTATTTTATGCTGGTCTTCTCGAGTATTTTAGATAGAAATAATACTTTTGAAGGAGGGCCTTATTTTTATAATCAAGTTGGGATTTTCATTGAGCCATGGCATGTTGGTTTCAACCCTACAAAGGATTTTCCATTACCGGTTTCATTTTGGGTGTGACTTCAATGGCTTCCGCTGGGATTCTAGAGATGTGACATTTTTTATTTGGTTGCATTGTTGCTTGGTAAACATGTGGTTCTATCATGACAAACTATGGACAAAAAGGTAATTACATATCATTGCATTTCTATTAAAATTAATTTAAACAAACCTTTGATAGATTAATTTCATGGAAGTTCAACTAGGATCCACCTCTCAGATCCAACAACTAGATTATGAAACTCTTCCTTTTAGGTGATGGATTTATCATGAATATGGTCATTTGAAAAGGATGTGGCCCAGATCTATTCCTACAAGGTCTTCTAGCTAAGGACCCTCTCACCAACCACCTAAGTAGGCAAAGGGAAAGCTCCTATGGGGGAGGATAAAGAGGGCTTCATTCTGGTTAAAACTAATAGTAAAGGAAGAGGATAAAAGATAACTCGAAAGGATAGGTAGCCTAATGAGGTGTTTAATAAATTTGATGCTCTGGATGACGGATCAATTTAATGAGGCTCTTGTAGATTTGCCTTTTGATCAGGCACCTATGGTGGTAGGATAAATAGATGTTGAAAAGGATAGTATTGATCTTGTTGGTTCACAAGAAAGAGGCTTAAATGCTCAAATGGACATAGATTTCCCTTTCTTTACCTCTAGTGAGTTGGAGACAAGGGTATGTGCAAGATCATGGTGGGCCAAACTAGGCCCTTAAGTGATAATGCAAATTCAAAAAAAAAAAAGTTAGGCAATGTAATGCCCCACCAGGAAACCCCAAAGGGATAAAGCTAAAACACAAGAATAGAGTACAATTTTTTTTTTTGAAGTTAAAACAAAATCAAAGATAATACGATAGGGATAATCAAGGAAAGGTTAGTTTCAAAATGCCAAAGAGGGTAAAATATTTCTATTTTCGAATACTATTTAACCTTTCCTTCCAAAATGCATATACTAAATAGCTTCATCATTTAAAAATAACTATTTAATCAAACTTGCTACAAACATGAATTGGGCAAATCTAATTATTGATTAATCACACAAAGGGGTCTTATTTAATTTAATCCCTTTAATTTACTAATGCGTAAAAACACATTTAATCTACTTTAAATACTTGGGATTAAATAATCAATTTTACCACACGCACAACACGCAACCCAAGAAAGCCAAACAAATACACGATCCGCATACCCAACCAAAGGGGAAACTGACGGACGATTGGCGATGCTCACTTGAGCATGACTAGGGTAAAACGAGGGTCTTACGACTACCTAAACCAATTCCTTAGAGCTGATAAGGTACACTCAAACCTGTGAATCCAGGTGGAGATGAACCTCGTACCTATGCGGTACTATACCTGCAATCTCCTGCAACCATGAACCACACATGCATACATATATATTGAATGAAAGTGTTAGCTCGAGATTAATAACCCAAATTAGAAGAATGACTAATCTTACATAAGAATTGATGTGAAAACAACATTTACAGATACACACAATAATCATAATATCTGATTATAACATTGCAACATGGTAAATCAACCATCCAAGAAAGCCACTTAAAAAGTCAACCAAGGTCAAACTGGTTTTAAAAATCTGATTAGGGTAGGGGTACTACAGGCAACTTGGTGTAAAAATTTGAATAAGTTATCAACAATATTTAAAAAATATGTAAGAATATAATCTATAGAAAATTGAATTTAGTTTCTAAGCTACTAGTTGTTTTCTGAAAAAAAAATAAAAAATCTATTTGGCAAAAATTTGAAATGTCAATGTAGTAGTACTAAAACCTTAGGAAAAAGATAAGAAACAGGTGCATGTCTAACCACCCTAACCACGATTAAATCATAATATTTTTTTATAAGATTTTATATATAAGTTGAAGACTCATGTCCAAATGTGACGCATATTTTTTTGTAATTTTTTTGAAGTAAATAATTAATTATGATTTTTTACTACAACTTTTTTAAAATATTAAACTTGTATGTGTGACCACCATAACTTGGTCAAAACTTTATGAAATTGATTTTTTTTTAAAATCCTATAGTATGTCAAGCATAGAATGCGACACATGTTTCAAATTCAAAACATGTGATACTGTTTGAAAGATATAGATGTTTTTCAATCAACCTATCGATCAAGACTTTAGTTGTAATTCAAATAGAAAATGAATAATAATAATTTATTAAATTCAAAATAAGGCATAATTTATATTGGTGGAAAACTGAGAGACTCTTTAAAAAACCCTTTTCATTTCATCAAATTTTGGGGGTAAAAAAAAGTCGTCAGCCACATGAGCAAAGTCTGGAAAAGCAAGGAAAACTCCTGAACACGTTTTTTGTGTTGACATTCTAGGTTGGGCATGTCTTAGCCACATCCCAAAGCAATCTTGAGGCAAATACCAAGGCTGCATATTTTTGTCAGAGGTAACGGATATCGAATATATCCGCAGATAATAGGTATCTGATTTCTATTAGTTTATTTCTATAAATATAATATATAATATATCATAACACATAATATATAATATATTATATTACTATTATATATAATATTTAAAATATTATTTAATATATTTTATTTAATAAATAAATATTTATATATATTACTAATACATATAATATAATTTAATTAATGATATTTATATATAAATTAAAAAACTTATATATGGCTTGATATAATATTTTATATTAAATAAATTATGTCTCCCTAGATCCCTCGTATATTCTCTCATTTGGACATTCTTTCCCTCTAGCTACAGGTCTATCTCTCCTTCTATCTCTAATACCTTGTACACCTATTTGTACCCAACTCTCTCCTCCTATGTATCGTACTTTTCTCTCTCTCTCTCTCTCTCTCTCTCTCTCTCTCTCTCTCTCTCTCTCTCTCTCTCTCTCTCTCTCTCTCTCTCTCTCTCTCTCTCTCTCTCTCTCTCTCTCTCTCTCTCTCTCTCTCTCCACTTCTCTCTCTCTCTCACCCCTCCCCTATACCCTTCTCTCCCTTTCCCACACCCTCTCCCTTTGTTGATACTTCCATCTCTCCCCTCTACCCCACATTCTAATTACTCTCTCTTTCTCTAGAACCCTTTCCCCTTCTCTCCCTATCTCTCCATCTCAACTTCCTCTTCTTTACCTGCCTATCCCTCTCCCCCCTATCCTTTGCAAACCTCCTCTCCCTATCTTTCCCTCTAGCTATAAGTCTATCTCTTCTACTATCCCTAACACCTTTTACACTTATTTATACCCAACTCTCTCCTCCTATGTATCATGGTACTAAATATTGATCTCTCTCTCTCTCACCCACCCCCTTGAGCCCTTTCCTCTTTTGGGCTCCTCCCTCCCCCATCCCTTGCCCAACCGCTCTCCCTTTACCCTTATCTCCATCTTTTTTTTTTTGATACTTCCATCTCCTCCCCTCTCCCCCTTCCCCTAATTACTCTCTCTCTCTAGATCCCTTTCCCTTTCTCTCCCTATCTAGATCGCTCTCCCACTATCCCTTGCCAACCCCCCTCTCCCTCTCTCTTTTTTGATACTTCCATCTCCTCCCCTTTCCACCTCCCCCTAATTACTCTCTCTCTCTCTCTCTCTCTCTCTCTCTCTCTCTCTCTCTCTCTCTCTCTCCTTCTAGACTATTCTCCCCCCTCTCCCTTGCCCAATCCCTCTCTCTCTCACTCTCTCTCACTTTTCCCTTTTGGACTCCTCTCTCCCCCCTCCCTTGCCCAACCCCTCTCCCTCTCCCCTTTTCTCTCCCTCTAGCTCTCCCTATCCCCTTCTCTCTGTTGCCAACCCCCTCAAGCCCTTTCCCCTTCCCTACCTATCTCTCCCTATCTATGACTCTCCCCCTCTCCTTCTCCCTCTCACCCTCCCCTCTCTCTCTTGATAATTCCATATCCTCCCCTCCCCCTCCTCTTAATTACTTTCTATCCCTTTTATGATACTTCCATCTCCTCCCCTCCCTCCCCCCCTCTCTCTCTCTCTCCTAAAAAAGGTATCAGATATTGGATATAATTTGATATCCGATACCTCTAAGAAAGGGCATCAACGAAATTATTAGCAACCTTATGAAAAGATATCAGATATTAGATAATATCCAATATTCGATACCTGGGCCACACAAAAGAAGATAGTGAGCCATTTTGAGCATTCCAACGGTCCCTACATTCTTTTTGCAGGTGACAAACATAGGTTTTTAGATAGACAAAGACAAAATTCTATTTTTTTGAGAATCTTTGACACCAATTTGTCATTAGCAATCATTTTTTAGCATCTTTATGGATATATAATGGGGAGTAGTAGTTGTCGAAAGCAAAAATGTAAAAGAAAACTTTCAAAAGAAAAAAATTGAAGCATATAGACAAAGAGATAGAGAAATTCATAGGAAGAGAAGACAAGGTATGTCAAATATTGGTGAAGGTGAGGCCTTTTCTCCACCCGTAATTTTTATTTCAAGTAAAGAGGAAATTGAATTTTCAAATGTTGAGCATGACATTTGTGTGAGGTAAATATGCGTGCTAAACATAAATGATTGAAACAACACTGAAATCAACCAAGCAAGCCATTAACTGAAACACCTCAAGATTGGGATGTTTAAAAAGAAATAAATAAAGCATAAAAGCATAAAACAATTGAATGCAAACTTCATTTTCAAACTTTGATTCAATTATCCCATGTTCGGATGTGCACTCAAGATGTATCTTGTGCTCGATTGCTCCATGATGTGCGATTTGATGATTGGATTCAAGATGTGTGGATTGGATGATCGGATATGGTGATAAAATTGGGCATTATAATGATGTGGATGTGCTAATAATGGATGGAATTTTGTATTATGACATTACGAATGTATGAAAATGGATGACTTGCTTGAAAAAGAGGGGGGATTAAATATGAGTTGGAAGGAGAGGAAGGGATTGGGAAAATGCAACACTTGTCCTCAAGGAGGAAAAGTGACAATCTTAGGAATGACAAGTGTCTTTAAGAAAGACACATGTCAAAAGAGGTTTGACATGTGTCCTCAAGGACACATGTCTCTTTTGGGAGGAAGCCACCCAAAATAGGCTTTAATTTCCTAAAATCAGGGAATATGTGTGTGCACACACATGTGAGGGGAGGTTAGGATAAGGTTAGTTTGGAGAGATAGGGTTGGTTAGAACACATGGGTTAGATTAGAGGTTAGGATTAGAAGGGGTTAGTTAGGTAGTTAGAAGCTAGGAGTCATGTGATGAAAAAGGGAATATTTGAATTTAAATAATTCAAATAAAAGGGATGAAAGGGGAAATTAATTAATTATATTAATTAATTCATGGATTAGAAAGAGAGAATTAATTAATTAGATTAATTAATTCAAGGGATTGGAAGGGGAGAATTAATTAATTAGATTAATTAACTCAAGGAATGGACTAATTGATTAAGATATTTAATTAATTAAATGGCTAAGGGAAATAAATTTGATTAAATTGATTAGCCAAATTTAAGTGTCTACAATATTGAAAATGAAAATAAAAATGTAGATATTGATATTGAAAATGTTGAACATGATATTCAAATTGGGAATGAAAATGTTGAAATTGATATTTAAAATATTCAACATGATATTGAATTTGCAAATGAAAATGTGGGAATTGATACTCAAAATGTTCAACATCAAATTCAATATGAAAATGTTAACATTGAAAGTGAAAATGTTGAACCAAGTGAACATTATATATCACCAAATTACAAGAGAAATGAAGACCCTTGTGTGGAAGAAAGATAAATTCCAAATTCAAGGCCTTTAAGAACCCCAAAATGGTTACTTGAAAAAGATGAGAACATTATAAACAATCTTGAAGGTAAGAGGTCAACATGAACCATTCAATTGTGGGCTACACAACTTTTCAACCAATATTTTAGCAATAAGACATTGACCGAGTAATTCCAAATTTTTGTACAGTTGCTAAAGATGCAAAAGATGAGACCTTTGCTAGCCAAATTGAAGATTCATGTGGAAAGTGTTGCTAGGGTATGGCATTAATAACTCAAGCAATTTGGGAAGCAAAACAAGAGTATCCCTACGGTAAAACTGCCTAATTGGATGTGTTGGCACTGACAATTCATGCCCACAATAAACCGAATGAGAATTAGGCTTTGTTAAAACTTTTCCTTGAATGCCTTTAACGATTTTTACGTCAACAAAAGAATCACTGCCCTAGGAAAATCGCTCCAAATCTTGAAAATCTGAGATGTGTTATTGTAAAGGGGCCTCACATGACCCTATAGGTTCAAATAGATCATTTGCAAGTGCCACGGATTCCAAGAAACAACTTGTCAAAGTTTGACAATTTTTTGCACTTAGAGCATTTAAGGGACAATGCTACTAGGGTATGCATTGAGCATTAGGATGAGTTGGCAGGAAAAACCGAAGTATCCCTAGGGTAAAACCACCTAACTGGATGTGTTGGCACCAACGGTTCACGCCCATGATGAACAAAATAAGAATTAGGCTCAGTTGCAACTTTTTGTTGAATGTCTTTGATGATTTTTGCATCAATAGAAAAATTGCTACCCTAGGAAAATGGCTCCAAATCTTAAAAATTAGAGAGAGGTTATTATAGAGGGGCCTCATGTGACCCTATAGGTTCAGACATATCATTTTCAAGTGCCACTAATTTTGAGAAACACCCCATCAATGTTTGACAATTTTTTGCACTTAGGGCACGCAAGGGACAACACTACTAAGGTATGGCACTAAGCATTCAAGCGAGTTGGGATGCAAAAAAGGATCATGCCTATGGTAAACCTTCCTAACTAGATGTGTTGGCATCGACAGTTTACATCCATGATGAAAAGAAAAAGAGAATTAGGCTCCATTGCAACTTTTCATTGAATGCCTTTGACGATTTTTGTGTCAACAAAAAAATTGTTGCCCTAGGAAATCCACTCCAAATATTGAAAATCCGAGATAGGTTATTGTAGAGGGGCTTCACATGACCCTATAGGTTTAGATGGATCATTCACAAGTTCTATGGATTCCAATAAATAGCCTATCAAATTTTGACAATACTTCTAGGGTATGTCACTATGCATTCAACCAAGTTGGGAGGCAAAACAGGAGTATCCGAAGGGTAAAATCACCTAACTAGATGTGTTGGCACCAACAGTTCACACCCATGATGAATTTTGAAATTTTGCAATGATTTTTTTTTGGCTCAAATATGTCAAAGTGCATAGGAGGTAGAACACGAAATCAAACTTAATTTTGTTTACTTGTCATTTGTCATTACTAAGAATTCATGTTATGATTAATAACAATACCAATATGATCATTAAATTTGGTGAAGTTGCCCAAGGCAACCAAATTTAACACTTAAGATTCTAGATGGAACAAATTATATCAAATCTCAAGATTATATACAACATTCTATTGTTAATTATTTACCATCATTCATTATTACATTCAAGATTAAAGTTTCAAAGAATGCATACATACACATGAGGAACAAATTATATCAAATCTCAACTTTTATTTATCAAATTATCGAATACATATACAAAAATGGCATAAACTCCAACTCAAACAAAGTTATACAAAATGTGGCATATTCCATCTTGAAATCTATACAAAATATACATGCCAAATATCCATGTATGAATCCAAAAATGTCTCTATCACATCCTGAATTACTGATGGATCATCAAAATTGATCCTCTTCGAAGCACTCTTTGGCTTTGATGGTTCCTGCACAAGAAAGATTTAAACTACAATTGAGATTAGCTATATTATATAATTTACAATTGAAAAAATTGAACATCAAAATCAATATACATTGAAATCTAAAATTGAATTCTTGATTACCTCAAGTCTACGTTTTCTCCTAGGATGGTCTATAGTCCTAGTATATGTATGTGGCAGAGAAGGGATCTCACTAACATTTTTGAAAACCTATATATGTTCATAAACATAAAATTGATACAAGTTAGCATATAATTGTCGATGATAAAAACATATTTACTAAACACAAAATAAAATAAGCACATACCCGAGGCATCTCTTCTACTGCTTCTTCAAGTATTGTGGAAGCAGTCAACGAGGATGTGAAACCAACAATTCCCTGTACATAAAAAATGACAAGTATATGAGACATGTATAATAATTATAAGTTATTTTAACTCTTAATTAAATCAAATTTGTGTCCAATTACCTTTCTCTTGTTTGTCATTGCACTTCCAGAGTCTGGATAGCGTTGCACCTTAGTCGCACTAGGTGTGTCCTAAAAGAGTAAAATAAGATAAACATGTAAGTTAATATATAATTTAATTAATCACAATTTAAATTAAAAGCATGTATATGTCAAAAAATGTAAACAACTAAGTGTAGAAATATATAATGTGTATTTATGAAGATCAAATGAAATATCCAAGAGGGTGGCATCATGGACCCGTATCATGTCCTCCTCAGACATCAAATGTAAAATAGACCATGCATATAAACATTAGTACTTAATACTATCTCTTATAAATATTCATTTAAAATAAAATGCACTATGAAATTACAAGTTAAATCTTACCACTATATTATTAGTGTACGATCCATGAACCTCCTTGTCTCTAGCATGAAAGGACTCCCTAGGGTATGCTCTAGTCCTCATTGTCTCATTTGGTGTACCGACCACATCATGGACCTTGTAATCATATGTTTCAATGGGATAATCAATAGTTTGTCCAAGAGGACCTAAGAATATGTTCTTTCACATAGTGCAAGTAGGTGGCACACAAATATGTGGACCTGAGAAGGATGTGTCAGCGCCACCTGATCCACCACTAGCATCAAGGTCATGTGGCTTAGCTAGTGTTGCGATCTGAAAAACCAAAAGGCCACTCAAAGAGTGAATAATCGATATAGTCTGTGATGGTGACTGTAATAATATCTAGAGGTTGTACTAGAGGTGGGTGAGGAATGTGAGGAGGGGGGACATATGGGCCCTGTACTACTCGAATTGCCCCAGGTCCATCTTAGGGCATACCTCCACCCATGCCTTGGAAATGTTTCATGTGAAAGTAGTTGACATGCTTACCTAACAAAAACTTGACATATAATTTCTTAATGAAATAAAATGGCACATCGAGATTGTTGTTGGGTAGTTTATCAAAAACCATCCACCAATGATCCCATAAGTTATCTCACATATCATCATTCACACACCATTTTATGGAAAGTTTTAGTTTCTTCACATCAACAAACTATCCAGTGAGGGGATTAACAAATAGAGAAGCCATTTTTTTCTTTTGATATTTCGAGGTTCTTCACCTCTTCATAGGAAAACCCATCCGCATATCGCTCCCTCATGGCATCTCACCACAAAAGAATGACATTGTGCTTGATGGTGAGGGTTTCTACATTAGATATTATTGATTGTAATGTGGAAAACATCGGGAATAATGAGGGTACCCCTGCCCTAATCATATATTTTTTTAAATGGTTTAACCTTGGTTGAATTTTTATGTGGCACTCTCGATTGGTTGATTTACCATGATGTAATGTTATAGTCAGATATTATGATTATTGTGCATACTTGTAAATGTGTTTTTCACATCGATTCTTATGTTAGTTTATTTTCTCTTTCGATTCATATTATTTATCTCGGGCTAACACTTTCATTAAATATATATTTATGCATGTATGGTTCAGGATTGCAGGAGATTGTAGGTACAATACCGCATAGGTACAAGGTTCGTCTCCACCTAGATTTGCAATTTGAGTGTACCTCTTTGGTCCTAAGAGATTGGATTAGGTGGTCGTAAGACCCTCATTTTACCATAGTCGTTCTCAAGTGAGCGTCGTCAGTCGTCCATCAATTTCCCCTCGGGTTGGGTATCTGGTTGGCTTTCTTGGGTTGCGTGTTTTGCGTGTGGTAAAATTCAGTATTTAATCCTAAGTATTTAATTTTATTAAATGTGTTCTTTTATGCATTAGTAAATGAAGGGACTAAATTAAATAGGACCCCTTTTGTGTGATAATCATTAATTAGAATTGCTCAATTTTTAAATGATGAATTAATTCAGTTTATGCATTTTGAAAGGAAAGGTTAAATAGAATTGGAAGATAGAAATAATTTACCCTCTTTGGCATTTTGAAATAAAAATGTTAGTTTTAATTAAAATAAGAAAATCAATTTTAGATGAAAAGCAAGTTTAACATATTTGAAATAGTTTGAAAAGAATGATTTTTTCATTTTATTTGGGGAAAAAGTATTTTTAATCCAAAAATAAGAATTTTGGTCAAACATTTTCCTTTTAATCTAGGTTTGGAAGATATTTTTGGGGAGAGTTATTTTTGGGATGCAAATTTTGGGCATTTGGGAAAGAGGGAATTTCTTGAGCTTGCAGGTTGGGCTCTTCATCAAATCTTGCTAGGATTGCTGAATAAGGTAGGATTCTTGTTTATCTCTTTGGTTTCTTTGCTAAATAGAGATTGTATTGGTTTTGAAGGTTTCTGGTTGTGTTTGTTGATAATCTCGTATATTTTGGGAAAAATGGAAGAGTTGAAGTGAAATCTCCAATTCAAACCCTCCTGGCTTCCTTTCCAAACCTCCAGATTAAAATTTTGGTTGTTCAAATTATTATTTTTAAATCAAAATTGGGTTTGGTTGTTCTTAATAAAATTTTGTTTAAAACTTCATAGAATGTTTTCAGAATTAAGTATTAAATTGGAAATTAGTTTGGGGTTTGGCAAATTGGTTGGATTAGTGGGGTAAATGTGTGAGAATTAATTCTATTTTCCCAAATATTGTATTTGGATGGAGAGATTTTCCCAATTTTAGCTATTCTAGTTCTGGTTATTCTAAATTTTAATATTTGTGAAAACCATGAATTCTGGAAATTTATTTTTCTTG
This sequence comes from Cryptomeria japonica, assembly GCF_030272615.1. Lineage (NCBI taxonomy): Eukaryota > Viridiplantae > Streptophyta > Pinopsida > Cupressales > Cupressaceae > Cryptomeria > Cryptomeria japonica. The sequence continues at coordinate 357,427,286 of NC_081413.1, forward strand.
TTTTTGGTCTTTGTCTGAGACTCTGCAAAATTGGGGGTTTGTTGTTTTAAAGAAATTCATTATAAAAAAATTTAAAAAATGTTAAACTACCCCCACGTGGCAGGAAAACCCCACCACATGGGATGGCAACAGGGCTACCCAAGGTAGCGGCTGCTACCATTTGGTAGTAGCGCTACCCAAGGTAGCGATCTGCTACCAATTGGTAGCAATGCTACCAAGGGTAGCGACCTGCTACCAATGGTAGCGTCTTCTGCCAATGGCCCTTGGGAAAAAGGGAGGGGACCCACATGGGTGTCCACATGGGTACCCCATTATCTTTGCTTTTTGTTTTTTGTTAAATAATAATAATATTATATTCTTAAATAAAGTTTTTTTTTAAATATTATTTAATTCAAGTTTACTAAATAATATTTGGTGATTAGTTTATTATTAATTAAATATATTTTAATAAATATACATTAATTGATATTCAGTTTCTAATTTATTAATTAAGGTATATATGTAGATATATATACTAATTGATATTTTAGTTTGTATATTTTAAATATACACAAGGAAATATTTTGTTAATTTGGGAAATGTTTATCTATTTTAGTTTCTTTAAATGTATATTTCCATATTCTGAAAAGTGTAACTTGGTTCTGGAAAAGATAAGTTTAGAGAAATTGTTTTCGAACCAGTACGGAATGATGTTTTATTTTGAAAAATAAATATCATATTTTCGTTGATTAATGAAAATTTGATTTATATCATTGTGTGTTTTGCATATATTATAATTCTATTCATGTGATGTTGGGTTGGAAACTCATGATGAAGTATTTATATTAATTTATGATGCAAAATAAATTATAGTGAGTTAGTAAACCATGAGCGACCTGTACCTAGACAAGGTGGACAAATTGCAATCTAATTAGATCTATTAAAAAACTGGATCGATTGTAATGTTTAAATGATATGGAAGAAGATTGTCTTTTCTGATTTATGTCTATGCATGTTTAATTTTCTATATTTGCATTTGCTTAAGAAATGGCAAGTCCTTGATTGTGAATGTTGGATATTATCGCATGTTGATTTGGGTACCTACTTATGTTCTTGATCTTGAGTATTGACTGTTTTCATGTGATGGTTTTGTATCCGGTCATGTCCTTTATGCGATTATTGAAATGTTGGTATGTGGTTGACCATAGTTGGTCATGTCTCTAGTTAGAGTATCATCAGTCAGTGCACCTCGTATGAAGACTTGTTTTGCCAAGTGGGTATTCCTACTGTATTGAACTCCGTAATCTTGTCCTGGTGTATTCCTTGGTCTAGGAGTTCGTTTGATTATGGTCTAGTGCCATATGGGAAAGTGGCTTTCAAATGGGGGTCGCGCCCAAAGTGATTGCAAGGTAACCCATTGAAAATGTGTCTAAATAAGCGATAACCTAGTAACATATTAGAGAGTTTAGTTAATAAAAACACTAAGTAAGATAATTGTGCCTCATGCATGGGATGAGTGCTAGTACAAACTCGTCATGCAGTGAGAAGGCCTGAAATGGAAAACCAACAACCTTGTCTTCACGAAAGGATGTGTTGGGTCCACATGAGACTTGGATGGGCTGGAGGTTCGGGATAGGTTTCCTGGGTAACCCAGTAGATGGAGCCGAAACCTATGGAGGCCTACCTTGGTAACCATACCAAGTTATGTGATGACACTTGTCCCTTATATTCGCTAGTGTGTTGTTTGTGTTGTCTTTGATAGGAGCCCTGTTGTGGAGTCGTATCTTGTTGTTTATGCCCTTGTGAGAACCTGATATTCATGTTAGACCATGGGTTGCGAGGACTTAGTCTCGTGGGTGCTCCAGTCGATCTTTTGTAACCGCTTCTTATCATGCTCAGATGGATCCTTTTCCTATTCTGGGATCATTCATGTATCTATTGGACCTATGTGATCGTATGTATTATTGGTTTATGTCTACCTTGGTGGTAGGATGTAAATGATGTGAACCTGATGTATTCTTCACCCTATTATTTATTAAAGGGGTCTTGCAGTTGAGCAGACCCGAAGATGTAGCCCACTAGGGGTGAACTCCAATATCAATTTGGTGTTATGTGGTGTTTGTGTTCGTCTGTTTCCTTTCTATTTAGCATGTATGGATGACATTATGGTTAAAATGTATAATGTGGATTGGATGATGTTAATCTTAAATGCATGTTGTAGTTATCTTATTAAATGCAATAATTGAATCATGAAGCATGTAGGTCGGTATCGTGGAAAGTATTCATTAGTTTATAATGCAATTAAAGTATGTAAGGAAATCAGATGCATAGCATATGCTTTGAATGCACGATTGAACGAAATGTATGGTTAAATTGTAATGGATGAACTTAATCATGTTATCTATATTTTTAACTTACCGAACGAATTTTTGTTTAAAGTATTATCATGTCATTAAGTTAATCAACTTAATTGGATTAATTAGCATGAGTTGAGTTAAGTGTTGAATCAAGTAATCTCGTTGGGAAACTATTTAGGTGTATCATTATGTTGTGTTTAATTTTAAAAAAATATTTGCCTCTATTCTTGTGTTTTAGCTTTATCCCTTCGGGGTTTCCTAGCGGGGCATTATAGATCCTAATATACACCTTATAAATGATCCTCAATTGATCCAAATTTTGACCAATGAAATCATGAATTGAGGGGATTTGGTGGCAGAGAGTTTAGCGGTTGTGGGTTTTCATTGTTGTTAGCCATATTACTTGATTGAAGATGAAAATTTATATAATTAATAGATTTTAAACAACATAGTGTATTTCAAATTAAAAAACCTAAATTAAAACTAAAAAACAGAAAAACAAATACAAAATGCAATTGAATGATAAAAAGGGAAGGAATACGAAAAAAATAAATCATACAAAATGTTGTAAATGATGAAAATTTGTCCTAGGAATCGGATATCTAATTTTTTCGGATATTGAATTGCTAGAAAACTCAAACCTGTGGTTGTCATGGGTGAAAATGACCCACGTTGGGCAAAGTTCAGGTTTAAAATACCTACAGGTATCAGATATTCAATAGTCTTAGATATCCAATACTTTTTTTATGTTTTCCTCTTATTATATATATATATTTATATTATATTATATTATATAATATATGATTAAAAATATCAAATATCATATATTTTCCAATTTCTGTTATGCTTTGGCTTTTGCCATGAGTATATGTATTGACATCCAAGCCAACCAAAATGTCAACACAGATTTTTCACATTTTTGGGTAAATGAAAAAGGCACTTTGTTCATATCACCACTTTTTGGCCCCACATGATCCTGCACAGACCCACAAGTGGATGCAAAGAATTGAAAGATTGTTTAGGTTTCACTAGTTCAACGATTAATTTGGAGAAAGATTATTAGGATGATAAAGAAAAAGTAAGAGAACCCTGCCTGTATTAGGATTACAACAAAAAGCTCTAAAAAATGGTGCTCCTAAGAATTCCCCTAAGGTGGGTAGGAAGAACTTCGATCAGGAAAAGGTGAAGTTAAATAAAGAGACATTGGTTGAATCTAGCTCTATGAAGACCATTGATTATAATTTCTCTTCATCTCATAAATGATTGTCCTATCATGGAATGTAAGGGGGTTGAATAGCATCCCTAGACAAAAGGCTATTTGAGAGTTGATTGGATCTCATTCGCTTGATATGGTATTTATTCAGGAAACTAAGTTATTGGTGGATGATATGATAAATAGGGCTTTCAAAAGTTGGGCTTGAAGTCATTGTCAATGCATTGGAACTCAATGTAGTTTAGGGGGTCTGGCTTGCCTTTGGGACCCACATAAGCTAGTCCCACTTTGGTGGGTAACTAGTAGGTCTACTATCTCTATGGTTGCTCTAGGTTGTGAATTTGGCGACAATATCCTTTTCACTAATGTTTATGCTCCAATTGAACTAATGGGAAAATCCTTACTTTGAGCTCATATCAGATATATTCGCTCTCTTGTTCCTTTATTCACTTAGATCATGGTAGGGGATTTTAATGTGGATTCTAGTCTAGATGAAAAAAGGCGAGGTAATATTAGGCTTTGATCCTTATGTTGGAATTTTGAGGGATAACATTGAGTTCTTGAAGGTGGTGGATTTTAATCCTACCAATGGCTTGTTTGCTTCGAATAATAGAAGATGTAGAGAGGGGCTATAACAGAGAGAATATATAGAATTTTAGTCTCTTGTTATTGGATGGGTAACAATTGGCTGACTAGCTCTGAGATTTTACATTGGAAAGGATCTAATTAGCCATTAGCTAATCAAGTTTGTTGCTACTCATTTTTAGTCTCAAAAAATTCCTCATTTAAATTTCATCTTATGTGGCTTTAAGACCTTTCCCCTTAAGACCTTATGCTATAATGGTGGTATGATGGGTGTAAAAGTTGATGACTTAACTTCACAAGCCAATAATCATTTGCAAGCACACTATCTCACACAAAGAGAGATCAAACAAGTATAATTTTATCAACACAACCTAATAATTTTGTATTAATATGTAGAGGAAGGGATTTGTTACCCTCAAGATGACAAATCTTAAGGAATAGATCTACCCTCGCACTACCTCACTTTCAATATTGGAAACATATAGTAGATTAAGGAAATCTTGACTATAAAAGAAGTATATAAATAGTAAGTAAATTTTACCATAGAGCTATCTCAGTCTCAGGTTTAGGACCTCAGTGTGTCGTGAGGATCTTTGTGCACCACGTTGATGTCTGTATAGGCAAAGAGCTAAAAATTTATAGAAATGCTCTAGAATATATTCTCTGTAGCGTAAAACCTATTTGTCACCTAGACACACTGAGATGAGGGAAAATATTGGGGCTGTATAGGGGTTTGCCTCATTTAAACCCTCGCTTTGGTGTTTCCACTGCCACAGACAGTTCTAGATTGATAGAATAGATAAAAGGATAAATGTAATATAAACAAACCTTGCTTGATGGAGGAAATCCCCTATTACATGAGATGCAATGATTAAATGATCTAGAGGAGTAGAAACAAATATTGCTTAATGGAGGAAAACCCCTATTGCATGAGATATAAAGATAAATAATCTAAATGCAACTACAAAATAGATGCATTTAAAGATTTGTTAGATATGATAATTCAATATTAAGCACGCATAAGATACGATAGAAGACAAAGAGTTTTAATTAGACCCCTCTCTTCACATAAGAGCATGACAAAGCTTGAGACGAACTTGTTGTGAGAGTTCCAGGAATGCAATGGAGAGTTGACGATGATGAGGGAAACACTAGAGAGCCCACAAAATTTTTGAGAGCCTAGAGAGACCAAAAGGTCTAAGAAGAAGAGATCTCTGAAAGAGAATGGACTTTTGAGACTTAAAACGAGCATGAGTGACCATTTTGGATGTGCCCAAGCCAAGGGACATGTATCTTCAAAAGGTTTACGTTGAATATGTCATTTTAGATTTGAAAATTACTGAGACATTTACGTAATGCGCAAACGTCTATGTGTCACACTATTGTCCATCCAAAGATAACTCTAATCAGATCTTTAGGGAGATTGGTGATGATTTGCCTTTAGAGGCCATGATGTCAAAATAATAAAATCTTGATCATGAACCTTCTCATAAATGCACTGGGTGCCATGCGTAGGTTTCATAATTGCACGGGGCATAATTTATCACTACATTTCACCCCCACTTTAGTGAACTAATCAACTCAAGGGATCAAGTGCACTAAAGTAGTCTGAAAATATGAATTAATTAAGATCATGTGGTGCAATAAATGTAGTAACTATTTAATAAAAAGGATATTGTAGAGGCCACAAAGGTCGACCATGCACATATAGTATGATGCCCCTAGTACTTGTCGGAAACTATAGTGTTTAGCTTGTCGGAAACTATAGTGTTTAGCATGACAATCCAAAGACTGCAAAACAAATCTAGAATCACGAGAAGAATCCTTAAGAAGCATTAGTATGAGTCGGAAATGAAAAATTTGATAAAAATCGAGTGTATGCCCCCTCATGTTTTGCCACAAAGGAAGACAAGCCAAGACTACCACAATTTTTTTTTTCCAAATTTTGGGCAAAAATTCGACTATATACTCAACAAGTGGGTCCCTAGAAGGGTCATTATCACTATTTAGCACATGTATTTTCCTTGAGATTTCTATAGAGCTATAGCAAAAATTCCTTGTAGATGAGAATCGAGAGCAACTAGGATTGAGGAGCTATGTACCACTATGGAGCCAGAGCAGGTACGCTTCGAACCACACTATTTAGATGTTTTTTAGTCATTTTATAACTAGATGAAGATTCAAAGCAGTACAAGCATCCTTATGTTGCGCTCGCGTCTAGGATTTTTGTGTTCCTCCCATGTGAAATCCACATTATCATCCTCAAACCATGTTGGCGTCCAAGGGGCATACTAACATCTGAGAGAAAAAAAGTCATAGAGGGAAACAATTATTTTGTTTTACTTTCTCAGAGATAGAACTGATGTAGATTGTGTTTGTTGATGTAGGGATTGCTCGAGGTATGAGAGCATACATCAGGTCATTTTATATCAACATGACGAGATTGAGAAAATGAGCTGGTGGTGGCAAAGTAGAGACAAATACGACAAGTAGGACTCTGGTGGGTCTACTGTATGCCAGAGTTTTGATTCCATGCTACAATGTTGTGAGAATTGATGCAAAGATGGGATGTTGATACGATGCCATTCCACCTACCCACCGACAAGATGACTGTCACATTGCTTGATGTTTATTGGATCATGTGACTACCCATCCAAGGTTAGCGAGTGTACCTTGTAGCATCCTCCACACGTGAGCTGGTCGGGCACCAGCCATGAGCATTAGGCCACACCATGGATGTGACCGACCACATCTACTTACGAGTGCTCATGCGGGGACGAGTAACCATTCCTCTCATCCATTGAGTCATGATTTCCATGGTAGCATTGAGAGTGACTATAGATGGACACAGATATGAACTTACCATAGGATTCCTGCCTCTTATTAGGGAGTTGGAGGAGTGGGGCATTGTATATGTGTGGGGCCAGAGCATGCTTGCCCACTTATACCATGATTTGAGCAGGTATGTGCACCACCAGTTTCAGAGCCTGATCGTATGCACATTACTTCAAGTTTAGATGTTCGAGCACATTACATGCACCCGGTCTATTGGATTCCCCTGTGCTATACTTTTGGACATGTTGCGAGCACATGCCTATCCACTGTGGTGAGATGACTGGCAGATAGGTGATTTATTATATTGGAGAGTGATTCTAGATTGCCTCGGGGTGGGCGATGTTGTATGGCAACCCCACCGCAATATGGTGACATGGGTGATAGATCAGACCTACCTTCCATGTATGCAAAGGGATAGATTCCTTCTTAGACAGAAGGATCACATCATCATCTCCTACTATTAGTGTCGGTGCATATGTCAGCTAGGACATGTGTAGATCATGCCCCTTGTTGTGTCGACATACATCCAGTTAGCAAGGAGCACACTATAACCACATGCTCTCCCCGACCGACGATCAGAGATGTACGAGATAGTCCGAAGGGGAGTGATGATGATGATACCCCTCCACAACTAGACATCGATGACATCAGGGTCACAAAGGACTTTGTTGACTGGTGGAGTGCAGAGGGCCTGCACCCGATCTTCCCTCCAGACGCTCCAGAGGGTGATGTCCAGGCCTTGAGTGGAGATGGGGATGAGCAAGCGGATAAACAACAGGAGGAGGAGCAGTAGAAGGAGAGGCCTAGGCAAAGGCAGCGCACAACGAGCCTGAGCCCAATGAGGCCACCCACAAGATCGAAAAATCCCTTACTACTGGCCTCACCTACACCTAGGAGGGGCCACTGCAGGAAAATATAGCTGAGATTGAAGAGGTGATTAGAGAACCTCCGTGAGATCCTGACTGGCAGAGGGGCGATCTAGGTATATCTATGATTTTTTTTTGCATGTGATATATATATAGAGATGTAATTTTGACATATATGATGTAGATTTCTTATGATGTAGATATTGATCTTGATATTCTATCTGTGGTTGCAGAGAGCATTGCTGAGTGGCTGGGTTTTATAGATTAGGCACTTGCTAAGATCATCCCTATAGTAGACATCTAGGGATCCATCTTGGATGTATACCGACCTTGCTAATCAGCCATGAGACATATGGATCTGTTTGAGCATGTAGCACGATTGTAGACAACATATGAGGAGAGCCAGCCAAAGATGGTGTAGAGCGCTACATAGATGGCCATTATGATGGGGCAAAGGGACTAGGCCTTGGCTGAGGTTCAGACTATTCTCATGGAGAAAGACCAGGTGGTGACGAGGGTATATAGTGTTGAGAGAGAATGTGACTCCCTAGAAAGCTAGGTCAATGACCTCCAGAGACAGGTCGATGTCGCTCAACAGGGTGCAAATGGTGACCTTGATCACCCTTGAGTGCACTAGCTGATGCTGGAACTAAATGCAACGAGACGATGAGAGGACGCCCTAAGGGAGGATCTGATGATCTAGAGGGAAACAGTTGCAGAGCTGAGAGGCATCCACTCATGAAGCACTATAATAGTTAGATCACACTCCACCTCAGTTTTTCAACCATCATGCTAGGATTAGGATCCTTTAGCACCAGTAGGTTCAGGGACTCATGCCCCCAGAGGGTCCTAAGCATACATTTTTTATATTGTATAAATTCATCTTTTTGATATTGATGTATATATTATTTTGATACATACATGTACAGATGTTGTTTCCAGACACGTATATTGGCATCACATTATTTTTATAGTGATGTGAAACATGTACATTGAGGCTCAACATTGCTATATATATATATATATGATACTTTTGATTCGACTATGTCTTGTGTCTTTATGGATGGATGCTCTTTTATTTCATGTTCACTATATATGCATATGTGGTATATTATTAGATTAGATTCTGATTATGATTTAATTTACATATATTTGATACATGTTTAATTAAATGTATTGATGATTTAATATGATACATGGATGTAAAGGAATGCGTAGAAATAGGCTTTATATGAATGTCACATTCCTTATGAGGGGAACAAACACACACATAAGTACTTCATAACACAAATGGAGAACAAAGGATGTTGCTCATGGCACATAAGACTTTTGTGCATAATACTGACTCAAATGGATGGCATTCATAGGCTCCTTGAGCGATGTACCATCCATCTTTGATAGGTTATAAGTGCCAGAGCCAAATAAAAAAGTAACTATGTAAGGACCTAACCAATTAGGGTGAAACTTCCCTTTTTGGTTAGGCGGTGCATTTACATTTCTTTGATTCTCATAGAGAACCAAATCAACTACCTTAAACGTTTTGGGAAGAACATTCTGATTATAGTGTTTAGATAAAGACATATGATAAGCCTGAATATGTTGGAAGGACTTTAGATGACACTCATCCAACAATTCAAGTCGATTGAGGCGAAGAGTATGATAAGAATCGTCATCAATAAACCCTTTAAGGGAAACCTATAACAAAGGGATTTCCATCTCTAGGGGCATAATTGCATCTATGCCATACACAAGGTTGTAAGATAGAAACACTCGTGCGATAAGGTCAAAATTCATATACTAGCTGAGTGTGCCAATCCTTTCCATGTTTGTCAACAATTTTGCATAATATGTATTCAATAGTCTTGTTAGATGCTTCCACTTGACCGATAGATTGAGGATAATATGGTGTAGAGAATTTATGTTGTATATAAAATTTCTCGAGAAACTGTTTCACCTCTTTGTTCTTGAATGATGTACCATTATCAATCATAATGGTGCAAGGCATTCTAAAATGTGAAATGATATTATCCATTAGAATGCCCCCAAATCACTTCAGTAGTAGTGGATCTTAGCAGCACAACTTTGACCCACTTCGTGAAATAATCTGTAGTAGTTATGATGAAACTACGTCCTTTAGAAGAAGGGGGATATCTTACTGATGATATCGATTCCCCGAATTTGAAATCACCACAAAGAAGCTTCCAAAATGACCACCTCTTGAGCCTGAGTGAGATTCTTGAAGGGCAAGAGGTATTTATGCTTTGGTAAGGTAACGAAGGAGAAGACCATTCTAGGATCTGTGATAAAGAACATTAGACAATAAGATGTAGCGAGAGACAAGTTTTCATATTTGAACACGCATAGTTTTACTAGTCTCATCAAGAAAAATTCCATTTTTAAGATAATTAGTTGATAGGCTATTTTAAGGGAGTAAATCCCCGTCGGAAATGTCTCACGCTTGAGATCGGAAAAATTGTACCAGTCGTGAAAAGTTTTGCGTTCCATGGGAACCTTACGCATGAAAGGATCACTCCATACTTGAAACACGATGTTGTTGTTCAGCTCACGTGCCTCGTCTATGCTTCCTCGGTCTGTCCAGCAAACCACATGCCTCAACAATTCCTCCACATTTTTCATGGTAAACCACGTGCCTTTCACGCCATTCTTCTAGGTGTGTAGCTCCTTTATCAGAGCCCCCCACGAAAAACAATCACCCTAAACAATAGCCCTGCTACAGTAAAATCTCAAAGCAGGCGTTCCGCCACCATAACTGTGAGAGCTTTGTTATAAGATTTTTGAGTTTTTGCACAGGCGGGTGAAGATTACCTGAAATAAGGAGGACTAAAAAACCAGAAAGCAAAACAGCCATGACAACCACTAGAGTGCAGAGGATTATGACCCAACCGATACTAATTTCATCTTCTCTATTATTTTGATATTTATACCTCTGTTTTAAGTTGCAATCAGTTGTTTTTCTTATACTTGACTATTTTTGGTGTCGAGAACTTGATATTTTGATTCCTTCAAAGCAAAGCATGCATTCAAATTTGGCTGCTCGAGCAGAAGGATTTGAGAATCGAGGGCCATATCATTGTAAGTACAACTCGCCATTTTATTTTATTTTTTGGCTTTTTAGGGAAAAAGAAAAGAAATTAAAAACACGGTGATTTTATGTAATTCTTAACTCTTTTGAAAGAATGCACAACAATCTTGCAATATTTTTGTCAAGACTTATCTGTGCACGACAATTTGGTTGTGGTTGAAACTTTGTTACGGTTTATTGCAACCCTAGATTTTGTCAGATCGTCATGGTACAACCCATTGAATAGGGTTTAGGGTTTTACTAAAAAAATGGTTGCTCGGAAATAAGGTTTAGGCTGATAGGTTTCCATAGACGATCACATGTCGACAAATTAGGTAATAGCGCTAGGGTCGACCTTGCTTTAAGATGCATGGGTGTTACTATTGGTTGATATACATTTATGTAACGAGATTTCATTTTTTCCATTTTGGTAAGATTATGGTTTACCTGGTTTACTTCGATTACACCTGGAACAACCTTATATTTTTTAAAACTAAATTTCATACTATCATTGTATTTTGGTAAACTAGCATCCTTTTATTTAGTGCTTGCGTACCTATTTTGAATCGGTTTTATTTGGGTTAAGGGCCTGTATGCGGGATGTTTTGGAGGTGAGGTGTTTGACCCCCTCAACCCCTCCCTTCCTTCTCTCATCTGTTTCCCCTTTTAAATAGGATTACTTGACAATCGTTGTACATCCCACTTCTTTATCGGAAATCTGGTTTGGCGAGTGTTGAATGATAAATATTTTTGGATCAAATTAGTATATAGAAATAAGGTCTAAAACTTGGACATTTTGGTCATGGTGAAAAAAGGAATTTTTTTTTATGGAATTCAGAATTCTACATTCGATTGAAAGACATAAGTGAAAAAAGTTGTATATGTATAGCAATTTTATTTAAAGGTGGACATTAATTAAAAACATCAGAATACTTGTGGTGAGCTCAAACACAATTCATTTTATCATATTATTTATGACATACATAAATTAAAGGAAGGAGATCATTAAGAATGAGCATCATATCCTCAATGTTTCCTCCCTGCATTGAGGATCATGTACCCAATTTTGATGAGCGAACTAGAAGCATCTTATTGCTGCAAATATCAGATTATTGTAATCTTGGAGGAAATGAATAAATAAGCCACAATTTTTTTTTTCTTTCAATAGGAATTTTGAATAAGCTAAGATTACAACTTGTAATATTCCAATTCACAAGTAGGCTTTCCCACTTGTAATTATGTATCTGACTCAAATATTTTTTGTTGGTTGTTTTGCAGATAATGAAATAAGGATATGGATTAAAAAAAACACTGCAAAACTGATCACACAGATATGGAGATATGGATATGGATAGGATATTGTTTTGAGATAATTGAATAGTAAAAAATAATTGAAAAGTAAAAAGAAATAATTATCCATTCATTTGTATTTAGATTTTTAGTATTCAAAATCAAATTAATTATCATAACTCTCTAATATATAATTCAAAGTATATTTTTTAATTCTCTTTTTGTACTTGGAATAAGGTAAATTGACACATTTTTTATATTACTTTACTTTTACATAAATTTTTAAAAAACATATACAAAACTATTTAAATAGTTCATTTTTATAAACATTAAATTCTATTGATATAATTATCTTCTTTAAGATGAATAAATAACTTATTAGCAATTTTAATTTAATGTTAATTAAAATTAACTTTATATCATTTTTTTTAAATTATCTTTTTGTAATTGAAATGGTTTAAATAAATAAATTTTTAATTTACACTCTCACACACACACACATATATAATATACTATTTAAAGAGTTCATTTTGTTTTGATCAAGAAAAGGGCAAAGCCATAATTTTTTAATTTTTAAAACCTGGGTGGAGAAAACCTCCGGTCTTGCCCCATAAAAGAATATTTCATAAGATTTTATTACAATTCCAAGGAATATACAATCCTCAAACCAGCATTATTTGGCTAATTAGTTACAAATCATATGTCTGTGTACAAGGAACTTCCATCAATTTGAGCTTGTGAAGCAGCAAGAAGCATAGCCCTTGTCTGATTATCCCCAATAAGGCATTGTGGTGTTCTTTTCTTTATCCTTCCTATGGAAACTAAACTCTCGAATTCATAGTTCATAATATCAATAGTTTGTGACTGATGTGATTCCCTGCACAACAACCCGGAACAATTTTATCCCATGTAGCCTTGTAAGAACATGTAATGTTGAAACTTCACTCAATAGTAGGGGTTAGGCTAGATAGATATCATTATTCATCCTATCCATATCCTCTTCTAACCTTACTCAAGCTGAAATAAATTCTCAATCATCCAAAATGAATTTTAACCATCTTGAAAATATCAAGCCTAATTTAGCCTTCTATAAAATGAAATTTAAGCCATCCTTGATATGTTAACATTTATACTCCAGACAGATTAGCCAAATATGACTTGCTGAGATAGCCATAACCAGATGCCCAACCTTATGAAGCATAATCTTGTTAGAGATAAGCCATAACTTACTGAAATTAGAGTAAAACTTCATGCAAACAGATCTGAAATGCCAGAGAGACAAGAATATAACTTGAGAAGGAATCTGTCATTACTGGTGCATAATGAAGATAGAACCTACGAAAAACAAAAGTCAACCCAAGATTGGAATCTGTAATCTTAAGATACTTAGCAATGAAAGAATAACAAATCCCCCCTCAAAGGTTGAATTACAAGAAGGTGCTTGATATCTATAGTATCATTAAAAACATTCGAAAAACAACGCATCATAATTTTAATGAATAAAAGTAATAGAAGTATATGAGAAGGAGCCATCTCTATCCCGGTGACTAGAAAGGAATCTACTAGACTGCCCATGCCTTACCATTGCATAAAAATTAGAAAGATGTTGAATTTTGTCACCATATCCATGCGAGAAAGAGAATACATTCTAAATAAACATAAGAAAGAAAGTATATGTATATACACGCATATATATATATATATATATATATATATATATATATATATATATGCAGAACAAGAAACAAACAAAAACAAAGACCATTAAACATATACAAAAGGAGCCAAGAAAGCAAAACCCCAAAATAACATAGCAACCCACACAATATTAAGCTACTAGATATTTCACAATAATATTAGCAGAAA